>NC_067472.1:57421720-57721720 GCF_947179515.1 Apodemus sylvaticus | reverse complement strand
GGCAGTGTGGCATATGCTTTTAATCACAGCACTTGGGAGGCAGAGAGAGGCGGATTCTGAGTTTGAGGCCAGCCTGGTCTATAGAGTGAGTTCTAGGACAGCAAGGGCTATACAGAGAAACCCTGTCTCAAAGAACAGAGAAAGAGAGAGAAAAAAGAGGAGGGGAAGAAGGGAGAGAGGGGAGAGAGGGGGGGTAGAAAGAGAGGAGAGGAGGAGAAAGAAAAAGGGGAAAAAGGGGAGAGAGAGAGAGAGAGAGAGAATGAATATGAATTATTGGATTCACTAGAACTGGACACCATGTAGGTACCCTGAGTCAAATCCAGTTCCTCTGGAAGAAGCAGCAAATGTTCTTAACTGCTGAGTCATCTTTCCAGCCCAACATTTTATTACTTTATTTAATTTTAATGAATTTAAAATTAAAAATAAGCTGGGTGGCATACATATCTGTAATTCTAGCACCTGAGAGGCTATGGCAGGGAGAAAGTGAGTGTGAAACCAGCCTGGGTAAACGTAATAACCTATCTGAGAAACCAAACAAACTAAAAATAGAAGCAGTAGAAAACTTTCATATTAATTACATTTTGAAATAATTTATATATATAAAACTCTATTTCTTTTTTGATAACTATTAGAAAAATTTAAAGTACACATCTCTATAAATAACCATTAAAAACCAAGGAGCTGCCTACTTTTAATGGGTGAACTGATGGTACATGTATTTCATCATAAAGCTATTTTTAAAAAAGTAACTGTGGCTAACATTATATTACACTTTGATAACACTATTTACCCATCTCTGCAGGTGATTCAGTAACAGAAATAATGAGAAAGAAGGGAGAAGAAAGGAGAAATCACATTTATTTCCTATTTACAAAACAAAGCAGGTAAAATTCTAAGAAAAAAAAAAATCTACTGGAAGCCAGACCTGGTGGCCTACACCTGTCACCCATGATTGTGAGCTTGAGGCCAGCCTTGGCTACATATTCAGGCTGTGTTTCAAAAAAAAAAAAAAAAAAAAACCAAACCACCACCACCAACAAACCAACCCCAATCTTGACTTCCCTCTCCCAAAAGAAAAACCAAGCCCCTGGGCTTTCAGTAAGTTAAAGGGGCGAAGAAACAAGAAGGCACGTAAAGGCACTTTTCATTAGCTCACAACCACACAGCAGCGATGAGACAAAGGTAGAAAAAGGCTAATTCCTCAATCTTCATCATGTCAGAGAAATCCATCACCTTCTCATAAATACATCTGGGAATAGGCAGAGAGAAAAAGAGTAGATTTAAAGTAAGTGGCAACCAAGACAAACTTAATTTAATGTTATTTGTATTCCTCCCTGAGAAGGAACAAGAAATGCTGGTTTACCAAGCAATTCTCTGGAGCCATAACTTATCAAATCACTTGTGCCATTTATGTAGTAAGAACTTTCCCAAATGCTACATCAGTAATTGCAATTTCATAAACAGAATATCAGTGCTGGCTGACAACCTCACTTATCATTTATTAATGGAAAACAGGAGGCTCTGGCAAAACCAGCATTCACTTAACACCAGGAATTGCCTTTGCAGAAAACTGGGAGATGAGAAGGAGGACTACAGTACAAGAGCTCTCCTGAGGAGAGATGGGAGGTGGATGGAAATGGGAATTCTCAGCAGCTCTCAGACCAGCTAACCTGGCATACCCTGTCTCAGAATGGAAAGCAAAGACCCACACCCAGGATTTTCCTCTAACCTCCACGAGACGCTGCAGCACATCTAAGCTTGTACTTATGCAGACACATACATATTTCATGCACAGAGATGCACATATAAAGACTAAAGAAAAAGAAGCTAAAGAGATAGCTTAGCAGTTAAGAGTACTTGCTGCTCTTGCAGAGGAATCAAGTTTAATTCCTAGACCTATATGGTGATTCACAAACAACCTTATTAACTCCAGTTGCAGATAACTGAACACCTCTTCAAACACTAGGCATGTACATGGTGAACAGACAGACACAGGTAAAACATTCACACATACAAGATAAATCAAAAAATGTCTTCAAAAACAAAGGAAGGAAGAGAGGTTAGTAGTTAAGACTGGAAATAATGTTGGGAGGCAGATGCTGAAGAAAGGAACTGAGGAATGACAGCTGAAGAACTAAAGACACATGAAGACCAGGAAAATGGTTCAGGCACCACCTTGTCATTCCTGGGTAAAGACCACAATGACAAGGCTGAAGACATGACTCATCTACCACTGTGCAGGTGACCAGGAGATGTTTATTCAGAGACCTGCAAGTATATATGGGAACCTAACAAAGAAACCTTCTGTGGCACAAATAGGTACCTCCATCATGTTCATCTCTGTCTCCATCACTGTCTCCTCACCTCTTCTGCATGCCAGTTTTCAGTAAGTGCTGTTAAAAGGGTGAATGAAGGCAATCCAAATGCAAGAGCCAATGAAGTAGTATATGTGAGGGACTGAATTTTATCACCCCAGTGTGATTGAGGATATAAGACCTTGGGGAGGTAATTACAGTTAAATGAGGTTGGAAGATACAGTCCTGATTTGACACAACTTGTGTCCTAATAACAGAAAACCAAGTATGCTCTTCTGCTTTTCTCTCTCCTTTCTCCCTTTCTCTTCCTCCTCCTCCCTTCTATTTCCTCTCCTCTTTCTCTTCTCCACTCCATTCCTCACTTCTCTCCCTGAGTCCTTGAATGTTTATAGAAGAAAAGCCAAGAATGAATCAAGAAAAGAGGCCCCATAAAAGCCAACCGCACTGACACCTTGATTTGAGCTTCCACTCTCCACAACTGCAACGCTGACGTCTGTTATTCAGACCTCATGGTCTGTAGCCATCTGTTATGGCATCCTGAACAGACTACATAACATCTAAATTAGTAGATGGATGCTCTCATGGACCCACTGACAGCTGCCAAGACATATAAGAATGAACTCTTCAGTAGCAGATCCTAGGATTCACAAAGTAAGGTCAGCAGACACTAGAAGTAGATTTCTCATAGAGGGGTAGGTTAGACTATGGCCTGAAAAATACAGGAGTACAAGAGCAGTTCAACAGTCATACAGTGTAAGTGAAGCTGTCTTTAATAAATGTACTAACTGTGCAAGTTGCTCTGTTGATCTTACTACCTTGAACTGCAGCCCTTCTCAATTAATCCAAAGACCCAAAAGATGCTTTGTTCTTCTTCAGAAAGGGACTAGAACATTCTTGAGGTTAATGTGATGGGCAGTAACAAACATGTAAATAAATTCCAGATGGAAGGTGGAACCCAGCTTCCCAGCCATTTCATTCATTCAATAAATATTTGCCAAGAAAATTATGTGTTTGGCTGCAGGCAATCTAATTACTAGAGATGCAACAGTGACAAAATCTGTTTAAAACTCATGCCCTCATATGGCCCACTCTAGCTCAGTGTGGGGAGGAAACAGTAAATAATGCATGTAACAAATATAGGCCAGGTGGAGTATGTTAGAAGTTACCAAGAGTTATAGAGGTGAAGCCACAATGATGTGGGGGAGGAGCTTAAAGACCTCACTAGGAAGGAGATATCTGAGTAAACACTTGGGGGTGGGGGCTACAGAAAATCCATGACTCTAGCAAGCATAGGTAGTAGAAGAGCCAATACAGATCATGTCTGACATTTTTAAGGAAAAGCAAAAACGCAGAAAAAGATGTATGTTTGAAGTGAAGCAAGCCTAAAAGAAAACATAGGTGGCCAAATTTAGAACATAAGGAGGAGCTAGGAGGTGGTGTCTTTAATCCCAGCCCCAAGGAGACAAGCTGCCACATAGTTCCAAGAGAACTAGGGCTACACAGAGAAACACCACCTTGAAAACACACACACACACACACACACACACACACACACACACACAGAGAGAGAGAGAGAGAGAGAGAGAGAGAGAGAGAGAGAGAGAAAGAGAGAGAGAGAGAGAGAGCGCACTAGGAGGATTCTGGTTTATTTTGAATTAAATGAAATGAAGAGGTACTCAATGAATTTCCATTTGCTAACCTTCAAAGGTAGTCCTCTCTGCCCTGAGAAATAAGTTCCTGAAACTGGATGTGGTGGCTCATTTCTATACTTCTGGCACTCAGGAACTAGAAGCTGGAGCATCTGCTGTAAATTCAAGGACAACCTGGTCTATATAACAAATTCAGGTCAGCCTAAGACATGTAGTAAAAAAACATGTCTCAAAATCAAACAAATAGGCTTCTAAAACTGGCCTGGCAGAGAAGGTCTGTAATCCCAGGACTTGGAAGGCTGAGGCTGGAGATGGCAAATTCAGGCTCTTGGGGTATAGAGTTCAAGGTCAGCATGGGTAACAGCAGAATCCTATCTCAAAACAAAAAATTAAAAGAACAGGACTGGAAAGATGATTTGGCAGTAAAGAGCACTGGCTACCCCTCCAGAGGACCTGGGTTTGATTCTCAACACCCCTCTGGCAGCTCCTGTTCCAGAACAGCCAGAGCTATATAGTGAGATCCTGTCTCACAAAAAGAAAAACAAAAAACAATTAGGCAGAAAGCTGCTGAAGAAGACAACAGATGTTGGCCCCTGGACTACATGCATGCACATGCACATATACACCTGGACTACATGCATGCACATGCACATATACACCTGGACTAGATGCATGCACACGCACACATACACCTGGACTACATGCATGCACACACACGTATACACCTGGACACATATACACACAAAAGGAAAAAGTACAAATACTTTTTTTTTTTTTGGTTTTTTGAGACAGGGTAGCCCTGGCTGTCCTGGAACTCACTCTGTAGACCAGGCTGGCCTCGAACTCAGAAATCCACCTGCCTCTGCCTCCCAAGTGCTGGGATTACAGGCGTGCACCACCACCCTCCCAGCTCTTTTTGATTTTCTATTGTGATAAGCCATCATATCCAAAAGCAGCTTCGAGAGGAGAGGGTTTATAGCATCTTATAGCTTGAGGTCCACTAAATAGTCTCCATTCCAGGGAAGTCAAGACACATAACTGGAGGCAAGAGGTGATACAGAGTTCATGGAGGAATACAGTTTAAGTGCTTGATTCCCATGGTTTGATCCACTTGGTTTCATTTGATCTTTTTAAAATTTTTACATATTTTTTCATAACCTATATTTTGATCATACTTTTCCCCTCCTCAGATTCCATCCACTCACCCAACTTTATGTTATCTTCCTCTCAAAAAATAAAAACAACAACAACAACACAGATGTGGTGGCACATACTTTAATCCCAGCACTCCAGAGGCAGGCAAATCTGAGTTCAAGGCCAGCCTGGTCTACAGAGTTCCTTCCAGGACAGCCAGGGCTGCAGAGGAACCCTGTATCACCTGTATCAAAAAGCTACAGCAAAGCACAAGTGCATGCAGGTAAACATGCATGCGTGCGTGCATGCATGCACGCATGCGTGCGCAGGAGCACGCATGTACACACACACACACACAGTTCTTTTGTGTTAGGCAACCAACCACTCATTGGCATGCAGCCTGGAGTGTGTGATTCATATACCCAGTGATACTCAGTTGGAGAAAATGGATTTTTCCTTTTGCTAACAAGTATCAATT
This sequence comes from Apodemus sylvaticus, assembly GCF_947179515.1. Lineage (NCBI taxonomy): Eukaryota > Metazoa > Chordata > Mammalia > Rodentia > Muridae > Apodemus > Apodemus sylvaticus. The sequence goes on along the minus strand of NC_067472.1, from coordinate 57,716,144 downwards.
ATAAAAAACTACTGGGTTAGGGGTAGGGCCCCATTTCCATTTCCTGATTTCAGCACAGGGACCCTGTCTGGCTTAAACCCACACAAGTCTTATGTGTACTGGAACAACCTAGTTTCTTATACTATCCAGGAACACCCGTGGGATAGTCACATTTTTATCAACCATTAGTCAAGAAAATGCCCCACAGGCATACTCATAGGCCAATCTGGTAGGAGTATTTTCTCAACTGAGGTTTCCTCTTCCCAAATGACTCTAGTCTCTACCAAGCTAATATTAAAAAATTAGCTATCACGAAGAGGATGAAAGTACTCATTTATTCAACAGCTATTTACTAGGTTAAATGTCTAGTAGTGATCCATGTCCTGATAGCAACTAAAAACATAAAAGCCCTTGACTTTATGAATCTTGGTTCAATGAGAAACAATATATAAAATAAAATTGGGTACTAATCAAATTGACAAAGATGCCTAAAGATCCATGTTTTTACACTAGAATGAATGATGAAAACATGGCAAAACAACCCCAAGGGTTCTGACTCCTATGTGCTAAGTAACAAAACAATGGCAATTTCTGGTCAATATTTAAACACTTCCTCTAACAGCGCTGAACCCAAGACCCAGTTTCTTCTTAAGTAGGGCTTAGTAAACTGTCTCTATAATGGGCCAAAGATAATAAAAATATAGGATTTGGGCTGGAGAGATGGCTGAGAGGTTAAGAGCACTGACTGCTCTTCCAGAGGTCCTGAGTTCAATTCCCAGCAACCACGTGGTGGCTTACAACCATCTATAATGGGATCTGATGCCCTCTTCTGATGTATCTGAAGACAGTGACAGTATATTCATGTAAATAAAATAAATCTAAAAAAATAAAAGATATAGGACTCAAGGGTCACTGCTTTTAGTAGTCTGTTCTACCACTATATGGCAAAGCAGTCAAGGACAGTATGTCAATGAATGAGTACTGGTGTGTTCACAAAAACCATCTAACAACAGTGGTGATAGCTAAGTTTGGTATGTAAGTAACTGTAGATTCTGTTCTATATGGTTCAAAATGACCAAACACTGTCAATTAGAAAAGAAAATCAACCCTCCTTTAGTTAAGTCTATCTCTGTCAGAACTCACATCTTGTAATTATGCTTCCAAATCCACTGCCATAGGACTTAACATATATCGCTTCTTGGCCTTTTGGCTAAGATCAAGTATAGGACTTAACACATGATAAACCATTATTCTGAATTACTTTCCTTCTAACCATCACCTATTAAAATTCTCTTTTTGTAAAGTACAATTCTGCTGAATATGTATGTATATATATACATATTAAATAGTTAAAGCTTCACTATTAATTATTTTTTGAGGAATGGTGGTATTATGACTAGGTACTTTTTGAGAATGCCTAGTTTTTTTGGAGATACACATTGAAGTCACTACAGAATGATATGAATTTACTTAAAATAATTTGGGAAGATGAAGCAGTTGAGATCAGCAGGATGCAGGTGAAGTAAAATGACTGTGAACTGGTATTGAAACTGGCTGATGAGTATATACTGGGTTGATGCACATCTTTATCTGAATATGTAAAAAAAAATCTACAACAAAAAATTAGAAACAAAACTTGCAATTCAAATGTCAGACTCTACAGAGGCATCAGCGACCCTACCCCTGTCTCAGCACACCTCGCTTGTTCCTACTATATCAACTTACTCTGAACTGAGATATACTGTTTCCACCAAGGCTGAGCTCCTTGTAGATAAGCCGATCACCTTCGGCTCTCTAGCAATCTCGGCATGTTTCACATGTATGTGGGTATCTAATATTCTGCCCCAGTTATTTGAACATAGATCAAAACCAAACAGATCACAGAGAAAACAGTAAGATTTCCCTCATCTCTTATCAAAATAAAATGTTAAGGCATTTTTTTTTTCATTTTGACTATACCATATATATAGTACTCATGGGTTTATATAGCACATTATATAGTGCTCAGTTCTAGTGACCCAACCTAAAAGAAAAAGCACAACAACCATTTTCCTGGAGTTAGGGACATGGGAAGAGCAAGAGTTTTATTCCAAAAAGAGAACCGGCAGCATCATTTTTCACTAGTGAGTTGAAAGCACTGTTGTTACTTTTAATAATGAGTAATAATAATCACCATTATCCTAATGGAATCCAAATGGCCACTAGATCTAGCTGGCTCGAAGTCCATAGAAATCACATGTCTAGAGCTAGGGAAGAAAAGGGTAGTAAAACATTGGCCTAGCATGTGAGAGGCCTGGGTACACCCCTAGCACAGCTCCCCAGGCAGAGAGAATAAAAAAAAAGACAGAACCTCATAGTTTCTTTCTAACATAAAAAGGAGAAGAAAAAATAAAACCTTCCTCAGTCATTCAACTATTCAATCATACAGAGAGGCAAATTACCAAGGCCAGCTTTCAGTTGGCTTCACAGGGAGATAAGAACAGGGAAGTTCCAGTAAGTGGCTCAGGTTTTGCTTTTTTTTTTTTTTTTTTTTTGGTTTTGCATTTTAAATGTCTTAAGTGCCTTAGTAAAACCAATAAACTCACAATGCTATACTTAGCACATGATCCCCTTAGCCTGCATTATATAAAATGGAAAACCAAATCTTTTTCTGAAAATGGGTAACTTTTTAAAGAATAGAACTTAATGCACCAAAAACAAATGCATCAAAAACAGGACCAAGGCCTGGACTAAAGAACTCCAAACGCCCCACTCTGGACATTTACTGCTGAGCATACACAGCTCTCCCTTGGGGTCCTCTATGCCTCAGTGTTGCCTACTAGCTCCAACATTATCATTAGACTTGTGCCCTGGTCCTGCATCTTCATGATCTGCTAAGCAATTTCACTAATGCAAAAGTATTCAAATGCCTGTTAAAGCCAAACAAGTCACTCCCCACCATTTTCCCAACTAGCCTATCATTTCAATAGCACAGAGGTCTAGGACCTGTATGTAAATTAGGATTCCTGGAAAGAAGCTGTCTGCAATAGACTGACCAACAGATAAAAACTACTATCACTGATAGTTCAATTATAATTTCTTTTGAACTATCTTTACTCAAAGGAGAACCATTTCTTCTTGCCCATCTCAGCATCAGAACTAACATCTAACCTGATAAGCAGATTAAAAACCTTTGGACTATATTAACAAAACCCTATTCTCTAACAATGGAGGGATAAGAATACCATGAGATAGTATCTCAGGCCTATAGTGCAGAATCCTCTGCCTACTGGAATCACCCAACTTAATGTTTTTATCAATGTATCTTTAAAATGCTTTGATTTAGAACTTTGTTCTATTACTATAAAAATTCTATATAATTACTTCCATATTGGAACATGGAATCTGGGGTAATCTAGCTTCATGTTCCAGGGACCACAGTCACTCAAATTTGGCTCCAGAATAAACTATCTCTTACTCCCTTTGGGGTGAAGGCTGTTTATTGCACGACAGACCTCAGGACTATTCAGGTAACCTCGCTCCCACTCATTCTTTGTTACCATTCCCTTAAAGGCTATCAGGCTACATTCCAGCTTCCCAAGTAGAGTCTCCCATCCATTCATGATCAAATACTAGAAAACAGAATATGAGCAGCCACTAAAAAGAACACATTGGACCAAAACCTTCTGACTTCCAGAAATTTCTACAAGGGATTTAGTAAGATGGATAGATGGATAGATGGATGGATGGATGAGTGGGTGGATGGGTGAGTGAGTAGATGGATGAATAGGATAGATAGATAGATAGATAGATAGATAGATAGATAGATAGATAGATAGATTAGTTTAAATGTGATTCCATTTTTAAACAGTCTCAATGTGTTGTAGATTTTCTGAATAAGAATGGAGACAATATGGAAGGATGTGTGTAGATGTTACTTGGAAGAAAAAAGAGAAAGGTGGATGAAGTGAGCCAAAGAGAGAAACAGTACTCCTTACTAAAATAAATAAAAAGATCTATTTTATATCTTTATGTAAAAGCAGATATAAGTGTTTTAAATTTTTTTTACTGTTTTTTTTAAATTTTCTATATTCTTTGTTTACATTCCAAATGATTTTCCCTTTCCCGGTTCCTCCCTCCCCATAAGTCCCATAAGCCCTCTTCCCTCCGCTCATTCTCCAATCAACCCCCTCCTACTTCTCTGTCTTGGTAATCCCCTACAATGCTGCATCAAGCCTTTCCAGGACCAGGGCCCTCTCCTTCCTTCTTCTTGGGAATGATTTCATATGTGAGTTGTGTCTTGGGTATTCAAAGCTTCTAGGCTAATATCCACTTATTAGTGACTGCATTCCATGTGTGTTCTTTTGTAAATGAGTTACCTCACTTAGGATGATATCTTCCAGTTTCAACCATTTGCCTAAGAATTTCATGAATTCATTGTTTTTAATTGCTGAGTATATTCCATTGTGTAAATATACCACATTGTCTGTATCCATTCCTCCATTGAGGGACATCTGGGTTCTTTCTAGCTTCTGACTATTATAAATAAGGCTGCTATGAACATAGTGGAGCATGTATCCTTATTACATGCTGGCAAGCAAAGTCAACAAGATGGCTGGCACATTTAACCCCCTCTCGACATACACCAAACGAATTTAATAATAAATTTAAGTACTTTAAAACAAATGAAAGCATTGAACAAGTCCATCCACAAACAAAAGAATGTTCTGTTCATTCAAAAAAGATGTTTTCAGCTATTATGCCACTCATAAAACATGTCTACAGGAGTCTGAAGAAAATGGTTCAGCTGTTAAGAGTACCAAATAACCCTACTAAAAATGGGGTGCAGAGCTAAACAAAGAATTCTCAACTGAGGAATCTTGAATGGCTGAGATGCATCCTTAGTCATCAGGGAAATGCAAATCAAAATGACCCTTAGATTCCACGTCACACTAGTCAGAATGGGTAAGATCAAAAACTCAGGTGACAGCAGATGCTGGCAAGGATGTAGAGAAAGAGGAACATTCCTCCATTGCTGGAGGGATTGTAAGCTGGTACAACCACTCTAGAAATCAGTCTGGCGGTTCCTAAGAAAATTGGACATAGTACTACCTGAGGACCCAGCTATACCACTCCTGGGCATATACACAGAAGATGCCAGGCAGTGGTGGCACACACCTTTAATCCCAGCACTTGGATGGCAGAGGCAGGCGGATTTCTGAGTTTGAGGCTAGCCTGGTCTACAGAGTGAGTTCCAGGCAGCCAGGGCTATACAGAGAAACCCTGTCTCAAACAAGCAAACAAAAAAAGATACTCCAACATATAACAAGGACACATGCTCCACTATGTTTATAGCAGCCAGAAGCTGGAAACAACCCAGATGTCCCTCAAGAGGAACAGATACAGAAAATGTGGTACATTTACACAAAGGAATACTACTCAGCTATTAAAAACGACTTCATGAAATTCTCAGGCAAATGGATGGAACTAGAAAATATCCTGAGTGAGGTAACCTAGTCATAAAAGGACACACATGATATGTACTCACTGATAAGTGGATATTAGGAATAAGCCTAGAATACCTACGATACAACTCACAGACCATATGAAGCTCAAGAAGAAGGAAGACCAAAGTGTGGATGCTTCAGTCCTACTTAGAATGGGGAAACAAAACAATCATGGGAGGTAGAGAAAGGGAGAGAGAGGGAGGGGAAAGGGAGGCAGGATCAGGTGTGGAAGGAGATGGGAAAGATGTACAGAGGATCAGGAAACTGAATGGAGGTGTGTAGCAATGGGGGATGGGGAGCTGGGAGTAGTCACCAGGAAGTCCCACATACCAGGAAAGCAAGAGGTTCCCAGGACCCAACAAAGAGAAGAGAGAACCTGTAGAGACCACATCCAGAGGTTAGGCACAGTCCCCAGTTAAAGGATGGGGCCACCAAACCATCTCAAAAATTTTAACCCAGAATTGCTCCTGTCTAAAGGAAATACAGGCTGGGCGGTGGTAGCGCAAGCCTGTAATCCTATCACTTGGGAGACAGAGGGAGATGGATCTCTGTGAGTTCAAAAGCCAGCCTGATCTACAGAGTGAGTTCTAGGACAACCAGGGCTACACCCAAATACCCTGTCTTAAAACAAACCAAACAACAATAACAACAATGGCCTAGCATTCTGTGGTGTTTGAATGAGGAATGTCCCTCACAGGCTCATGCATTTCAATACCTGGTTCTCAGCTGGAAGCTATGCTTAGGAAGTTATGGAATCTTTAGAAGTTTATCCTTGCTGGAGGAAGAACATCACCAGGAGTTGGGTGTGTGGAGGAGGCCTTGAAGGTTCACAACCTCACTCAGATTTCTATATGTGGATAAAAAATGTGAGCAGCCAGGTTTCTGGTCTTGCCAGTATGCCATGTCCTTTCTTGCCATTATGAACTTAACTCTCTGGAAACATAAGGTAAAATAAACTCTTTTTTCCTTAAGTTGGTCATGGTATTTTATCCCAGCAAGAGAAGAGTAGAGTAACTAATACTCTTTAGAGAAAGAGTTGATCCTAGAGCTAAGTGAAAAGACGATAGAGAGTATCTGGACATCTTGTTCTAGAAAATCATTACATATTCAAAGAAGAATAAAGTCAGGTAAATGGTAAACTGAATGTAGGGCTCCCTCGGGCAGATTTGCAGTAATGGGGGTATCAATGATACTAACAAACTATAAACCTGTGAGCAAATATAAATCCATGAGTCCACAAGGAAGGAAGAAGGAAAAGCTCATCATTACAATGCAAGATTAGCATTAATATAGAAGAAATAATAGAAACAAAATATCATCACTTGGCAACTACACAGAGGTGACTGACTTGGGAAAGACATACTGGCAATTTCAAGTTTGATGAGGAAAGGACTTCAGCATAATCTTAAATATCTGCATACAACATTCTTTTCTGTTAGGAAGAAGAAAACAATGACATTCTGGGGAGAAGAACATGAGACACTGGCCTACACCAACATGACGATGTGATCAGGGTTAACATACTCAGCAGCAGGGCTAGTCAATGCAGTGTACTTTGATGTGAAGTGCTGGGAATATATAATAGCATCTTTGTAATAATATCTTTTGTCAAGAAATCATAGTCTAAGTCTGGTCATGAGGCAATATTGAGGGGTTTGTTTTGCAGATCCTCCTCTTTACTATAGGACATAAATAATTGAAGTGATTAAAGCCATGAAGACTATAGGGCATAAAAAGTCATGACAACTAAGCAGGGTTCATGTGTCTCAATGCATCTTTTTTTAAAGACATTTAGCTGGCCTGGAACTAGCTGTGTTAACTATGCTGGCCTCAACCTCAAAGTTCTGCATGCCTCTGCCTCCCAAGTCAGTTTTTCATCAAGGGAATATGCCCAGAGGAATTTTTAAAAATTGCACCAGGCTGGTCTAACTGAACATCTACATGTAGAAGAATGTAAATAGATTCTTGTTTATCATTCTGCACAAAATTCAAGTCCAAATGAGTCAAAGACTTCAATATAAACCAGATACATTGTACCTGTCAGAAGAGAAAGTGGGGAATAGCCTTGAATGTGTTGGCATAGGACACAACTTCCTGAACAGAACACCAACAGCACAGGCTCTAAGATCAACAATTAATAAATGGGACATCATGAACTGAAAAGCTTCTGTAGGCAAAGGATACCATCAATAGGACAAACAGTCTACGGAATGGGAAAAGATTTTCACCAATTCCACATCAGATAGAGGTCTAATATCTAAAATCTATAAAGAATTCAAGAAACTAGATATCAAGAAAACAATCCAACTAACAAATGGGTATGGATCTAAACAGAGAATTCTCAACAGAAGAAACCAAATGGCTGAGAAACAAAAAATTGTTCAACATCTTTAGCCATCAAGGATATGCAGATCAAATTACCTTGAAATTCCATCTAACACCTGTCAGAATGTCTAAGATCAATAACAGCACAAGGGACAGCACGTGCTGGAGCGGATGTGCAGCAAGGGGAACACGCCTCCACTGCTAGGAATGCAAACTTGTACAACTACTATAGAACTGACATGGCAGCTCCTCAGAAAACTTAGAAGACCTCAAGACCCAGCTCTTGAGTATATATACAAAGGATACTCTATCCTATCACAAGCGCACTTGCTCAACCCAAGAATGGATAAAGAAGATATGGCAATTTATACAATGGAACATTACCCAGTTGTTAAAAAAATGACATTATGAAATTTGTAGGCAAATTAGAACTGGAAAAATGTTCATCCTTGGTGAAGTCATCCAGACCCAGAAAAACAAATATGGTATATATTAACTTATAAAAGGTATTGGCTGTTAAGTCAATGATAATCACACTTCAATCCACAGAGGCCCAGAAAGGCTAAGTAACAAGGAGGGCTGTAAGAGGGATCTCTTTAACATGGATCTCTCTGGGAAGCAGAAATAGATTTTTCAAGTGGACTGGGGGCAAATGGGGATTGGAACAGGAGGGATCAGATCGGATCAGATCGGATGTGTGTAGAGACAATTGCAACTGGAGGGCATTTGGGGAGGGAGGGTGGAAACCTAGTACAGTAGAAACCCTCAGGATTCTATGAGGGTGACCCTCTCTTAGTAATGGAGGATTCAGAGCCTGAACTGACCATCCTCTGTAACCAGGCAAGGCTTCCAGAGGAGGGACTGAGACACCAACACAGCCACAAAACCTTCAATCTACTATAGTCTATCCCACTTGCAAGATGTACTAGGGCAATGGAGATACAAAATTTGTGGGGAGTAGCCAACCAATCAGATGTACACCATGAGAGGGAGCCCATGCCCGACACAGCCTGGATGACTAGGAATTGGAGGCTGTATGTCTCTGAGATCTATGATAGAAAAAAAATCAATAAACGATTACTAATGATATCCACTTATAGACCAGTGCCTAGCCCAATCATTATTAAAGAGGCTACCACCTGCAGCTCATTGGGGCTGATACAGAAACCCACAGTCAAACCTTAGAGAGAGAGAGCCCATGTTGGAGGTCTCCATCAGATCCTTCCCCTTGGGAGCTTGGGGAACCCTATGGAGGATGGGAAGGAAGAAATGTAGGAGCCAGAGGAGTTGGCAATACCAGGAGAACACACTTCAACTAAGCAGGGATCATAGGGGCCAACAGAGACTGAAATGGCAATTATTGAGCCTGTATAGGTCTATGCAAGGTTCTTTTCATATATGTTATGGTTGTTAGCTAGGTGTTTTTGTAGGACTCCTAACAGTGGGAATGGGGATGTCTCTAACTCTTTTGTCTGCTTTTGGGACCTGTTCCTCATACTGGGTTTCCTCACCCAACCTTGCACCTAGTCTTAGTGCATCTCATTATGCCATGCTAGGTAGATATTTCTGGGAGACTTGCTCTCTTCTAAAGGGAAACTGAGGAGGAGTGGATCAGGGTGAGAGGGAAGGTGGATGGATAGGGGAAGTGGAGGGAGGGATGGGAGTGTATTAAAAAACAAAACAAAACAAAAACTTAAAAAAATATTGCACCAGTTGTGTTGTATGTTGATATGATTTGCATAAGGACACAGAGGCTGGAGGATCACATGTTCAAGGTCCAGCCTGGGCTAAACATTTGCTATCAGTTTGTCAATTATCTCTGTTCACCATGTAATTCCTGGGGACTAAATATTTAGGACACAAAGCTTGGCAACGAGTACCTTAAGCCACTGAACCATCTCATCATCCCACAGAGGTATCTTGGACTATTAACTACCTAACTAAGACACAAAGTAGTTACTGGGAGCACTTTTTTAATATATAAAGACTTATGGGTTGGAGAGATGGCTCAGCAGTTAAGAGTACTGATTGCTCTTCTGAAGGTTGTGAGTTCAAATCCCAGCAACCACATGATGGCTTACAACCATCCATAATAGAATCTGATGCCCTCTTCTGTTATGTCTGAAGACAGAGACAGTGTACTCACATAATGGAAGTAAATATTTAAAAAAATACTACTATACTTATATATAAATAATAATTATCTATCTACTGTTATATAACAACAGTATGACAAACCTATAAACAGTCAAAAACAAGATAAGTTGATCAGAGCTATGGGTGAGAGACCCAGGCAGAGCTCAGCTAGTCCCTCTACAGTTACAATCAAGATACTAGCCAAGATCGTGGTGGGACAAGACTATTACAAGCTCATAGTTATTGGCAGCAATCAATTCTTGTAGGTTACTGAACTGAGAGACAATGTTTCTTGAGCACAGAGTTATGACACATGCCTTTAATCTCAGCAAAGACATATCTCTCTGTAAGTTTGAAGCTCACTACACCGTGAGTTCTGGGATAGGCAGGGCAACATAGAAAAACCTTGTCTCAAAAGCAACAACAACAAATGAACAAACCAACCCAAAAAGAAGTCTCTTGGTGCCTAGGGCTTGAAGTTGCCCAAAGCTCCACACCGCTCAGAGTTCTTCACTGACAACTCACAGCATGGCAACGTCTACAGATCCAACACGGTACGGTTACGATCTGATGGAACATTACCATTTAAGTCCTACCTGATTGCCAAAATATTCAATAACTCTACTCATGGATTCCACCCAAAACCAAGACAATAGGATAGGATTACATGAGAATATAAAAACCAAGAGGCAGATCCTGGGGTCACCTAGGGAGATTTTAAACTGATATAACTACATCTGATAAACTGATATTTCCTACACAGTTAATTTAAAGCACACATTCCTCTTAGGCCCACAACTCTACTCTCACATATTTACCTCCTTTGTGTACACAAGAAGACATGTACAAGAAGTTTCATAACAGGCCGGGCAGTGGTGGCGGACACCTGTAATCCCAGCACTTGGGAGGCAGAAGCAGGCGGATTTCTGAGTTCGAGGCCAGCCTGGTCTACAGAGTGAGTTCCAGGACAGCCAGGGCTATATGAGAAACCCTGTCTCGAAAAAACCAAAAACCAAAAATCAAAAAAAAAAAAAAAAAAAAAAAAAGAATTTTCATAACAAGCCTGGCACAGTGGTGCACCCCTTTAATGCCAGCATTTGGGATGTAGAGGCAGGCTGATCTCTGAGTTCAAGGCCAGCCAGAGCTATGACCCTATCTCAGAAAACAAACAAACAAACAAACAAAAACCCAAACAAACCAAAACTAAAAAGATTGTGCACCACATGGCTGGAGTGCCTATTGAGACCAAAACTCCTCAGACCTCCTTGAACTGGAGTTAGAAATGGTGAGCCACTATATAGATATTGAGAACCAAACCCAAGTCCTCTGGAAGAGCAACAAGTGCTTTTAACACCCGGACCGTCTCTCCAGCTCCAAATTTATACATTTAAAAAAAAAAAAAAAAGAGCCAGGCGGTGGTGGTGCACACCTGTAATCCTAGCACTCTGGGAGGCAGAGAGGCAGGAGGATTTCTGAGTTCGAGGCCAACCTGGTCTACAGAGTAAGTTCCAGGACAGCCAGGGCTACACAGAGAAACCTTGTCTCGAAAAAAAAAAATTCAAAAAATAAAATTAAATTAAATTAAAGTCTAAGATCTGTGAATCCATTACATTTAAATTTACCTCAATCAAAAAGTCTGAGACCAGCTGGGCAGTTATAGCGCAGGCCTTTAATCCCAGTACTGGAAAGCAGAGGCAGGCAAAGCTCTGTGAGTTCCAGACCAGCCTGACTGACACAGGGAGTTAGAGGACAGTCAAGGCTTTTACACAAAGAAACTTGTCTGGGAGGAAAAAAAAAGAAAGGAAGGGAGGAAGAGAGGGAGGGAAGGAGGGAAGGAGGGAAGAAGGGAGGGAGGGAGGAAAAGAAAAGAGAGGGAGGGGAGGGAAGGAGGGAAGGGGGAGGGAGGGAAGGAGGGAAAGAAGGAAAAGAAAAGAGCAAGGCGCTGATCTGATCTGAGCACAGCGCACACCCCTGTAGGCCTAGCACTTGAGAGGAAGGACTACTGGGCCACCCTAGTCTACATAGCAAGCTCTAGGCCAGCTGGATTACATAGTGACACTTTGTCTCAAAAAGCAAAAAATAAAGAGGGGAAGGAAAGCTGGAGAGACCATTCAGTGGTTAAGAACACTTGTCATTATTATTGTTATTATTATTATTATTATTATTATTATTATTATATGTAAGTACATTGCAGCTATCTTCAGACACACCAGAAGAGGGTATCAGATCTCATTACAAATGGTGGCTAAAAGTAGCCGGGTGGTGGTGATGCACACCTTTAATCCAAGCACTTGGGAGGCAGAGGCAGGCGGATTTCTGAGTTCGAGGCCAGCCTGGTCTACTGAGTTCCAGGACAGCCAAGGCAGAGAAACCCTGTCTGGGGGGTGGGGGGGAGGTAAAAATATTGAAATAGGCCGGGAAAAGAAAATTGTAGTTTACTATCCAGCCTGGCAATGGCCATAACTATAAGAACTCTGAGTGGTAATTTAACTGACATCACACTCTAGCTGGTATCATGGTACGTTCATATAATTCCAGCAACAGAAGGAAGATCAAGCACCCCTGGGCTAACAGACAAGACAGTGTCTGGAAACAACAAGCAGCGTGGCTCTGGGTAAAAGCCCCTGCTGTGTAAGCCTCCGTTCCTGGGTCTCAAATGGAAGGAAACAACTGGCTCTTGAAAGGTGTCCTTGGCCTTTACAAGTGTACTGTGATATATGTACCGGACTCAAACACATTTCACACATAACTATAAAAAAAATAACTCTTGATGGGCGGTGGTGGGACACGCCTTTAATCCCAGCACTTGGGAGGCAGAGGCAGGCAGATTTCTGAGTTTGAGGCCAGCCTGGTCTACAGAGTGAGTTCCAGGACAGGACAGCCAGGGCTTCACAGAAAAACCCTGTCTCAAAAAAAAAAAAAAAAAAAAAAAAAAAAAAAAAAAAACTTTTAAAAAAATGTTGCTACGTTCTATTGCTATACTAATTATGAAGACTAAGGTTTACAGGAGAAATCATACTAAAATTCAATCTTGTTAAAAGAAAATCTTTCAATAAAAACTTAATAAACTGTATTAAACCTCTCCCCAGCAATTTACATTCCAACAGCTACTGCTTTTCTATCTACCAATAAACCATGGATTTCTCCTTCTATGGGCTGGAAGGCTGGGGTTATAATAAATTCGTATGATTGAGAATTTTTGCGTTTTTTGAGAAACCCAGAGCTTCAAACACGATACACTCATGCCGGATTATTGATCTAGATATATGGCCTAAGAATTTAATTCTCACAATTCATCGCCTATGTTCACAGTGTGACATTCACTAAGGAATAAGCATTTGGGGGGGGAGGAGGAAAGGGTTTATTCAGCTTAGATTTTCATATTGCTGTTCATCATCAGAGGAATTCAGGACTGGAACTCTAGCAGGTCAGGAAGCAGGAGCTGATGCAGAGGCCACAGAGAGATGTTATTTACTAGCTTGCTTCCCCTTGATTGAACAGCTTGATTTCTTATAGAACCCAGAACTACCAGCCCAGGGATGGCACCACCTACCATGGGCCCTCACCACTTGATCACAAATTGAGAAAATGCCTTATAGCTGGATCTCATGGAGGCATTAATATCCTCAAGGCTCTTTTCTCTGTGATAACTCTAGCTTGTGTCTAGTTGACACACAAAATCAGCCCAGTGCAACTGACCCCTTGTCAACTTGATGCACAAACATCACTATTAAGACAACCCTTACTTTCTTATTAATTCCCAAGATCTAAACTTTAAAAGTCCCACAGTCTTCACAAATTCTTTTTTTTATTGACTATCGTCTTTATTTACATTGCCAGTGGTAAAAGCTTTCCCGATTTCCTCCCTCCTCTAAGACCCCCCAACCCCTCCCCTTTCCCTCCCCCTGCCTCCACGTATATGCTGCTCCACCCAACACACTCCCACCTCCCCACACCTCGGTTTCCCTTTGTTGGGGCCTCTGTTGAGCCTTTACCTGACCAAGGACCATTCCTCCCACTGATGCTCTCGGTAATGGGGTCTGATGCCTCTCCTGGTGTGTCTTAAGACAGCTACAGTGGACTCATATACATAAAATAAATAAATAATTTTTTAAAAAAAAGAGGTGTTAAAGACTAAGGCTCAGAATCAAAAGAAGAAAATGGAAATGGGTATCAATAAGTTTTTTTTTTTAAAATCCATAACATAGTTGAGGTTAGCTCAGGAGGCAGAGGCATGAAGAGCCTTATCTCAAGCAGCAGCAGCAACAACAACAACAACAACATCAAACAACAAAACCCACTTTAGAGCATTCAGACACATAATAAACTTAACATCATATTATAATGAAGTCAAATTGTTAACAAGTCTGAAGAGTGGCCTGGTAGTGGAGATACATCTAATAATCCACACGTACACAACGGAGAAATGACTGGTTTCCCACATGGTTTCTAACATTCATGTAAGTGACTAAGTGCTTATCTCTAATCAGGAACTATCTTTTTTTTTTTTTTTTTTTTTTTTTATTATTCGATATAATTTATTTACATTTCAAATGATTTCCCCTTTTCTAGCCCCAGGAACTATCTTGAAAGAGGAGGATGGAAAGAAGGTAAGAATCAGAGGAAGGGAAGCAGAGCTGTAAAATGTTATCTTTTGGATCTGACAAGGTCATTACATTCACTGTCATAATAGTCAAAGACTGTCAAAATAGTCAAATGGCACGAACTGGTGGAGGAAGGACTCACCTCTAGCTGAGAAGTTATTAGCAATTGATCCAGGATTGACAGCCAATCCCCATTAGTGGGGAGTTGGGGGTTGGGGATGGTGAACACTGGTGGGGTGCCCAAGCTCCAGTGGATGGCTACACATACGCACAAATACAGGCAGTACTTATGGGACACACTGAGTTAAAACAAAAAGAATGAAATCCTAAAGCAAATAAGAAACGTAGCTCCAAAGGAAGGACGATGGAGGAAGAGAAAAGTGAGTCAGATTCCACATGGCTTTAAACAGCCACAGGTAGCTATGAATATCATATAAAGGGTGCATACTTACAGGACAATATGTCTTATCTAGGTGGGCAATTCATATCAGTATCAACTGGCCCTGACTAAATTGTGTGGACATTTTGTGGAGAAGTTACTGATATAAATCTGACTTAGAAACTGCAAAGAGAGGAAGGAAGGAAGGAAGGAAGGAAGGAAGGAAGGAAGGAAGGAAGGAAGGAAGGAAGGAAGGAAGGAAGGAAGGAAGGAAGAAACACAGCTTCTCACAAAAGGAAACTGACCCAAACAAATAATTCATGAAGGAAAATATCACAATAATCTTGATGATCAACAAAAGGAAAAGGGAAATGTAAACTAAAACCACAAGACAAACCATCTTTGCCCCTAGCAGAATGACTAAAGGGGGGGGGGGGGCAAATACCAACTGTTCATGCAGATGTGGAGCAACAGAGGCTATCGTATGGTGTGAATGTGAAAACATGTTTCCTGTGACCCAGAATTTCACATTCAAGAGAAATGAGTACATAGATCTACCAACATCCAAAATAGTCCCAGACTGGAAATGTCCTACACACTTAACATCAGCAGAATAACTAAGAGACCGCAGTATCCATGCTATGAAACGCATATGAGCGTACACCATTCAATGAAATACTATGCAACAAGAAGAAATGAACTACAACTAGTATATGAAAGACTCACAAACACACAAGCACACACTAAAGAAGGCAGCGCTGACTCATCCCATCGGAAGTCGGCCTACTGTTTTGGTGGCAGAGGTGAGGGCAAGGTGACATTCTGAGGTTAGGGACGCTCAGCTTCTTCATGTGGCTGCTAGATAGGTATGTTCCGTTTATGAAGTTCACTAAATTGAAATTACTAAATTGTATACTTTTCTAAGTATATGTGATACTTCCAGTAAAATTTTTGTTCGATTTTTTTTAAATTAGGTATAGAACACAGAAGTAAATCTTTGCATGAGAAAGAATTCCAAATTGTACTTTTATCTGCTTTATAAAATCAGCCTTCTTTATAATAAATCAGCCTTTGGACCCACTCACATACATGCCAGTAAAAAGCCGTTTGCAATTATTTAAGTCTCAACACAAACATGCTTGTTTCTTTAAACAGTTAGCATAGAGTAAATATTCCATGAATGTAAACTCCATGCACATAGGAGAGATTTCACTCTATTTTATTCAAAACTCAAAAAGATTTATTAACTATTTTGGGAAGTCATATTCCAGTAGCATTGCCACATATCATCTGAGTCACCAAAGCAACAGCTAAATTAATCTCTATTCATAGATGTCATATCCACAGAGATAAAGCTGCACGTGCCACAGGCACACATAGCTGTGGTTCCTATACACTGAGTGCACTCATTTACATTTGCCTCCTAAGAAAGACACACCTTTGGTTTCCTCTGTATTGCTGTGAAGACAATGCAGAAGTGCCAGTAAATTTTATTATCTAAGCATTTCATTTCAGAACAGAAAAGGGACCATATGGACTGAACAGGTTTAAAACCAGTCATAAACCACCAGTCTAAGCTGGGAATGTAGTTCATACCTGTAATCCCAGAACTCCAGATGCTAAAAACAGTCAGGACTACAGAGTGAGTGTAATCTTACCTCTCAACAAATACAAAGGAAAAATAAATCACAGTTTATCACAGGAACTACAAGGAGAACTCAAGAATTCTAAACCCAGAACTTAGTAACTACCCTTTTAACTACTCACATCATTCAAATTCTAAGTAGAGTAAACACAGTTAAGAACGTATAAAACCCAGCAGCCATCCCTTACCTAAGGACTCTTATCACCCACTGAATCTAGACACAGTAAAGGAAACAGAAACACAGAGTACAAGATCTGAATCCCTTTCCTTTTAAGTCAGTGAGATACAGTTTGGCATTCAGGAGCAAAGGGCTCCATTATTTTTCTGTACTTATTCAAAAATAGCTCCACCTTCAAGGCTACACAAATTAGATCACTTTGCAGCAGGATTCCTCCTTGCTGAGCGCCTTGGTCCGACAGGAAGTATGCTACAGCAAACTCATGATTTTTACAAAAAACATGTTTTTTTGAATCTTCAGTTTCACTAGGTTACTAACAAAAGATTGAAGCTACTATTATCAATGAATTCTGCACAAATCACCTCTTCAAAAAGAATCCAACAAATATAGATCAGAGTGAGCTAACACAGACCACACAGCAGAGTAACTAGACACTGAGATTGAATTGCTTCAGTGGCTACATTATGGCCTAAAACACAGGAACAATGTTAAGTAGATCTTTAAAACATCAGGTGCCAAGCTACTAATTATTCTATAACCTAGTAAAAATGGAAACAAATTCCAAAACTGCTCTGTAGACTCCTATTATAGATACTGTTTCCATGAGGGCACTAAGATGGCATAAGAGTGACTTGAAATGAAAACAGAAAGCAAATACAATGCAGTTAAACGAGATGTTGAAGATATTGTTGAAATTTTTTTGCTCCATCATACCCCAAATCTGGGAGAAAAATGTGCTCAGGATCCTCAGCTTCTGAATTCCCACCTGCTTCTACCTCTCTCATCACAGCCCCCTACCACTGTGACTCCACCTGGCCCTGCCCTTTCCCCCTGTTGAGTATACAGAGGCCAGTGGCTCTGCTGAGGCTGAAGTAATCATAATGCATCTTTTCTAGTTCTAACTTCAAATGACTCAAGAACAAAACAAGAGTTATGCAATGACCAATAAATTGCATCAGTGGCAGAGCACTTGCTTTGTCTCTCTCCAACACTGCAAAACAAACTATGTTGTATGTGCCTGCTCTCCCCCACCTTCCCCTCCCCCCTCTCATCCCCCTCTTCCTTAACTTCCCTTAACTTCTCTGATTTTGCCTTCTATAATTTCCTCCTTAGTTACATGGCTCCAGCCACACTGGCCTCCTGGATATTGCTGGTATCTACCAACACTTTCTGTCCCCTCTACCAAGAAGGCTCCTCCCAAGAACTGACTTGGCATGGCTCACATAATCATGTGCTTTACCTAGCCTGCTCAGCTCTCAGGCTTTCTGGACTATCTTATTTGTGTGACCAGAGGAAAACCCTACGTGTTCTTTCTCAAGTGTCACGTACCTTGTTTTGTTTTTATTTTTAGACAGAATATCTCACTGGGACATGGGTCTTATCAAGACAGCTAGGCAACTAGCAGTAAGCTGAGGGGATCCTTCTCTCTCCACCTCCCTACACCATCATACCTCCCTTAAACTGCACTGCTGTCCTCCTTGTCACTTAGCTTCTGTTCCTACTCTATTTGGCACACTCTGTCATTTATTTACTGTCTGATGCCCACCTATTCTTAGAGGTAAATATAAGAGCTGGAATTTTTCGGTTTTATTCATCATTCTATCCAGTATCTACAACAATAAGTGGTACAGAGCATTTGCTTGATATGTGTCTTTTCATTGAAAGATGGCATTAAGGAGAGGTAGGTAGAGTAAGAGACTTATCAAAATCTATTCAGCCAAATGAGAAATCAAAATGTAAAGTCAAACACTTTATATAATGTCACTTAAATGAGATTGCTACTGACTTTTTGTTCAGACACATAAGAAGAAAAACCTGAGTGAGAAAAGAGGGAGTGAGCAAGAAAGAAAAAGACATATACTATAATCTTAAAATTATTCTCAAAATATTTTCTTAAATGCATTTCAAAAAGATGAAGCTTCATTCAGGGCCATGGTATCCATTTATCAGTGGCCTAGAGTTAGGCCCTACTGGAACATTAAGTAAATGTATCACCTTTCTATGTTCTCAAACAACCAGGCTAATCTTATACCTTACCTTAGGCTTAAAAGTCCTTTCCCATTTGCAGTCCCATGAGATGAGCCTGTTCCCCAATGAAATAATCCTTTCTTTATTCTCCATGGAAGGGAATGTCATTCAAGGATTAATGGCCAAAGTTTCAAAATGTTACTATTTTTCTTTATTATATATATTTAAAGGAAAGCATTAGGACTCTTCAGTGATAAAAACAAAGTGATTATAATATTTCATGTACTTAATAAACAATTCTCTCTGTTAAAGGAGATAAACAACTTTACTGCACATCTTGGTGGCAGAGAGGAAATACAATTAAATCCATTAATAGCCACAAGAGTTATATTCCCAGTGGACCTTGGTTTTCATCCACAGCAAAAGTGGTACACAGCAGAGATGACAAAATACTGCAGCAACTTGATATGTATTTTAATTTCAAGGTGATTATTTTATTAAAAGGTAGACCTATGGATATTTCACAGTCACATTCTATTGTCCATGAAATCCAAGGACTGAATGAAAACACACTGGTGAAGACAATGCCAATGGCAGCTTGTAAGATCAACGGAGGACACATATCACCCCTCCGTGGTCATAGTCTCACTGACATTCCCAAAGATGAGACGGTGACATCAATGGATATCAAAGCCCAAACACCTTACATACATTTTACATTTAATAGTGGATGGGGTCTATCCTCACCTTAACTTACCATAAAAACAAGGGCGGTGGGGTAAACAAGGCTACTGTCACCAAGCAAACAGTGCTCAAACACAAGCACATACACACAACTGATTCACAGTACACATTTCTATCTCTACGTGACCTTCAGTGTAGTATCTTTAGATTCCCTAAGATTACAAAAGATTAGACACTTTCTATAATTCCCATTTCTCTGGAGCACAACCTGGACCAGGAGGTAAACAAACTATTTACTGTTCTCATACCCAACCCTGAATTTCATAGTAATACTCTCAGGCTAAATTGCCAGCTGTCCTTAGTCAAAATTTCAAAATCTGTCCTTCCTTCCTATCTGGCTTTTCGGTTTTTGGTTTGTGGGTTTTTGAGTGCTGGGGACTAGTTCCAGGCATTGCAGGGGCCAGGTAACACTTTACCCCCAAGCGATAGCCCAGCCCTCATTATTAACATTTTTCAATCAACTGTTTAATGGTATATAAAATGCAATCAAGAATGTCCTGACAAGAATCAAAAGCAAATGCATGACGTGAATAGTTATGCACTGTGCACAGTCCATATTATTCATCAAGCTTCTCTGTCCTGAAAGACCCGGTTAGTCATGATGATCCAGGCTCAAGGAAAGGATAATCTGCTTTAGACATCCCTAAAAATGAGCAGCAAGATAATAGGGTCACAGATTTCCAAGCAAAATGGTAAAGTCTGGTGCTGTTAAAGGAAAAAATAAAGCCAGGTATAATAGCACACACCTATAATCTCAGTGCATGGGGTAGACGCTGGAGACTCACCAGTTTAAGTCTGGTCTGAGAGATATGACCAGCTTCTGTCGAAAGAGAGAAAGAGAGGAAGAGAGGAAGAGAGAGAGAGAGAGAGAGAAAGAAAGAAAGAAAGAAAGAAAGAAAGAAAGAAAGAAAGAAAGAAAGAAAGAAAGAAAGAAAGAAAGAGAGAGAGAGAAAAAGCAAGAAAAGAAAAAAGAAAGAACACATGGATGATGAGAAAAGTAATGAGAGGAGGAAGGAAGGGCGAAGGGAACCACAGAGAGAAGAAAAGAAAAAGAAAAAAAATACACTCAAATATTACAAAGCTTCAGGAGAGGCTCTAGGCTATCACATTTCTTCTGTAAAAGGAGAATATAGTTTTTCTGTAGTTTGAAACAAAAAGGAAAACTTAAGGAGACAAAAGTAAAGTATCAACTCCAACTTAAATCCTTACTTTCGTTTAGAGTTGCTCAGCTTTCTTTGACTAAACTATGAGCTGTAAACCGGTTTAGTTGCTTTTCTGGCTGCCAAATAAAAGCTACAGAAGTCAGCGGGTAAAATAGAGAAGCTGTCAAGTCAAGCTGGATCAAAACAAAGCTGTGGTTTGCAGGCGGGGCTTGAGCCATCTCTTCCGTTCATGTAAGTGAGCAAGATGCAGCAACAGGATCCCAACCCTGCCGCCTCTTCAGACCAAAATACTTTAGCTTTCTAGTCTAATACGCTTGGCAGGATCTGTGCCTAAAGTGGATTCCATCAGGAACAGTGGTGTTCCTCTGTAATCCCAGTACTTGAGAGGCTGATGCAGGAAGATGGAAAATTCTAGGCCAGTCTGGGATATACAGAAAGACTGTGTAAAAAGCAAGCAAGCAAGCAAGCAAGCAAGCAAGCAGAGATGAGCCCAAGATCTTGTGATAATCCTAATAAATCAGAATCTCACAGCAGGATAGCACACACCTTTAATCCTAGCACTCAGGAAGCAGAAGCTGGTGGATCTCTGTAAGTTTGAGGCTAGCCTGGTCTACACAGTATATTCACGAACAGTCAAAGCAAACAGTGAGAATCTGTCTCAATGAAAAAAAAAAGGGAGAGAGAGAGAGAGAGAGAGAGAGAGAGAGAGAGAGAGAGAGAGAGAGAGAGAGAGAAGAGAAGAGAAGAGAAGAGAAGAGAAGAGAAGAGAAGAGAAGAGAAGAGAAGAGAAGAGAGAATGCAAGAAGCTAAGAGTCAGGCGGTGGTGGCGCACACCTGTAATCCCAGCACTCTGGGAGGCAGAAGCAGGCGGACTTCTGAGTTTGAGGCCAGCCTGGTCTACAGAGTGAGTTCCAGGACAGCCAGGGCTATGCAGAGAAAAAAAAAAAAAAGAAGCAAAGAAGCTAATTGGCAATCAAGGACAATAAAAACAACTGAATTTATTTTCTATGTGCAACACATTCAATTAACATGTTTTAAACCTTCTTAATCCTCACAGCTCTGTGAAATAATTATTATACCCATTTTATAGTTGATAAAATGGAAACATTAGAAAGGTTAAATAATTTGCTCAAAGTTACTCAAATACTAAACAGCAGAGTCAAAATTCAAATCCAGGAGGATTCCAAACCCCACACTCAGAGTCACTATATTAAGCATCCCCATGGCGCCCAGTGGTGTCAGAACAGCATTCTATAATTCCAACCAACAAAGCATAAGGCAGCCCATATTACTGTTAACTGTGAGAACAGCCAGAGCTTTGAGAAATAAATTTCTAAGGAAATCCTTCTTCTGACATGAGAATGCCAACTCTGCTCATCTAAACTGGGTGGCTAATAGAAATGTCTTCCCAAGAGTGGTGAGAGGCTTTGTCTGGTTTGGTGGCTCTTACATCTAGTTGTCAAGGACTTAGCCATTTGCAGTTTCATCACATTCAGTAACAGGCCAAAATGCAAATATTTGTGAAGACCCTGGCCAGCAAGACCATCATCCTAGAATTTGAGCCTAGTGACATCATGGAGAATGTGAAGGCCAAGATGTAAGATAAAGAGGGCACCCCCACCACCAACAGCAGGGGCTCACCTTTGCGGCAAGCATCTAGAAGATGGCCACACTCTTTCTGATTACAACATTCAGAAAGAGTCAGCGCTGTACCTGGTAGTTATTAATTCTTCAGTCTGCATTCCCAGTAGGTAGTAATGGCATTACTCTGCACTATAGCCATTTGCTCCTATTTAAGTTTAGAAATTACAAATTTCAGTAATAGATGAACCTCTGTTAAAAATGTCAATAAAAATTTTGATGCATAATAAGCAAAAAACAAAAGAAAAGAAAAAAAGGAAAGAAAGAAATGTTGTCTCATAAAACAAAAACAAAACACCTTCTCAAAGAGTCTTGACTTCTTCTGAGGCATGCAATCTCAGGTACTAAGATCCACTGCGTACAACTCACCAGAGCATTCCTGACCAGCCTGTCCATCAGGAGCAGCTAATTCCCAAGATTCCCAATGTTCCCCCTGACCATACAGATAGTGACAATACTCACTATCTGACCATTATTACAGATCAAATTATTTGATGGGTTTATTGTTTGTCTCCCTGCACTGGAATGTCCACTCCAGTAGAGAAGTAACTCTGTCAGCCTCTTTGCTACCCTTTCTAAGCAACTAAGCATTTGCACTTGGGATGAGGTAAATACTTGTTAAAGGAGTTAACTGTGTATAGTAGATATCCATTCAATAAATATTTAAGATAAACAGGTACTGTAAGGAAATCAGTCATCAGCTTGGCAAATGTGTCATTGACTACCCAAACAGTAACTAAATAGGAACATTTCAAAAACTAAGACATCATGAAGAAGCTTCATAAACTCCAGGATGGACTGGGCAGATAGAGGAAGGCACCCTGTGAAGGTGGAAGACTCAATAGAGACTGCCAGTGAGTTGTCCATCACCCATGCAGGTGATGTAGCTGAGAGAATTACCCATGCTCCTCTACAGAAGCCCAATAATCATTCACCAAGTTGGACTGAGAATCCACTCTGAGATCTGTCAGTGATGCCTTTCTTGGGTAAACAGGTATTCACATCTCCACAGGAAGAGTAACATAAAACCTGGCAATCCCCAAAAGCGAAATGTTCCAAAAATAAGCACCTCAGCCAAGGAACTGCAAGTATACAACCCCTAAGGACATGTATGCCCAAATCTATGAGGAGGATGGCGGATGATGCCAGGAAAGGGTCAGCCCTATTACCAGGAGGTGTTTCCTAAGTCATGGAAAAGGTTTGTTTTGTCATTGTTTTAAGGTCTCATTCTATAGCCCAGTGGTTTGTGGCATACATAAACTAGTCTACAAGTGAGAGATTATCGGGAGAAAAGTGACATGACCAGGAGATGGTCTTTTTAAAAAAGTTAACGGGCGGTGGTGGGACACGCCTTTAATCCCAGCACTTGGGAGGGCAGAGGCAGGCGAATTTCTGAGTTGGAGGACAGCCTGGTCTACAGAGTGATTTCCAGAACAGCCAGGGCTATACAGAGAAACCCTGTCTCGAAAAACCAAAATAATAATAATAATAATAATAATAAAGTAAGATATTTATTTGAGACAAGATCTATTATACAGCTTTGGCTGCCCTGGAAGTCCCTATCTAGACCAGGCTGGCCTTGAACTCACAGAGATACATCTGCATCTGCTGTACCTGTTCTTTACTACTTTGTGGGTTCTTTTTCCTGCCCTTTATCCCTAACCCCCATTTCATCCCCTATATAGGAGAGAAAAAAAGGATAGTGAGGAGAGAGAGATCTATGAATCTAATTTCTTATTCTTTGTTTCTTCTTTGAGCACAACTACTAATAAAACTTCAACCAATCCCCCTGAAGGACCAACAACCACGACCCCACTTTGAAAAGTTCCCAGAATGCCAAACAACACCAAGTCACAAAAACTATCTGCAGCTGGCAAAAACATGCTTCTGTTAGAGCATGAGGCAAATTATAGTCAGCTGCTGTAGACAGTCTGAGGGATCCCCACAGTCTTCCTCAAAAGTGCTAGAATTAAAGATGTATGCCTATCCAGTTATTCACTTTTAAACCATAATCTTGAGTATGTGTGAGACTCTGGGATATGTGTGTGTATGTATTAATATATGTGTGTGTGTGTGTGTGTGTGTGTGTGTATATACACACACATACACACATGCATATGTATATATATATAACAAAAAATTAAGAACAATAAAAACCCACTCTGAATTGCCACTAAATAAACCTTCAGCTATGTGTAGGCTAGTGTGACAGAGGAGGGGCATAGGAACAAACTATGTTACGTGCAATGTATTTTTGAAAAATGTCATGAAAGAGACAGAAAAGAAGTCATTCAGTCTTTTTATTTTGACTCCACTAATCATTTGAATGCACTGCACGTATTAGTGGGCAAATCTAATTCATTCATTCTCTCTCTCTCTCTCTCTCTCTCTCTCTCTCCTCTCTCTCCCTCTCTCTCTCTCTCTCTCTCTCTCTCTCTCTCTCTCTCTCTCTCTCTCTCTCTCTCCAAGACAGGGTTTCTCTCTGTATAGCCCTGAATGTCCTGGAACTCACTCCATAGACCAGGCTGGCCTCGAACTCAGAAATCTGCCTGCCTCTGCCTCCCAAGTGCTGGGAATTAAAGGCGTGCACCACCACTGCCCGGTGCAATTCTAATTCTTAAGGTCCTCAGAAAAGTTGTAAATCAGAAAGCCTTATTACAGTTATAAGACATTTTTTACAAGGAAAAAGAAATAGAAGGACAACAAGGTAGCTCAGTGGGTAACAGTGCTTGTTAACAAACCTGGCACTCTAAGTTGAATGCCTAGTTCTCCACATGGTCAAAGTAGATTCCTTCAAGTTGTCTTCTAAACTCCATAAGCACAACATGGCACACTACAGACAGACCAACAGACAGACACACACACACATACTACACACACAATGAATAAATGTAATTTAAAATTTGAAAGGAAGGAAGGAAGGGCAAGCGAGCTGGAAAAATAGCTCAGTGGATACAGAGAGAGGGGGGAGGGAGAGGGAAGGAGGGAGGGAGCTGGGAAGACAGCTCAGTGGATACAGTGTTTCCTTCAGATCTCCTGCACCTACATAAAAGTCAAGAGCAGTGATGCATGTCTGTAAGTAGTTCTGTGTTGGGAGAACAGAGACAGCCAGTCCTTAGGACTCACTGTCCAGCCAGTCTATGTGAAACTCAAGTTCCAAGTTCAGTAAGCGAACCTATTTCAGAAAATAATATAGAAGGTTAAGAGTGATTAAGAGCACTCATTGCTGTACAATGAGGACCGCCAGCACACATAAAAGCTGTTATGGTTCTGTGCACTGAAGAAGTCAAAGGTAGGATGATTGCTGGGGCTTGCTGGATGTCAGTCCAGCCAAAAACAAAACAAACAAGACAAAACCAAACAAACAAACAAAAAAGCAAACAAAAAACCTGAGCCACAGGTTCAGTGAGAGAGCCTTCCTCAAAGAAACAAAGGCAGAGTGATAGAGAAAGACAAAAGGAAACTCAAGAAATGCCCTCCTCAGGCGTCAGCACACACATATTAATATACATCATACACTATTCACACAGCCACAAAAAAGGAAGAAAGAAAGAAAGAAAGAAAGAAAGAAAGAAAGAAAGAAAGAAAGAAAGAAAGAAAGAAAGAAAGGAAGGAAGGAAGGAAGGAAGGAAGGAAGGAAGGAAGGAAGGAAGGAAGGAAGGAAGATAGGTGACAGAGCAATAGCCATAGAGGAAAATCATGGACCTTTGAGTTCCATATCTATATGCATGGCAGACAGCACACACACATACACTAAACACATACACAGAGTGGGAGAGGAGAAAGGTTAGTAAAGTAATGTCAAATTAAGTAAATGATGTACAGTATACTTAGATATAACAATAAATAAATCTTTAAAAAAATATATGCATGGCCTAAAAAATGTTTTGAGAAAAACAACCTGTGGATATATCTGATATAGTTCACTTTACAGAACTTAAAGTAGTTCAAGCACCAAAAAGATAAACGAAAACCAGGTTTAGTCAAGATGAGGATCCTTGTAAAATGAAACAGGAAGCATGATAATTAAAGCTCAAAAAACCTGGCAAACTCAAATATTCTAACCTCTGGAATATTTTCAACATTTAAAAGAATCTGCACAGGGTCTTGAGAGATGGCTCAGTAGTTAAGAGCACTAGTTTCTTCCACAAGATCCAGGTTTTGCTGTTAGCACCCACATGGTGTTTCACAATCACTAGTAATTCTATTTCCAGGGGATCCAAAGCCCTCTATTGGCCTCCATGAGTAACCGACACACATATGTACCCATATACACATACAGGAAAAACACTCATACACATAAAACTTTAAAATCTTTTTTAAAATGTGTGGATGTGGATATATATATATATATATATATATATATATATATATATATATAAACAAATTCTAACTAAATCAATCTTCCACTATCAACACAAACTTATTATATATGCTTTATCATGTATTGCAAAGTAGTCCAACAGTACCATATTCTCCATTTGCAATTTTTGCTATCAAAAATGAGTAGGCAAGGCCCTCAAGATGGCTTAGCAGAAAAAAGTGCTTGCAGTATGACCTAAATTCAATCCACAGGACTAATATGATAGAAGGATGGAACCAGATACTATACGTTATCTTCTTAACCACACTTATGCTATGGCACACATGCATACACATCCTGACCAGCCTTTACTATTTTTCTGTCATTCTGTTGTTATAACATTCATTTCAACTAAGATGAAAGGATATTTCATTGTAGTTTAGATCTGATGATTAGAATATCGAACACTTTTTTCTTACATTTGTTGACCATTTGGAGGTCTTATTTTGAGAAATGTATTTGTTTAGATAAACCTTTTTTTGTTTGCTTTGTTTTGAGACAGGCTCTCTCTATGTAGCCCTAACTGTCCTGGAACTCAATCTGTAGACCAGTCTGGCCTAGAACTCATCTCTGACCCCTGAGTGCTGGAATCAAAAGAAGGCACCATCACACTTGGAAATTTTCCAAATTTTTAAAGTCAGATTATTTTGAATTTTGGTTTTTGTTACCTAATTGAGTAATTTGCAAATTATTTTCCAAATCTTTTTTTTTTTTTAAAGGGCAAAGTCTCACTATGTAGCCCTGGCTATCCTGGAACTTCTAGGAAGATCAAGCTGACCTGAAATCTCTAGGATCTGCCTGCTTCTGCCCCACAAGTGCTGGGATTAAAACAATGCGTCACCATGCCAAGCTGAAAATATTTTCTTAACAAGCCATAAATATTAACACGAGAAATATTTAGACAACTTTTTCCCCACTAAACATGTTATCTAGAAGGTCTTTCTTAGTCACTAATAGGTTCTAAATCTTCCCTGACCAGTGTGGAAGCCATTAGGCATATGTGTCTAGAGTGACTTGAAATGGAACTGCTGTCATGCCAGGTGGAGTGATGGACACCTGAAATCACAGCACTCCAGAGACTAAAACAGGGGTATCACAAGTTCCAGTACAGCCTGGGCAACAATAGTGAATTCAAGGTTAATCAGAGCTACCTTATAAGATCCTATTCTCAAAAACAAAGCAACAACAAAAGAAGCAAAAGAATAGAAAGAATAAACAAGAAAGAAATGGAGGCAATGTAATAGAATATTTTTTCCTTCATTTTCTATTTCTTTTATATTGGTTTGTTATTTTGAAACTGGTTCTTATATAGCCAAGGATGACTTTAAACTCCTGCCTCTACTTCCCAGTGCTAGATTACAGGCCAAATGATGATCATGTTGGGCTGAGGAAGTAAATTTCAATCAAAGCAGTCTTAAATGGTTAACACAAAACAGCTTTAATTAAATCAATCTCTCTCTCTCTCTCTCTCTCTCTCTCTCTCTCTCTCTCTCTCTCTCTCTCCCCCTCCCTCCCTCCCTCCCTCCCTCCCTCTCTCCCTCTCTCCCTCCCCTTCTCCACCTCTGCTACCCTCTCAACTCCCCTCTCCATGCCCTGAATAAACTCTATTCTATACTACACCCTCGCATGGCTGGTCCCTCAGGGGAAGGGATGCCTCAACATGGGCCTGCTGGATTTCTGAGTTCGAGGCCAGTCTGTTCTACAGAGTGAGTTCCAGTACAGCCAGGGCTACACAGAGAAACCCTGTCTCGAAAAAAACCAAAAACCAAAAAAGAAAAGAAAAGAAAAGGAAAGGAAAGGAAAGGAAAGGGAAAAGGAAAAGGAAAAGGAAAAGGAAAAGGAAAAGGGAAAGGGAAAGGGAAAGGAAAAGGAAAAGGAAAAGGAAAAGGAAAGGAAAGAAAAGAAAAGAAAAGGCTGATGAGATGCTTACTGAACAAGCCTAACAACCTGAGTTTGCTTCCTACATGAAGATGAGAATCAAGTCTACCAATACAAAGTTCGTGTCTACAAAGTTCTCTGATCTCCACATATACAACATGATAACCACATTCTGATAAAATACATTTTTAAAATTGAAAAGAATTTTTTTCCTGGAGGTTCTCAAGCTAAGCAGCAATGTATCATTAGTTATTTGCACTTCCCAAGGAAAAAAAGGGCACATAATAGGCTGCCTTGGTGGCTAACCCTTGACTGAGACTAGAGTCCTTTCTAATTTTCTAGTCAGCTTTCTAAACAATTGTCTGTAAGTGTCTATGTAAAGGAACCACTCTAGAGTAGTTATCAACATATACATCTGGGTTCTCTAAAACCTTCCTGCAGTGCTCGTGATTCCTTGGTCTAAGGACCCTATGAGGGCTTATCAAGCTGGAACCACCTTGTTCAAGGCCCTCTCTGAAAGAAGTTCTTAGGCCAGCTCCAATTCTGACTTTTCTCATGAGCACTGCAAACTCCATGCTGGCAAGTCATTCCCAGATACCCTAGACTGCCCAAGTACTTCTAGAATGATGGCAGAGGCAACTTAGGCCAGGACAGCTCTACTTGAACAGTTTCAAGTCCAGGCCAAAGCAAGGCCAGTTAGTCAAAGGGCACAACACAACACAACCAGTTTCTGACTTGCATTTCCTTCCTACAAGAGCAGAAAGCAAGAGTATTCAATGGTTTGGCCAAAAAACTACAAAACTAGTTTTGAAAGAAATCATGTATCTGGAAGGTGGTAGCACATGCCTTTAATCCCAGCATTGGGTAAGCAGAGCCAGGCAGACCTCGGAATTTGAAGCCAGCCTGGTCTACAGAGCAAGTTCCAAGACAGCCAGAGCTACAAAGAGAAATTCTGTCTTGAGAAGGAGAGGAGAGGAGGGGAGGGGAGAGGGGGGGGAGGGGAGGGGAGGGGAGGGGAGGGGGGGAGAGGGGAGGGGAGGGGAGGGGAGGGGAGGGGAGAGGGGAG
Source organism: Apodemus sylvaticus (assembly GCF_947179515.1). Lineage (NCBI taxonomy): Eukaryota > Metazoa > Chordata > Mammalia > Rodentia > Muridae > Apodemus > Apodemus sylvaticus. The sequence goes on along the minus strand of NC_067472.1, from coordinate 57,686,589 downwards.
GGGAGGAGAGGGGGAGGGGAGGGGAGGGGAGGGGAGGGGAGGGGAGGGGAGAGGAGAGGAGGGGAGAGGAGAGGAGAGGAGAGGAGAGGAGAGGAGAGGAGAGAAGAGAAGAGAAGAGAAGAGAAGAGAAGTCACTAACTACTGTGCTCCAACCATGTGTAAATCAATACATATGAAGCCAACTCAGTGAATGTCATTCTCTTTCTAAGTTAAGGAATCTGAGCTCCTACTGGGATGACGGATGATATTACCCTGATAGGGAGGATATTCTATTACAACACTCACAAGGTGAAACTCAAATCTCCTACGGCACAAACAATGCTTTTAGTACTTTCAGTGCTAGGGAACTAACAGCCATTTCCCAGCTCTCTCTTATTTGATCAACTGCATTTACATCTATTGTTTAAGAAGCACTTGCTCCTGTGGCTTTACAGGCCTTTTTTGTATTTATTTAATGTACATCTTAGGATGGATGATAAGTAAAAGTATTTGTAACCAATGGCTGAAAAGTCTAAGGCATAAAAGAGTCTGTCTTAGCATACAGTAATCATATTGAGATTCCAGCTTGTATGTGCTTTTGTGGTAAAAGTAGCATCCCTTCCCAAGTACTTTCATGCAGATAACATTTCTCCCACAAGCTAGTCATGCCAATGCAGCTTGGCCACCTACTTTGGCTATAACACTTTTGTCTGATAAGGGTTAACTTTAGTAACCCTTTTCTGTATGATTAATGTAATTTAGGAAGAAATTGTGACTGATACTTACTGAACTCCTTCCCTACACGAAGGTATAAAGATAAGGACATTCATGTGTGCTTTGAAATGAAGTCCCAATTTGATACCGTTTGTATGTTATACAGTAGGAGATACATCAACTCCTAATCAATCTTATACAACTGAGAAAATTTTGTATGTTTAACAATTTAATAATTTCTGCCTTTCCTAACTTTAGCAATTCAAAAGAGAAAATATGAAGGGAAAATATCACCTCACAAAGACTGAAGAAAACAGAGGTAATGAGACTCTAAAACCCTTCCTTGAACAAGAGCAACATGCCACCTAGTTCCCTCCCCTTTCCTCCAGCCTCCCATTCCCACCTCTCTCCAGGCCTCTCCTTGCCATACCCAGCCCTGTAGAGGACAATTAAGTTGGGAAGGGGAGCAACTCCAACTCTTAAAGCTATGAATTTCTAAGGGAACAACAGCAGAGCTGCCTACTCATGTAACAGTTTTGCCTGATTTTTGTTGTTTTAGTGGTCTCATGTATCCCAGAGAGGCCTCAAACTTACTCTACAATTCAGGATAACTCTGAACTTCTGTCTTCCCTATGTAGATTCTGGGATTACAAGTATGGACTGCCACACCCAGTTTTACATGGTGCTGGCACTGAACTGAGGGCCCCGTGCATGCTAGGGAAGCACTCTACCAACTGAGCTACATCCCCAACCCCTTCTGTTATCATAAGAAAGTCTTAAAGATAACCATATTTCGTGGTAGTAATTTCTGAGAAGAAAGGAGGTGGGATCGGGCCCTTTCCCTTTACACAGTCTATCTTTCTACCCTGCTTGAGACATGGACATATGTTAATGCTGTTTTCTCTTTTAATGCTGATAAAAAGAAGCATCAATGCAAAGAACAATTAAGCCATTTTAAAGTCAACTGTAAGTATACTATTGAAAGTTTTAAAAATACTATCAATTTTGAGAATTTAGCAGAAATTAAAAACCAACAGACACGCACCTAAAAGTATTTAGAATGCTCACCTTTATTTAAATGTCTAATAAAGATTTTTTTCAAAAGCAAATCAAATTTTCTAAAGTATCTAAAGCAGTGTGACCTTCCTTACTGCTCTGTTACACCCCCTCTTTTCAGCACCCACTCTTATAGTGCTGATTGTTTTTGGATTTTTTCTTTGTCTGTTCTCAAGTAAGTCTTGCTATCTCTCCCTGGCTGGCCTGAAACTATGAACTCTGGCTGTCCTTGAGTCATTAATTTTCTGCCTCAAACTTTAAGCATATGCCATTATGCCAAGCTCCCACAGTGTTCTCATGCACACTTTTCCTCAGATTCACCATCAGGTTTACATTTCTTAATTGCCTATAGTTCATAGGTTTGTGTCTCACTGGATTTCCATGAGAGGTTAGTTCCAGGTTCTATACAGAGCTTCATGTTGGCAGTATATTTTAAATAACATGGACAAGTACAAGGAGACAACAAATTAACCAAATGATTTAATATTTAGAAGGGCCAATAGCATGCCTTTTTCAGAAGGAAAAGGGTGTTTTCCTTCTGAAGTCACAGCAGCATGCTCCAAGAAGCACAAGTGTTTCACAAGGTGCTGGGAGGCACAAGGATAATGGTTAGAAAGCAAAGTCATAGAAGGGCAGAAGAAAGACCAGGACTGGTTAGTAAACAAGACATAACCATACACATCTACATATAGAATGCCTACCCTGTTTCTGGAGCTAGTAATTTATTATTGCAGACTTTTTTAGTAACCAAGAGTTCTTATGGTCATACCAAAACTCAGTGGTGACTCTATTTGTTCCCCTTTATGACAGCTTCTGCCCACCAATCTATGCTTTTTCAATGTAACAAGCTAGACAAGGCAACTACCCAAAGGCCATTCAAACACTCCCAGATCCATAGGAGAACATGTTTTACTAACAGCAGATCCATGCAGCGTAGAACACAGGACTTTTATGCAAGGAAGAGGAGAATACCGTATTTCAACAATGGACAGGCCCACATAGAAATAAAACAAGGCCTGCCCAGGACCAAAAGGCATACCATCCCACAGTGAGCTCTAATTTGAGTTTGGTGTCATGCTAGGGCTCTGGCCAAAGTAAATTACTATGGTTCCTGATTTCCTTAAAGGAGGACAGAGAAAGAGGACAGCATACACCAGTGCAGAGAACGCGCACAAGGAGATGAAAGCAGAGGGGAGTGGCAAACAGTCCAGCACCATCCCTTCAAGCTTCAAATCCACCCTTTTCAAGTAGCAATTCTACTCCTGTATATTATATATGCTTCATATATACTTGTGTGTATATGTACATATATGCATATAGATATATTCAGATGTATACATATACTTTATATATACTTCAAACATACTCTAAAGAAACTTCTGCCCAGGAACACGAATCCTGAGCAAATACATACGTATATACATACATACGTGTCACACACACACAACTGTCCATGTTAACAGGGAACAACCTAAATATTCATCAGAATCAAATAGGAGTTCATATAACCAAATACTATCCATTAGAGAAAGTACTAAAAGCCAGAGCTACTAGACAATATTGATGATTTGCATAAGCCTGAATTAAAAATGACAGGCTATATACAATATGAGAACATTTCTACAAGCTCCAAAAAACGCTGAAGCCAAGAGTAGTGGTGCACACCTTTAATACTAGCACTGGGAAGGCAGAAGGCAGGCAGATCTCTGTGAGTTCCAGGCCGGCCAAGGCAAGTAAGATCATGTCTCAAAAACAAACAAACAATAAACAACCCAAAATAAAAAACATACAAAACTAAAAAACATATTGTTTACAGACTCTCATGTAGTAAAACTGTAATGGAGGGGCATAATTCAGAAGGGGGGGCAAAATGTATGTGGTTCAGGAAGGAACATGGAGAGTTTGGCAGGTGGCGTAATGCTCTATATTTTTCAATAAATGACATAGAAAGATGTGCTTGTCATCATTTTCCATGCCCTATATATTGGTGCGATGTTGTGGTGTGATGTTGTTCAAAATAAAGGGAGAAAAAGAAACACCAGCAGAGTTGAGGGTGGAACCCCACAGTGCACCCAGTCTCTGGCTTACAGGCACCTCCATCTGCCCTGCTGGACTAACAGGGTAAGTAAAATAGAACCTGAGAATCAACTCGGTGTAGAAGCAGAAAATGAACACCTCCAGGCACTTCTTTGTGCTTACTGGGCAAAACCAGCCCTGCAGGCTGTCTTATCACAGGGTCAATCCCAACACACTGTCCCCAAAGAATTATATAGAACAAATACTTTGCCATAAAGAAACAGAAAATATCGCCAAGCATATTTTTTGATGCAAGTTTCCAGATGGTTCCAATGGACAGAAAAATGGATTGAATTTAGGAACAAGGCAGTCATTTTACAGAGCTTGTAAGAACCAGGAGACTCTGTGACCAGTATCTAGGGGAGGAGAAAATTAAACCTTGCATTTAAGAACACACTCAACTGATGCCCCAAACTAAGAGCACAGAGGACCCAGAGAATGTGTGTGATGTGAAGCACAGATGAAGGTATGTACTGAACCCCCAAGTGTTAACCAGCTTTACCTGCAACAGGTGACAACTGAATTTGGCACATGCTAAGTACATTGGGAAATAATTATATCAAAGCCATCTTTACCACATCTGTGTAACATTAACATATGTACAGCCCACGGGCGCCTGTGAGGCAGGAAGAAGAGTGACTTACTGACCGTAAGGAAGGCCAGATTCGGTCAGACCCAGCCAAGAAGGACACTGGGCTGGGTCCAGGAGGCCACTATTGCTCCAGGAGGGCAGGAGGGTGGTCCAAGCCAAGGCAGAAAGTGAGACTGCTGGAAAGGGCAGGCTACACAACAACAGTCTTGGAAGGCCCAGGCGAAGGCAGCCCCCAGCCCCCAAAGCCAGGACGAGCTTGGAGTGGAGGACGTCCCCTCCACTCGACCCGGAGAGATGGGGAGGCGGGGCCTGTCACTGAGCCAGCCTGGCGGCCCCCTAGGCCAACACCTTTTCCCACCCGCCCGTTGCTCACCTGGGCACGCAGCTGGATGAGCTCCGGTCCACCTCCCAAGTAGCATACAAATTCATCTGCACTGGGGCGGGGGTGCGGCCTGGTCCTGGACCGCCCGGAGGCGCAGAGCCGGAGGCCACCGCGACGGCCATGGAGGTGGAGGTGGAGGAGGACGAAGAGGAGGCGGCCGCAGCCGAGGTGGACGAGGACGACGAGGTAGCCTGGGCCAGCTTGGGGGGCGTCGGCTGTTGTGGCTGCGGCGGCTGCTGCGGCGGCTGCTGCTGTGGGGACTGGGCGACCCCAGAGCCCCGCTGACTGCTGCCGCCCCCGGAGCCTCCGGGACCACCGCCCGCCCCTCCGCGTTCCGCCATGGCCTGGCCAGGGGTGGAAGGGGCGCGGGGCTTACGCACACTGATGGCACGCGAACGACTCTCAGGCTTACCCCCGCGGCGGCAGCGGCTCAGCGCGTCTCCTCAGAACGCCCGGCAGAGCGCGAGCCACCAGCGAATCTGCACGCACGCGCGGGCCTTCGCTGCGCGCGATCCTCGCGCTCGCCCGCCGCCGCCTGTTGCGGCCCGCGAGGCCCAGACACTGGGTGGGCGTGTCCGAAAGGGGCGGGGAGCCGCGGCCCCACCCGGCCCGGCGCCGTGGGGCGGGGCCAGACTCGCGCTCGGCCCCGCGGCCTCTGGGAAGGGGCTACAACCCGCGCTCTCTCGCGGCGCGGCCCTTCAGTCCCTGGCAGGCCTCTGGCATGCAGGCTCCGCGCCCCTCCTCCCCACCCCCGCCCTCCGCGGGCTGCCGCTACCCCGCCAGCGGAAACCCGGGTTTTCCGGGGCGCGGTCCCGGACCGGAGAAGACTGTACGGGAGCGCGCTCAGCCCCTGGGATCTGCAGAACACAGTGGAGGCCGACCCGCGGCTGGTCACGCGATGCATGGAAACCGGATAGCCCGCTGTGGCGACCCCTTCTATGGGTATTTCACCCACGTCTGCAAAAGGAGCAGCCGGCCACCACCTCATAGGGTTTCTGCTTGAAGATAGGCAGGAGCCAGTTAAGGTTGGCTAGGTCCACAGCCTTTCTTGGTACAGCGCCCCCCGAAACAGCCTTCTTTACAAAGTCCCAGAGTGCCTCACTGCTTTCTTAATTTCTAAAATTCTATTTCTCTCAAGGCCTGATCGGCTGCCATCCCCACACCCCCACCCTACCTAGAGCTCTTGCACTCTCCTACACCCACACCTTCTCCCCAGTACTTGAGCAAATGTCATGGAATCCTGTGCTCCAACCTAGTCTAGTTTTTCAAAACACTTCTCAGAACTCAGGGACCAAGGTGAAACAAGCCCCTTCAGACCCTATACCCCACACCCACCCACAAGCACACACACTAGTGAATCCAAGTAGTTAGCGGGACTCGAACAATTTAGATTTTATTTAGATAGAGATGTTATCCAATAGGTAAGAAATAGGCCTCTCTGCCACAAGGTCAATGAGGAAGGCCTGGGCTGGCCTACTTCCCTAGCCCACAGTTACTTCCAGCCTAACCAGGGTGCTAAGCTGGCTATTTTTATTCCCCATGGACAAAGCAGTAAGGTCAGACCAGACCTAAAGGTACTCTCCTCAGGGCCGTCAGTCACGCAGAGGAGGGGTAGGGGATAGTGAATTATCCACAAGTTCAGTTCAGCAACTACAGTCCCACAGCTCTATGGGGCAGTCTGTGATTATAGGCAAGAAGTAGATGCTTTTGCAGAAGCTAAAAAAGAGAAAGGTTCAAGAATGCCTGTATTCATCCTTCCTTGGGAAACAGCTTTATTTACAAAACAAGTCTAAAATAAGAACCGGAAGTGACAAGCCTAACGTGTACAGAACCGACTTGAGGGATGCACAGAGAAAGCCCAGGCATACAAAGGGCCTAAGGAGGCCAGTTTGTGAGAGGGACCTAAAATTTAAATTCCTTGTATTTCTTGCTGCCCCCGCGACTGTCCTGGGGCTGAGCTTTCCGTTTCTTTTGCTGTAGGAGAGAGAGAGAAAAAAGTTACGATAGGTTAAACAATGCCCAACAGGAGGCAGCCTGACACAGACATAAAAACTAAGGTAAAAAAGCACCGAAAGCACATTCTCCTCTTCTCCCTCAGATCTGAACGACTTTCGTCCTCTTCCTAAGCCCCAGTGTCACTGAACTTAAGAGACTGCAACCAGTGGAGGATCTCTTAAAGATCTTCAGGCTCAAAGAAGCTAGGCTGTGCACACTGAGACCTCCCACCTCTCACTGCCCAGGACAGCCCTACTCCAGGCTGCACGCCTGCGCATGCGGCTCCCAGGCAGCTCGCACCTTCTGCTTAGCAGCATGCTCAGCCACCATGTCGCTGAAGTCTTCTTTCTCGACTTGTGCCTGCTGCTCGCGAACATGCTCCTCATACTTCTGGGTCATGGCCATGGGGTCCAGCTCCAGCTCCTCAGGCGCCAGCGCCACCTCTACACCTTGCAACTCAGGGGCTGGGCCCTTCCGGCTCATAACCTGAAAAAATCAGAACGTTACCTCCAAAGACTGGCAGAAACACAGGCTCCATCTCTGTTACAAAATAATGTCCTCTAAATGCTTACCGTGGACATGTCATAAATGTGGGTGGACCCCATCATGGCTCCCCCTACAGTAGCTGTTCTCTTCTCTGGCAATACCGTGAACAACTGAGGTGTCTCACTTCTGCAAAGGACAAGAAAGTGAAACCCAATAAGGGACAAAAGGGTATCCAGAGTCAAAAGAAACATAAATGACACTTGAATTCTAAGAGAATCCCAAGATATCTGTGGCTGAAGGGTCTGCCACTGAAGGAGGGAGGCCCATAAGAAAAGCTGGGTTAGGGATGTCGAGTGGGGTCAGTGCTCATCCCACAGCACAGAATCTGTAAGGGGACAGAGACTAAGCTAAGGGATCTTTTGAACCAAACTGGGGAATCAGAACCAAGACTCACAAGGAAAGGTTAGTAGACAAAGAGGCTAAAGTTTCATAGAGAGCTTTCCTACAGAGAAGCTGTCAAAAGAATAGCTATGGGCCAGCAAAATAGCACAGCCAATAAGTAATACTTGCTGTGCAAACCTGATGATGAGTCCCATCCCTGGAACCCACATAAAGGAGAAAAGAGAAAACCAAGTCCACCAAGTTAGCTTCTGACCTACACTTGCTGTGGCACACTGGCACACATGCAGACACATGCCCACACAAACACATCAAGTATGCACACACGATAACAGTAATTGCTTTTTTTTAAGGTAGAAGTCAGGTATGACGCTGTACATCTTTAATACCAGCACTTCAAAAGCGAAGGTAGGCGGATGTCTATGAGTAAGAGGCCAGCCTGGGCTACATACTGAATTCCAGGACAGGCAAGGCTGTATTGAAAGATGGTCTCAAAAAACCAAAGAGTAAAAATAAATAAGACTTTCTCAGAGGTAATGCCTGAAGTTCTAATGTTCCAGCCTTCCCAAAAACGAAGGGCCTTCAACCACTGATTTCAATCAGGTGTAGACTAGCACAGTCAACTTCAAATAGCAAGCCATTACTACCCCTTTAGACTCTGCTCTCCTACTCTTCCCATAGAACAGGTGACTTTGTTTTTGTTTTTCAAGACAGGGTTTCTCTGTGTAGCCTTGGCTGTCCTGAAACTCACTCTGTAGACCAGGCTGACCTCAAACTCATAGATTCTCCTGCCTCTGTCTACCAAGTATTGGGATTAATGGTGTGTGCCACCACTACCCAGCGAGGTAACTCTTGAGGCTGGCCTGGTCTACAGATTGAGTTCCAGGACAGCCATGGCTATACAAAGAAACCCTGTCTTGAAAAACCAAAAAGGTAGAGGACCTGTAAAGATGGCTCAGTAGTTAGCTCTGGCTATTCTTCCAGAAGACTAAGGTTCAAGTCCCAGCACCCATGTGGCATTTTATTTTTACAACTGATCATATGTAACTGTAGTTCCAGAGGATCTGATACCCTATTCTGGCCTCAACAGGCATTGGGTAGTCATATAGTATACAGAATCAGATGCAAGAAAAAGACACTCATAAAAATGGACACAAACACACATACATATATATTTTAAATTTCACATGTATGAGTGTTTTGCCTGCATGATTGTATGTGTACCATGTGTGTGCCTAGTATCTGAGGAAATCAGAACCTCTGGAACTGGAGTTATAGGTTATGAGCTGCCATGTGGGTTCTGGGACTCCAATCCAGGTCCTCCACCCGCGGATCAAGTGTTCTTAACTTCTTAGCAATCTCTCTAGCCTTTAAAGGTCATTCCTTACCCACTAAACTAACCATCTCCTTGGCCAGAATCCAAACTCTTTATCATGCCCTAAAGGATTCAAACTCTGCACGGTGTCACCTTATTTGTTTTTTTTCCCTTGATATGCAAAACTTCAGACTTCTGCTTCCTAACAAGAAGCCGGGACTAGATTTATCAATCTACATGAAATAACCAAAAACTGGACAAAATACATGAAGCGACAGCTTTTCAAGGCACCAGACAAGAATGGTAAAGAACAGTAATTACTCTAAGACAGGAAACAGGTGAGAGGAGAAGCAGTCGATCTGAGCACTGCTTTAGAGTCCTTGTCTTTAAAAGGTTTACCAAAAGAATTAAAATAAAATAAAGGCCAGGCAGTGGTGGTGCACACCTTTAATCCCAGCACTTGGGAGACAGAGGCAGGCGGATTTCTGAGTTCGAGGTCAGCCTGGTCTACAGAGTGAGTTCCAGGACAGCCAGGGCTACACAGAGAAACCCTGTCTCGAAAAACCAAAAAATTAAATAAAATAAAATAAACCTTACAGTGGTTCTGAGTTTCCAGGCCACAGACCAGAGCAGACCATACAGCGCTGAGAGGATTCTGGGAGTTGGGAGTGAGGGTCCAAATCTAAGGAGTTCAACGCTGTCAGAGAGGGCAGGGCAGAGAGAGAGCTGGCTCAGGAGCTCCTTCTTCAAGCCCTGGGGGAGGAGTCTGAGGAGATGCACGTGAGGAGAGCACCAATGCCAGGATGAGCAATGAGCATGCGCACTGCTCAGTCAGAATGCAAAACCAATTCCCACTAATCACATGGAGACCCTCCAACCCCACACAACACAGCATCTCCCGAGCACTGCCTCCTAGTGATGAGGACTATTTCAGTCCTACTAGGAAAACCAAAAAAGGAAGTTTCAGAATATCAAACTGTTTCTAAACAACCATATAGTAATCAAAGGTGAAGATGGGGAGAAATACAAAATGTTCTAACCCAGTAAATTTCACAAAGCTAAATTGTCAATCAGAAACTATCAGGCACATAGCAAGGCATAGTGATGCACATCTGTATTTAATCCCAGGATTTAAATAGCTGAGCTAGGAGAACTGTGAGTTCAAGGCCAGCTGTAGCTACATAGAGACCCCAGTCTCAAAAATGGGGCATGGGGAGTGAGATGGCTCAGCCATTAAGAGCACTGGCTCCAGAGGTCCCAAGTTCAATTCTCAGCAACCACACGATGGCTCACAACCATCTGTAATAGGAACTGATGCCCTCTTCTGGCATATGAATGACTATGCAGCAGAATAAGTCATAAAATTAAAAAGAAAAAGGCCAGTTATAGCAGTTATAGCTGCACATGGCTTTTATCCCAGGACTTGGGAGGCAGAGACAGGTTCAAAGAAAGCCTGGCCTACACAGACAGCCCCACACCAGCCAGGGCAACACAATAAGACCCCATCTTGGAAAGGGATGGAAGGTTACAATCCATAGTAACAAAAATAGCAATCAAAATCAACCCAGAAAGCTGGAAGTAGTAGCCTACACCTGTAATGCCAGCCCTTAGGAGGTAGATGCCAGAGAATCAATAGCTCAACCTAGAACTGGTAAATGATGCAATAAGCAAGCAAATACACACACACACACACACACACACACACACACACACACACGGGGTGGGGGTGTTAGAGAAACAGTGAGAGAGAAATCAGAAAAATACCAAGCAAGGCAGAGGTGGCACACAACTTCAATCCCAACATTTGTGAGGCAGCCGCAGGCAGATCTGGTAAAGGAGCAAACCTGGTCTACAGAGCAAACTCCAGGACAGCCAAGGCTACACAGAGAAACCCTATCTCAAAAACAATAACAACAACAACAAACCAACCAGAGAAAATGACGCATTATATATCAAGGAACAAAGGTAAAGTGACAACTGTTTTCTCATCGGAAATACAGAAAACACTGGAGCAACATCCTAGGACTGAAGGGAAAACAAACTGTCAACCTAGAATACACAGCCAAAATCATTCAAACATGAAGACTTCTAAATATTACAGAATCTGGGGCTGAGAAGATGACTAAGTCACTAACCTACGGGAAAGCACGAGGCCCAAAGCTGATACCCAAGACCTACATAAAAGTGGGCACAGAATGCACACCTAGAGTCCCAGGCTGCATAAGCAGAAACACAAGTATCCCTGGGGTTTCTGGCTATGAAGCTTAGCAAGGTTCAATGAGATCCTGTCTAAAAAAATGTTGAGAACAATGGAAGGCACTTGACAGCAACCTCTGGCCCCTACACCAGTGTATTACATGTGTACCTTGCATACATGTGCATATATACAAAAAAACAAAGGACCAGAAAGTTATTTCGTGATAAAGGGGTGTGAAGGTTGGTTTTCTCTGATCTTCACACAAACTAGAGTCAAGTTGGAAGAGAGAACCTTGGTTGGAAAAATGTCCCCACCAGACTGGCCTGTAGTCACACCCATGGAACATTTCTTCACTGATGTTTGATGTAGGAGAACCAAGCCCACTGAGGACTATGCCACCCCTGGGCAGGCGATCTTGGGTTGTACAAAAAAGCAGACTGAGCAAGCCATGAAAAGCAAGCCAGTAGGCAGCACTCCTGCACAGTCCCTGCTTCAGTCCCTGCCTCCAGGTTCCTGCCTTTCTTCATAATGGACCGTAAGCTGTTAACCACATAAATTCTTTTCTCCCCAAGTTTCTTAACGGCATGGTATTTATCACAGCAATAGAAAGCAAACTAGGAAAGGAGACAATCCTATGTTCTCACCTACATAGAGCTATATCATCTGCGACAATGCAAAGCCTGCCTTGGGGACCACCGCTGGCTGATTCTTTCCTAATACTTAGTTCAAATACCATCTCTTCAATGAGGCCTTCCAAGATCGTCCCCTTCATTCAGCATTCTTCTCAGATTTCCTTAGCTTTGTCACTAGCCAGACCCACAATTACTTTATTCTGATCATTATCAAACCTCATCGATCTACCCTCCTGACTTCCCACCAGCACACAGTTGGTGTTTAATTGTTAAAAAGGGAATAAAGAGGGGGCTGGAGAGATGAGTTCTGATGCCTTCTTCTAGCATGCAAGTGTACATGCAGACAGATCACTCATAGACATAAGATAAGCAAATAAATCTTTAAAAAGGGGTGGGAGATACAGAAAAACACAATTAAAGTAAGCCAACCAACCCAGAAAACCAACTAAAGTAAAGGACCTCCCATCACTGCCTGGCGACTTCTCTCACCCATCCATTGCCTCTTCAATCTTTTTCTTCCTCAGCTCAATGAGTTCAGGGGTCTCCATTCCAGCCGGCACGGATGAGAAGCCTCCAGGAGTAATGAGGCCACTATAAAGAAAGATAGGCAAGTTCCATTGTGAAGCAGGCCCCACAGACTGACAGGCTGCTTTGGAGGAAACAGGCTCCACTGACTACCTGTCGGCAGGGGTGATAAAGCCAGTCTCATCTGGCTTGTCTTCATCGCTTTCCTCCTCTTCCTCTTCTTCTGAGGACTCTTCATCAGAAGGCTCCAGTTCTCCCCAAGGGGTCCGATCAATTTCTTCTTCTTCAGTTTTGGTCTAAAAGAAATCCCTCATTTCTTCAATAAGTACTTACTGTGGACTATCCCCCATCCTGTTGTTCACTGAAGAGGTGAAGGTAAACAATCTTCTGAGGAAAAGCAAGCCGGCCCCACACCCCAAGAACACATGTCTCTTTTCAGACTGTAAAACCACCACACTCCACTCCCAGACAAGGAAGTTTTAGACCAACTACTGCTAACCTTTTGAGCACTGTAAAATCAAATTAAACAGTCTACCCATACCTGAAACTCAGCAGCATTGGTTCCAAACACGTCCCCATAAAGTGGCTTCCCAGTCTCATCTACTGGGGGTTTGCCCCAGCCACCAGCATGGTATCCAAAGGAACAGCTCTGCAAGAGAGGAAACATGACTGAGCTCTCCCAAATTCTACAAGACTGAAGTCGTAGGAAAAAAGTTGCACTCCAAGATACAGAGCTTATACGGAGACTCTGGAAACTAAGACTGCAAAACATTAAAAACAAAACAAAACCAAGAGGTTCAAGAGATGGTCTAATCTGTACAGGTACGTATTACTAAGCAAGCATGCAGACCCAAGTCTGTAACTCCAGTCCTGGAGAGTCAGCGGCATGCAGATTCCTGGAGCTTATTGGCCAGTCTAACTGAATGGGTGAGACTCTAAGCTGAGGAAATAAAGAAGAAAATAGCTGAGCACACTCACTGTTCACCTCTGGCTTGCCTCCAGATGCACAAGAGCATACACAAGGAAAACAGGAGATCTCCCATGTGTCTGTGTCTGTGTCTGTCTCTCTCTCTCTCTCTCTCTCTCTCACACACACACACACACACACACACACAGAGAGAGAGAGAGAGAGAGAGAGAGAGAGAGAGAGAGAGAGAAACACAAACACACACGTACATCCCAGAGTTCGAAATCAGCCTAGTCTATGAGAGAGATTTCTAGGACAGCCAAAGCTACACAGAGAAACCCTGTCTTAAAAAACAAAACACACATACACAAAAGGACAAAAAAAGCAGCCAAGAAGGAAAACAAGCTCACTGCTCACCTCAGGGATAGGTGAATTCAGTCCAGGGATTTTCAGGTTTGGGTAGGATGGGGGTGGCCCGTATCGTTGCATGGCAATCAGCCACGGAGGAGGGACTTTGTGGGCATTCTGTAGGAAAAACAGAACAGGACCTTACCTACCTTCCCTACCCTACCACCTTTCCTTTCTGCTCACATCCTCACCCTCTCTCCCGATTCCCCAGGCACTCAGCCAACACTTACGGGTCCTACTGGCATCCCTAAGGAAATCCTCAGCTCATCAGATAAGTCTCCAGGCTTCTTCTCCTTCAGCCGTGTCTCAAACTCCTTCCCCTGAAGAAAACACACAGCTTGCTTTATTGAGACTTCCCGACATCCTGGGAGCTCAGTAGCACGAAGACATGAGAACAGACAAGGGGTCCCATGAGAGCTGTATAGCTCCCACTGAGATTCTGGGTGGGATAAGAAAAGGAAGAAGGCCGGGCTCTCTGTTGCTAACTGTGAGAAACACTGTGAGAAACAGCACCTGCTCTCTCCTGTGCACAGTGAGGTCACCGGACAGCATTCTTTCCCCACAAACATCAATTGATACCATGGTGATTAACATTTCAAAGATCAGAGGAAAAAATAAAACTTTTTTTGCCACTTAAAACAAAATGTTTGCGGGGCAGTGGTGGCATATGCCTTTAATCCCAGTACTTGGGTGGCAGAGGCAGGTGGATTTCTGAGTTGGAGGTCAGCCTGGTCTACAGAGTGAGTTCCAGGACAGCCAGGACTATACAGAGAAACCCTGTCTCGAAAAATCCAAAAACTCAAAAAAGAAAAAACAAAAACAAAATGTTTGGCCATCTTGTCCCTAAACCACCCACCAAATATCACTTCAAATGCTTGGGCTATAGCTTTTTTCAAGGGTTGGGGGGGCTTGTTTGGAGAAAAACAAACAAACAAACACCAATACATACTATCTCAACGAATGGCAGGAATGGACAATTTTAAGGCTGAGGATCACTGTACCAGCTTTGAAATGGATTCTAACCAAAGTCAACACAAAGACCCAGCCTTGACCCCCTGCCCTCTCGCCTCCTCCCGAACCTCATAATAAAGGTCCCCATGGATGGTAAGCTTTGGCTTGGTCTGCCACTTGAAGAAGGCATCGTGTAGCTTCTGATAGTCAATATCAATCTTCCCCATCTTCGGCCGAACCTTCTCTCTCATTTTTGACTTCATGGTCTTTTGTTCTTCCTGTAAGGATGGCAGAAGAGATGAATTACTGGGTATTAGTCAAGTCTTTCGTAGAGGATCTAGCTCCAATTCAAGGGAACCTCACTCAGAAAATGCAGCTTAGCACCAAGAAGTTCCTGAGTTCAAAACCAGCCCCAACAATTCAAATGACACAGCCTATGCTGAACACACAGACTTACTGTAGGACACAACCTCAGTTTTCTGTGTTGATAACTACTTTAACTATGTGATCAAGATAGGACTGGATCAGGGCTGGAGAGCTGTCTCACTGGTTTAAAAGCTCTTGCTGCATGCAATTTCAGCTTCCAGTACTGACATGGCAGCATCATAATTCCTAACCCCATTTCCAGAGATTTCTGAGACCCTCCTGGGACCTCTGCAGGCACCAGGTGTGCATGCGCACAATGAACATGAACACAGCCACACACATACATGACAATAAATCAGAAACGGAATAAAGAGAGGACTGGAGAACTGGAGGCTCAATGGAAGGCACTTCTCAATTTGTTTTAATCACAGACAACTAGCACTCAACATATTTTAAACATTTAAAAGACTTACACATGCACTGTACTAGATAATCTTATGTCAACTTAAGTCATCTGAGAGGAGGGAACCTCAATTAAAAAATGCCTGTATAAGATCAGGCAGCACACAACCTTCCTAATGCTGTCACCCTCTGAAACAGTGACACCCTAGCCATAAAATTATTTAGTTGCTACTGCATAACTGTAATTTTGCTATTATGAATCATAATGGAAATATCCGTGTTTTCTGATGGGCTTAGGCTACTCCTGTGAAATTGTGGTTCAATGCCCAAAAAGGGGCCTCAACCTGCAGGTCGGGAGCTGCTGCTCTAATGTGTTTTCTTAATTAGTGATGGATGAGAAAGGCCTCATCATGTGGGTGGGGCCATCCCTGGGCAAGGGGTCGTGGGTTCACTCAGAAAGCAAGCTGAGCAAGCCATGAGAAGTAAGCTAGTGAGCAGCTCCCTCCAAAGCCTCACATCAGCTCCTGCCTCCAGGCTCCCACCCCAGCTGTTTTTGATCAACAGCTATAATGGAGCTGTGAGTGAGGTAAATCCTTTCCTTTCCTCTCCGAGATGTTTCTGGTCATGGTGTTTCATCCCAGACTTAGCAACCCTAAATAAGACAAGCATCATTTTCGCCTCTAGCTACATCAAAAAAAGAAAAAAAGAAAAACAGCAGTCAGGCAAAAGAGAGAAAGAAAACTGCTATTCAGGACCAGGAACCTCAACATGACAAAGGAGGGACACCTTATAAACAGACCCAAGGCCATCACAGTGCTGACTTTTAAACTGGAAAAGCTAATTAGACTTGCAACAGGTAGGCAGGCAGGCCAGCTCTAAGGCAGGCTGCCTCAAAGGGTGTCGAGTCAACCTCAGGCTGTGCCCAGCCTTGCCTCACCTTCTCCTGCAGGGCCTCTCGCATCTCCTGAATGCCTGTGCGTTTGATGAAGTCTGGCAGCTCAAAGGGGGGTTTCTCAATGCCCCGTTTGCCTTGAAGGTACTTGCGCTTAAAACACCAGTGGCGTGGCACAGGGACAGAGTTCCGGGTGGCCTTGAGGTGAACCAAGAGCTTAGGGTCCTGTGCTGTCACGTCATGCATCTCCACAACATCTGGTCGAGCCACCAGCTGAAAAGCACAGTATGTTTGTAGAAAGCCTACCTCTTGGTTAAAGTTGTGTCCTCTTTCTTAAATGATCCCTAACCCAAGCCCACCTTATAAAGCATCTAACAAACTGGGTAGGGCTGTGCCCCAGTCAGGCTCCAGAGCTGACTGGTCATCCCAGGTCTAACCTGCTTCAGTTCCGCCACAGTAAAACGATTCATTCGGCGCAACTTCTTCTTGGACAGCTTAGGGGCTTCAGGCTTCTTTTCCTAAAGAGAATAACCTCTTAGGTGGCCATCAGGTGGAAACCAAACTGCCAGCCATGTCAGTGCTTAGGCCATGAAAGCACTTTAAGATGGTTTTTGAGGAGGACCTGTGCCCTGCATCCTTCTCCCACTGAGGGGGCCTGACCTGCTCATCATCACTGCTGTCATCGTCACTGTCCTTGTGCTCCTCCTCGAAGCCCTTCTTCTTGGGAACTGAAGAGTTCTCCATCTTGTCAAGCTTCTCTGGCTCCTTTTCTTTTTCCTTCTTCACATCATCAGTTAGCTGAGGAGACAGACCATGTGGAAATTCCATTCTTGACACACCGCCATTACTGACTCCTGTATTCAATGTCCCCTAGGCTTATCCCAACCCATCCCCCACTCATCAAGCCTGCCACTCAGAGCACTCCACCCTCTGTACCTTGAAAGCCTCAAAAATCCTCTTGAAAAAGATGAAGTTGGGCTCGTAGATTTCAGGCTCTTCAGTCACATATTCAATCTCCACATCAGCAGCAGGGGAGTCAGAGCCTCGGGACCGACCTGAGTCTTTCTCTCGGTCCCCAGAGCTCTCTGAGGAGGCTGCCCGCACCCGCTGCGGCTTTTTCTTCTTCTTCCGGTTCCGACGCTTCCGGTTTTTCTATCAAGATAGGAAAACTACCTAAGTCAGAGAATCTGCATCCATGCCTGCCTCACTCCTTCCGTACCTAAGTCTGCATCGAGTGGGCAGATGTCAAAGTGCTGCTGTGCAGCCTGAGCCCCAGCTTTCTCCCTTGTAAATGTATCCGTAGCACTGAGAGTTCAAAGGGCTTTGTGGAATTCAAAGATATCCCAGATGCTCAGAACGGAAATCAGTACCATGCTCTCAGACAAGCTTCATCACAAACCTCTTTTTTGGATATGGACACTGTATCTTCCTCGGTCTCTGATGCTGACTGTCCTAGAGACGAGCGAGTATCTGTCTCCATTTCTTCTTCCTCTGTTAAAGAAGAATATGGCAATCAAGTCTCCTAACAGTAACCATGGTCTCAAACTTACTACGTAACCAAGGATGACTTTGAACTTCTGATCCTCCTACCTCTACCTCCCAAGTGCTGGGATAACAAGAAAATGTACGCTACCACACCCAGTTTTCTCCATCACTAGAAAGTAGCAGCTCTCTACACTGTTTTCTCAGGGATGGAAAAGGGAGTCAGGACCACACAACATACCACACAACACCATGGCTCAGTCCTGTGTTGCAGCATCAAGATACAATAGCACTCACCCTGCTGAGAGTTCATCTCTTCCTGACGACTCTCCTTCAGCTGCAGAATCTTTTCTAAAGCCTGGGGGATCTTGGGGCCCACAGAAGGATCATCCATCTGCCAAAAACATCCAGTCAGAAGGGCTGACACCCAATGCCTTCCTCCTCTAATTCCAACTTACACTGGAGAGGATGTTGGGTGGTGGCACATACAACACACCAGGTTCTGCATCCCTCAGAATTTTGCCCAAAATGTCTCAAGCCCCTAACCCTAATAACTCACTTTAGCTAAGTGTGGCTCCTACCTGTACCCAAGAATTTAATCCAGCCCGACTTCACAGACCTCCCTGAGATCCTAAGGCAGACCTTCCTGAGATCGCTAAACCACAACCTCTGACCAGGGAGGAAATCAGCAGTTTCTCACCTCTCTGTTCTCATCTCCAGGGGGTGGGGGGGGACCCCGAGGACGAGGAACAGGTGCCCCCATAGGCAAAACAGTAGGTGTGGGAACCACAGGGCCTACTGGAGCAGCTACTGTGTGAAGAAAAAAAGTCCAATGTCAGAATTATCTCCTTGGTGATGGGTGTTCTGCAGGACAAGAGGTGACGAAAGGACTGAGTACTTCTAGGTTGCTGGCAATGTTTGGGTTTTGGTTCACAGACTGGCTACAGGACTACACACCGTATATGAAAATGCATGACTTGGCATATACTTGTTATAGGTAAGTTTTTCTTCTAAATTTATTATTTTTCTCTTCTCTTCTCTCATATTTCATATGTGTTTTGTAGCCACAGAAGTTGTAACAGCAAGTCAGACCCCTTGAAGCTGGAGTTACCAGTGGTTATGAGCCGCCCAATGTGCATGGTAGGATCAAATTCAGTTCCTCTGTGAGTCTAGCAGGAGTTCTTGATAATGAGACATTTCTCCAGCCTCTTCTTTTGTTTTTTGTTTTTAAATTTTTATTTTATGTGTGTGACTATTTGTACAAACTTCTATACACCACATGCATGTCTGATGCCTACAGGTCTAAAGAGGGGGTCAGATCCCCAAAAATGTAGTTGCTATTTATAAACCAGCATGAGGGTACTGGGAATTGAACCTGGGCACTCTGCAAGAGCAGGAAATGTTCTAAACAGCCAAGCTATCTCTCCAGCCCTTCTTTTGTTTTTGCGAGATAGGTTTATGTTGCTCAAACTCATGATCCTTCTTCTTCAGCCTCCTGACTACTACGATTACATGTTACAGATGTGCACCATCATGGCTGACTCTTACAAGTAATCATTTGGTTTTTGTTTGGGAGACAGAGCCTCACTATGTAGGCTTAGAACTTGCTTGGTAAACCAAGTTGGACCCAACCTCACAGAGATCAGAGTGCCTCTGGCTCCTTAAAATATGCACCACCAAGCTCAGCAAGTAACTTTTTACAGAGACAATGGGATTTTTGTCCTCTGGTGGATATACATGCACCACCAGGACGCCTGGTCAGAAGAGGTCATGTTTCCCCAGGAAGCAGTTACAGATGACTGTGACTGGTCATGTAGGTGCAGAGAATAGACCTGGGACCTCTGCAAGAGGTTTCAGGACCCCACCCAAATACTGGAATAAGGATGTTCAAGGCTTTCATAGAAAACAGGATTTACACAGAATTTATAAATACTTTTCTATTTTAAGGTCATCTCTAATACCCACTACGATGCAATTACTATATAAATAGTTCTGTTGAAGCTTAGAGAATGACAAGACAGTCTGTTAATGTTTTAAATATATTTTTTAAATTCTAGGTATGTGTATGTGTGAGAATATGCAGGAGTGCAGTACCTACAAGGTCCAAAAGAGGTCCTAAGAGCTCCTGGAGTCACAAGCAGCTGTAGGCCACCAAATGAGGGCGCTGAACTTGGGTGTTCTGCAAGAGCTACTTACAAATTTCTCCAGCCCCAAATACAACATGCTTGTTTTGCTTTCCACCTAGTCATCTGACATGTGCTTAGCTACAGATCCACAACACACCGAGGGCTCATGGTGTTTACAAGTTTCTGAAGTGCTGAGAACACAGCCAAATGATCCAGCCCAGGCTCTGTGTGCTCAAAGCTTAGTGCAAACTCAGCAGAGAAGAAATTTTTGTTTTAAGACTTTAATAACTTACTATTTTTGCTTGGTTTTTTGTTTTTGTTTTCCAAGCAGGGTTTCTTTATGTAGCTCTAGCTGTCCTGGAACTGGTTCTGTAGAGCAGGCTGGCCTCGAACTCAGAGATCCTTCTACCTTCCAAGTTCTGGGAGTAAAGATATTTACCACCAGCCGGGCAGTGGTGGCACACGCCTGTAATCCCAGCACTTGGGAGACAGAGGCAGGCGGATTTCTGAGTTCGAGGCCAGCCTGGTCTACAGAGTGAGTTCATGGACAGCCAGGACTACACAGAGAAACCCTGACTCAAAAAAAAAAAAAAAAAAAAAAAAAGATATTTACCACCATGCCCAGCTTGCTTTTAGTTTTTCTAACAAGCCAGGAGATGGTGTGTGCCTTTAGTCCCAGAACTCAGCAAGCAGAGGCAGGTAGATCACTGAATTCAAGGCCAGCCTGGCCACAGAGTAAGTCCTAGAACAGCCAGGGCTACAGAGAAACCCTATCTTGAAAAAAACAAAAACAAACCATAATAATAATAAAAAAATTAAGCAGAGGTTACTATAAGCTCTAGGATAACCTTTGCCCTGTGCCACTGCTTAAGCAGCAGGATTACAGGCACATGTCATCACACACAGATAAAGGAAACATTTTAAGAATGACATCTTTGCTTTGCCCCTCCACTCCAGGGTCTTACCTCGAGGCCCCAGAGGAGTCCGTACACCCAGCTGCCCCATATCCTGAGGAGGCCGCGGGACAGCAGTGCCCATCTTGGCGATCTCCTGCTGCCGTTCCTGCTCCATTAACACGGCTGCCTACGAGAAGCGCAGGCTCAGGTTGGAAAAGAATTTGGCACACATCCCTAACTAAAGGGTTCCTTCAAAGGAGACTAATCGTGGACAATGAGGCGGTCATCTTCTCTACACCTATGTGTGCATGTTACTAATAAAACTAGAAACTTCTTATCATGATGGAAAATTCCTAAAAACAAATAGGAAAAAGCCTAGGAAGTTTTAACGAGTTTTAATATCACAAAGATGGAACTATTTAGAAAGAACCATAAGACATTAAGTTCCCCCTTAAGATCAGCCATGATCTAGACAAAGCTAGTACTTCCTCAATGTTTCCATACTTGTTTTTGATGCTTCCTTTCCTTTCCTTTCCTTTCTTTCTTTTGGTTGTTCTAGACAGGGTTTCTCTGTGTAGCTCTGGCTGTTCTGGAACTTGCTCTATAGACCAGGCTGGTCTTGAACTTACAGAGATCTGATTGTCTCTCCCTCTGCCTTCTAAGTGCTGGGATGAAAGGCATCTCCCACCATCACCCAGCTGCTAACGCTTACCTTCTAATATTCCTGAATTACCCACTGGGTAAACCTGATATGGGGAAGGACATCCCTTCATCATTCCTCAATCTGTACCATCAGTTTAGATTCAGCTCAAATGACTAGATATGCCAGCATTCTCCACAAACCACCTAAATAATGTACATAAAACTAGCAGTAATCATAAAGTATTTTCTGTAATGGATAAAAAGTAAAACTACACATGTTATTAGCATAGGAATTCTGCAGCATGTTTGGTTTAGTGTTTGATTTTTTTCCTCTTTCTTTTTTAATGACAACCTCTCATAATTTGAAGAAAAAAAAATCATTTTTAGCTTACAGCCCATCCAAAAGCAGGGTACACATAGTATCTGGACTAGAGAAAAGATGGAAGCACTAGAACCTGTTCGATTATTAGTTAACCTTCAAGGAAAATTTGAATGAAGCATCTTGGTTTGGACACTAAATAATGTTAAATGGCATCCTCTGGATGGATCATGATGTCAAGTCAGAGAGAGAAATATTACCCTCTTCTAAGTACCCCAAAAGTTCATGTTGCTTCAATGAATGATCTTCCTGCTTAAAAAAAAAAAAAAAAAAAAAAAAAAAAAAAAACCACAAACAGCAGCAATATGGCCCTGGCCAATCTGCCAAAATACTGACTTCCTGGGAGTCTCTTCTAACATAACCTATGACCTAGTCTTCAATCAAGACCTTCCTAAAAGGCTTGGCCTCAGGGTCTTGCTTTCTGAGGCTGTTTCCCCACCAGGACCTGATGCGTGCGTCCCAGGCGCAGGCGCAGGCTCAGGCTCTTGCCCATCCCACCTGTTTGGCTCGCTCCTCCTGCTGCAGCAGCAAAGCCGCCTGCTGCTGGGCCAGCTTCAGCCGCTCTTCCTCTGACAGCGCCACAGGCTCGCCCACCCGAAGGGGTGGCGGAGGCCCCAGAGTTGGTGGGTGAGCCATAGGAAAGCCAAGGCCAAGGCCTGGTGGAGGTGGTGGAGGTGGTGGAGGAGGCTGTAGAGGGGGGAGCCCCATAGGTGGCGGCGGCATAGGAATCCCAGACAGCTATGGGGAAAAAAATACAGCTATGAACAAGAAAGCATTCATTCAATTTATAAGCATTTGCTGGGGACCTAGCAAAAGAGCCAGAACTAGAATTCAAAGTCTAATGACGTAGGACAAGAAAATTCACCATGGAAGAATCAAGAGATGCTAACTTTAGCACACTGATCAAAGCTATTGGCTCCTCTGAAAAATATCAGGAACATACAGAATACATTCTGCATTCAATATAAGGAGGTACAAGGACACCTCTAAAATCCATATAGGAACTTCACGAAACACATACCCCCCCCACACACACACACACCAATAAACTCCAGGTCAAAGCCACAACTTTGAAGAGAACCAAATTCAGAAAGGACTTAAAGAAATAGGAACTAGGCCTGGGTTGGTGGCCAAGCAGTTAAGAGCTGCTCTTCTATCATATCAGGGTTCTGTTTCCACCACCCTTATGGAAGCTCACAATTCTCTGTAACTCCAGCACCATGATGACCCCACGCCCTTCTATAGCCTCCTAAAACACTGCATGTACGTGATGCACAGACAGACATGCGGACAAAAGACAAACTCAGACAAAACACTCATAGACATAAAAATAAGTATTTTTTTAAAAGTACATTAATCAAATCAGGGCATTATCCTTTAATGTCTCAATGAATAATCTGGAAGTTATACCTAAGAGTAAAAAGCATGAACACTTCCAGCTGGTACAGAACCAAATAAGATTTCTAGATATTCTAGTTGAATCTTGAATAAGTCAAATTTGAAGGAGTAGACATTGAGGATTGAAACAGTAGGAGCACTAAGTCATAAGTGAAGAGGTCCCAATGTTGTCTCCTTAAACCTCTCCCTTACCTTCCTGTCCCATCTACTAGCTCTATCTCCAGAACATCACATGGGAGAAAAGATCCTCTAAACAATCTTACCTGTGCTGACATAGGAGGAGGGGCGGCTTTGTCCCCATCCTCTCCTCTCAAAACTGGTCGATTCAGCACGATGCCAGTCTACAAGAAAAAAGAAAACTCTAGGTCAGACTACAAGGAACTATTCCATTACATGACCTTCTCTTCCATTTATTTACTTAACAAAAATTTCCCAGTTTGGCAGAGACTGGGGCTGGAACCTGAAAAAAGCAACAGGAGTAGAAGCAATTACAATAAAGCAAAAACAAGAACTGACAAAATGGTCAAGAGCCGGTTTGCTGCGTTGAAATACACACACAAAAAAATGAAGACCCAGCCGGGCATAATGGAGTACGTCTTTAATCCAAGCACTCGGAAGGCAAACGCAGAAGGATCTCTAGGTTTGAGGCCAGCCTGGTCTACAAAGAGTTCTAGGTCAGCCAGGACTACACAGAGAAACCCTATTGGGAAAGAACAAACTAAAAAGTAGAAGAAACGAAGACCCATCCGTGAGGAGTCTAGGAGGCCTCCAGGAAAAGTTAGACCTGCCCTGAACTCCTGCCACAACACTCACCTGACGGGTGTAGGTCTGCAGCCGCTCTACCAGCTCCTCGCGACTCCCTATAGGACGAAGCACAGAATCAGGGGGTCAGCATCACCCCCGAGCAGGCCAACTTGGCGAGGTCAGGTCCCACAGGCCTGTCTCCGCCCCCCGCCCGTGGGTCTCCTGGGTAACCAAGCTCCACTTCTCCACCAGCCCACGCAGCCCCCCTCTCGACCGCCTATGCGCCTCACCCTGGATCGGTGCTCCTATCTCTGCCAATTTGGCCTGAAGCTCCTGAGCAGCCCAGGCTCCATAGTGGCCTGGAGGTGGAGGCGGTGGCAACTGCAATTCTCCTTTGGGAGGTTCGGGATGCTCCGCCGCCATCTTAGCCACAAGAAGGCGCGCGACCAACACGGAAGCTCTGGTCAGCCGCCGGGCCTACTTCTAGAAACTTCCGGCTGCGCAGTCCGCCACGTCCCGTGGTGATTGGAGAGAACTTGGTCCAAACACACACCCCTTCCCTTAGCCGGGAGATAGGATTCGCTGCCAACGAAGGCTGCACAGCCTTCTGGGAGTTGTAGTCTGTGGACGCGCCACCTAGAGGCCGAACGCTCGCTAAGACTTCCCGTACACGGCAGTAAGGAGTACATCCGATGCCCGGCGGCAAGAAAAACCTACTCTCCCAAGAGTGGACGCTTTCTTCTCTCCTGTCCAAACACATATTATGTCTTCTGTCCCGCCACCCTTTAATGATGAGAGACCTGGGTGCTTATTTTCTCCTAGGAACTCATAGAGACTGCTTTCCGGCGCCCACAATAAAAGGTTAGAGCCGATGGCTCTGATAACACAGTGTCTTATTGTCTGCTCACTCCCGCCTAGGCGTGCTTGAATGGGCTGAAAGGGGATCAGAGCCAGTAGAGAAACGGGCCCGCTAGGCTGAGTTCCAGCTGCTGACCTGGGGGAAGGGCGCTACTAAAATAAAATTCCCTTTTCCACCTCCGAAAAAGACTTAAATAAATGTCCTTTCTGTCAAATACTTCCTTCCCCTTTCTAGAAACGTTCATAACACATTTTCCACCTTTCAGGTGTTTTATGTGTATGTATATGCATCTTATGTGTATGTGTATGCTTGATATCTGTAGAGGGCAGAAGAGAGTCAGATTTGGAACTGGAGTTACACATGTTTGTGAATCAAACCCAGGTCCTCTGCAAAAGCAACATGTGCTCTTAACACCATTTCTCAAGCCCCAAGCTTGTTAAGACAAGTGTGTCCTGCCTGGCAGTAGCAACACATGCCTTTAATCCCAGCACTTGGGAGGCAGAGGCAGGCCAGGCCAGCCTGGTCTACAGAGTGAGTTCCAGGACAGCCAGGGCTATGTAGAGAAACCCTGTCTCAAAAAACAAACAAACAAAAAAGACAAATGTGTTCTTATGTGGCCCAGGCTACCTTAGAGCTCCTGATCCTTTGCAGACTACAGATGTATACTCTTATGCCTGATTTCATGGCTTGGAAAATCAAGATTCATGTAGCTCAGACTATCCTGGAACAAAGTCTAGCCCAAGCCAACCTCTAGCTCTTGGCAATCCTCCTGCCTCTGCTTCTTGAAAACTGGGATTGCTGCTGCCAGCCAATCCATTGCCTCTAAATCTTTCCTACCCTTTATTCTCACCTCCGTACCCCAAACAGGATCTGGAACTTGATCTTCCTCTATCTTGAAGTATCTAGCATCCAGGAGGCAGCTCACAGGTGATTGTGGGGTGGGGGTGTCCCAACCTGGGGACTTGTAGGGAAAAAAAGAAAAACAAACAAACAAAAAAAAAAACCTCAGGACCTTTCTTGGGGCAAGACCTCATGAGTCTTGCCTGCCTGACACCCACCAGTTCATTTTATCTCCTTCCCTCCTAGTTCTGCCACTCTCAGTGACAGCCTATTTGGTTTTGTGTGTGATGAATAAGGGAGAGGAACACAAATGGTCTCTTTTCCCACCCACGCACTTCAGATCTTTTCCTAGCCACCTCCGTTTCACCAGCTGTCCCCAAGGGAGAAGTAAACGGAAAGGAGGGGTGGGCATGAGGCAGGACAGGTGAGGTTTGAGGGGAACCAGAGAAAGTATAGGGTTGGGGTAAAAACAGTTCTTGTTCCCTTCACTTGTACCCAGACCTTGACTCTTCCCCCTTGGGTTATCACCGCTACCCTACACAGGGAGGGCAGAGAGAACCAAAACCAGAAAGGGCAGTACTAAAGAAAGAAGTGAGGTGGCCTTTCCTTCTGTTTGCCAGCTCACTCAGACAGAACCATTTGTAACCCAAAGGAAGTTTCTGCTCCCTGTAACCAGAGAGCCCAGAGCAGGTCATCTGAGGCTGGAGGCCCCAGTATGCTCAGACAGGACTGCAGAGGAGTCCAGGAGGAGGGCAGGGTCTCTAAGGCAAGAGATAACAGAGCAGACGGGTTGGTAATATAACTAGGGCCAGAAAAGGACACACCAAACAGGATCTGATTTTTTTTTTTCATGATTGTCCCAGGATGCAGATAGGATACCAAACTGTGTAAAGGGAAAGACTGAGAGAAAACAAAAGCTGACATGCCCATGTGCCCCGCCTCTGAAGTCAGGATCCTTACATGATGCCCACTTATTGGCTGTGTGAGACCAGAAGGGACCAGTGCAGCCCCTTTAAGTCCCAGCCTTGGGTGGTTAACCTACCTGAAGATCCTTTCCTGGCCCAGAATAAAGGGGACGACAGTCCATGCCAGCCCTACAATCAACTGCGGTCTCGTGGCATCTAATGTGGCTGTAGGGGGTGCCACTATTAGACATCCACCAGGAGCTCTTTCAATCAGAACTGTTACAAGGAAACAGCTGCCCGTTTCAGTGCTGGGAAGTGGCAGGACTCAAGAAGTTGCCCCTTCACTCCAAGATGGAGTAAAGGCAGAAACCAGAAATGAACTGGAGTTTCTGACTCTGAGTGCAAGGTGCCTTGGCAGAGACCCCAGACCAGCAGCAGCTCTGGTCAGAAGTGAGAAGGCTGGAGTCCTGGCCAGGCCTGGGTGAACTACTTTAGGCGCTGCCTCAGGAGAGCTGGAGGACAAAGTGGAAGGGAGGAGGGCCAGGCAGTTAGGGAGAAGGAATGTAGGAGACTACTGGAGCACCTGAGCCTCTAAGCCAACCTCAAGAAGCTCCGGGAACCAACAGGACCCAGTCATGCCTTATGGGCAGAAGCGTACCGAGCACAATGCTGTTGAGCTTTCTACAAGATTACAGGAGAAAGATGCCTGTATCTAAAGATGCCAATACCACAGGAGAACGCTCAGCAGCAGCAGGCATGCTACGCAGTCCCCCTCCTCTTGCTGCTTTTCCCTTTCCCCCTCCTCTGAGCCGCCAGGCCCCCGCCCCCGCCCCGCCCCCGGTGTGAGATGGGGGACGGGCGGCTGGTTAGAGCTGAGCTGAGCTGAGCGGACAGACTCAGACGCTGCCACCTGATCCCATCCAGGCACAGCAAGGCAAGCTACCGGCATTCTGCGTTCAGAGCCCCCGTTACCCTCAGACCCAGCAGATTTCGGGACAAGGGGCCCAGGGGGAGAGGAGGGAAGCCCTGACCCAAGTCGGAGACAGAGCCTGCTTGCGTGAGTACTGCAGTAGCCAGCCAGGGGCTGGAGGGAACAAGGGTGCACTGCAAAGGGGATGGGGGCCTGGGTAGTTGCAGAAGAGTATCTTGGGGGCCTTGTGCCAAGAGAGCTTGAGGGGGTGCCCCTGTACCCTCAGGAAGCTGGGAAGAGGTTGAATATGGTCTATTCCCTATAGTGACCAGATCTCTGAAAGACATCGGGATGAAATTGAGAGAATGTGGGGCGCGGTGGGGGTGGGAGTGGGTAGTAATGGAGAAAGGAGAATGAAGAGAATCAAGAGACTGGAATGAAAGCGTGTAGGGGCGGGATGACAGAGAGAGGAGACTCGGGAAACCTTGTGCAGGGGGGAGAACGGATGGAAAGATATTCGATCTCATGGGCTCTATTGTGCTATCTACCCTCTCTGCCCTTTTCTGTTTGGGGACCTGCATGACCTGAGATAGGCTATGCCCCAAGACAACTTAAGTGTCCACATCACTGAGAGGACAAGTCCCAGTGGTCAGGCCGGGGACCCACTCCTCCAAGGGCATCAGTATCAGCCCTGTGGCTCTGAGGGGAAAGCGAGAAAGAAAGAAAGAAAGAAAGAAAGATCTTTTGGGAGTAGGGTGGACATCTGGGTTAGTTTTCAAATCTCTGGCTGGCAATACCATTTCTTCTTTGGTTCCCTGGAGAAAAGAAAGCAATTTACAAAACTGGGCAGCAGCCTGAGATAGATTATTCTGACTAAAATTAGCACTGCTATTCTGATAAGGCTGGCACCCTGACCTGCTGGGTATAGTGAGGAGACCTCTTTCTCTCCAAAGAAAAGACGCTGGGGACAGGAATATGTGAAGCCTCTGTAGACAGCATGTGCACCAGCAGCATGGCCACCAATTTGCTTCAGCCTCAAGACCAGAGGGAAACTCAGCCCAGGGAACCCCTCCAGGCCCCCACTGCTAAGTCCTTCCCTACAACAAGCATGGCTTGACCCAGGGAATGCAGGCCTGCCTACTCTAGTAGCCAAGTGTTACTCTCTATCTGGACCTGGGATGGTTTCTCTGGCTGAATGCCCACATACAGGATACAGGGTTCTTGCTTTCAAATACCTAAATCTGTCATGAAGAAAAAAAAATCTGCTCTGTACTCTGTAGAGCAACATAGCTACAACACAGAACAAGGAACAAGGGCAAGCCAAGCCCAGGAATGTGTCACAAGGTAGGGTGACTGGTCCTCAGAGTCCCAGCATGGTCCCTGGAACTGTAGGCAAGAATGAACTAAGTTATATTGGGAGGAATAAGCCAGAGGCCAAAACTCCCTGGTGTTCCCAGCCTAGACACTGGGAACTCCCTTACTGATCAAGGCCTGCTCCCCTTACAGACCTTAGCAAGCTGGCTGGCTCCCCAAATCCAAGCCTTGGAGGCACTGGATAAAGCTGTTAGTAGAATAGATGGGATACCAAGATAGCAACCCAATTCTCTGAGGCCAGGAAAAGATCCACTGTAGCTCCCCTTACTCTTGGCCTCCATGGCTGGGTCAGATTCCTCTGAGAAATAGGGTGGTTTCAGCAAGTTTAATAGGTAGAAAAAGACTTGTCCTCTAATTTTCTCTTGGGAAACCACCTGGTCACCAAGTTCTCCAAACAGGACTTGTGATATAAACTTTGTGTCCTAAAAGGGCCAAGACCTTGACTTCCTCCTGCTGGAGACCAATGTTCTGTCTCAGAAATCCCCAAATTTGGAAGGACCTAGGGTGCATCTCTGTGCCCTTGGTTGCTTTCTGAGGTGAGACCCTTTGCTTGCTGGGCTCCAAAATGATTATCTTTTTGGCTGGTGGAAGAAACCAGATGTGACTTGGAGATAAGGGGAGTTATAAACAAGACATCTTTCCACCTAAACAGGTTTAGATGTAATCTGGCATTAACAGGGGAGGGGGCACAAAAAAGAGAAACTGGAAGCCAAGTCTAGAGCCACAGTTACCTCATCCCTCCTGGGACCAGGTGTCCTAGTTCCGTACCTGAGCATATTCTCCTAAGGTTGCAATCCTTCCTCCCTTCAGAGGTAGCAGTGTGAGCTAAGCCTGAGTCTGAACCCACACATACACCCCAGGAATAAGACAGACCCACTGCAGCCTGGAGCAGGCATGGCTGCTGAAGCTAACGTTCCACCTGAACTGCCAACACATTCTTGCAAAGAAAGCAAGCCTGGCCAGAAATCAAGGCCTTCTCTTGCTTCTCTCTCCCTCTCCTTACCCAGAAGGCTCATCTCCTGCTGGGAATTCTCAGCAGAGCAAGTTGTAGCCACCTCTGCCCATCCCTCCTAGGCTATTATTCCATCGTCTTGGCACAGTCAGCTGATGAGCCACCTGCATTTTAGAAGTCTGGGGATGGGATTCCGACAAAGATCCAGGGTTTCACGTACTTCTTTCCTTGGTAGATTTAGTCCCAGGCCCTTAAGTCTACTCCACACAAGCTGGAGGGCTCAGTGCTCAAAAGTCTTCAAAATTACCAGACCAGGCAGGGATGGACAGACAACATTTTCTGAAATTATTTTATGTCTGTGAGTGTTTTGCCTACATGTATATCTGTGCATCGTGTGCATACCTTGTACCTCTGCAGAGGCCAGAGGAGGGTATTTGATCCTCTAGAACTGGAGTTACAGAAAGTTGCAAGCCACCATGTGGGGGCTAAGAACCAAACCTGGATTCTCTGAGAGAATGGCCAGTGCTCTTAAGTACTGAGCCATCTCTTTAGCTTGAAAAGTCAGTTTGAATAGGAACAGCTCATATAAAGTCTAAGAACAAAGACTTGGAGACAGAAGAGTAGATCTGCCCAGATGTAGGGGCACACACCTTTTTATTGTTTTTTAAATATTATTTATTTATTATTTATTATACAAGTACATTGTAGCTATCTTCAGACACACACCAGAAGAGTGCATCAGATCCCATTACAGATGGTTGTGAGCCACCATGTGGTTGCTGGGATTTGAACTCAGGACCTTTCAGAAGAGCAGTCAGTGCTCCTAACCACTAAGCCATCTCTTTAACCCGGGGGTGGGGGTAGGGCACATACCTTTAATCATAGCATATAGGAGGCAAAAGCAGGTGGATCTCTGAGTTTGAGGTCATCCTGAACTACGTAGCAAGTTTCAGGCCAGTCAGGCCTACTCTAGTGAGACTAATTCTTTTTAAGTAAGTAGATCTGAGTCAGCAGTCTGCTGTCACTGGCTGTGTGACTATGTGACCATCACCCTCAGCACTTCATTGTCATTGTCTGCTTAGTGGGAACACCTGTGGTGTCCAGAGTTGGTAATAATACATTAGACGTGGAGCACTATTCTGAAGCTGAAGGAAGTGAGGGCTTGGCTGTTTCTGAGGAGTTTATTCTCAGGGGACTCAGGACCACCCCTTGGCTCAAAGAGTCAGATAACAAGTCCTGGAAGAGAGAAAATCTTGGACTGGGAGTTCTGTATCCTGAGCCAGATGCTAGTGCTGAAGGAAGACTACTGTGTAGAGCTAGATTCAAATGGCTATGAGACAAAGACAAGTTAGATACAGTCAGAGAGGTAAATACACAGGGCTCAAGAAACAGAATGGCTATAGTCTGAGTGCTGGACACATCCCAGACCTGTAATTCCACCCAAGACTAGGTTATCCGGACAGAGAGGAGATAGGGTCTTGGGGATAGGAGGTGGAATTCGATCTGCTCTGGCATCTCTGTTCACCCCTCTCACTTAGTCTTTCTTTTGCAGCAGTCCTATTAAACCTGGAGCCTTTCTCCTGTGCCACTGCAAACCTGTCTATTTCCTTGTTCTGCCAGGCTTTTCGGGAACACTGGCCCTGCTACCAGAGCCCCAGGAGCCCCCATGAGTGCTGGTGAAGGAAGCCCAGGATAAGGAGGCCCTGGCTCGTCCAGGAGTGAACCCACACCATGCCACCTATTCTCCAGCGCCTGCAGCAATCCACCAAGATGATGAGCCGCAGGAAAATTCTGCTATTGGTGCTAGGGTGCAGCACCGTAAGCCTCCTCATCCACCAGGGGTCGCAGCTCAGTTGGTAAGTGGTGGACCTTAGGGGGGGGTATGGCCCCACAGGAGGTACTGTAGTCCAAAGCAACCAAAAGGCTTCTTTGGGCTTCCCTCCCTTCCTGTAATCCACAGTATTTTCCATCCTCTAGAGCAGTGGTTCTCAGCCTTCCTAATGCTAAGACCCTTTACTACAGTTCCCCAACCATAAAATTTTCATTGCTACTTTATAACTATTTTGCTACTGTTATAAATCATAATATAAACATGTGTTTCCCAAAGGGTTATGACCCACTGGTTGAGAACTGCTGCTCTAGAGCCAATAAGCAAGGGCAGAACTCCATGGACAAGACTGAGTCCATTGCTCAGTCACAGAAGTCAGTTAGCCAAGCTCTGCATCTAGCCTGAGTGACGGTATCACAGCTGAATGCTTCTTCGATGGGTTCCAAACATCACCCTGGGTTGTTTTGTTCTTTGGAGACAGGGTCTAATTTTGTAGCCCCTATTCCACCCACCCACCCTTTCTTTTTCTTTTCCTGGTTTTCCTGTGTATCCCTGGCTGTCCTGGAATTTACTCCATAGACCAGACTAGCCTTAAACTCACAGAGATCTGTCTACCTCTGCTTCCTGAGTGCTGGGCTTAAAGGTATGCACTTCTGCTTCCACCTTGGCCAGTACTACCACCAACCAACTTTGTTGCCCACTTTTACTACCAAAAGGCTCCTCCTGAAACAATTTAGACCAGGCTGATTCAAATAGCACTTCTCTAGTGTTGAATTTAAATATTTTTTAAAAAGATTTATCTTATTTATATGAGTACACTGTAACTGTCTTCAGACACACCAGAAAAAGTCATCAGATCCCATTACAAATGGCTGTGAGCCACCCTGTCTGTGGTTACTGGGAATTGAACTCAGGACCTTTGGAAGAAGAGTCAGTGCTCTTAACCACTGAACCATCTCTCCAGCCCTAGTACTGAGTTTAAAGGCCTGCACTGCTACACCTGCCTGTCCTTAAGCTCCTGATCCTCCCAACTCCGACTCCTGTGTGCTGGGATCACAGGTCTGCACCACCACACCCAAACACCAAGTTTTTGAAATGTTAGAAAGCAAACCTATTGCCTCAAGAATATTAGGCAAGGGGGCTGGAGAGATGGCTCAGCGGTTGCTCTTCTGAAGGTCCTGAGTTCAAATCCCAGCAACCACATGGTGGCTCACAACCATCCGTAATGAGATCTGATGCCCTCTTCTGGTGTGTCTGAAGACAGCAACAGTGTACTCACATAAAATAAATAAGTGTTAAAAAAAAAAAAAAAAGAATGCTAGGCAAGAATTTTACCAATTGATCTAAATCGTAAGCCCTGCAAACAATTTACTAGTCTACTACGTGGGACAGTCCTTCATTTCTGAGCATATGTCCTCATCTAAAAAATGTGAGACCCTCTGGTCATGCTGATATAGGACACCATGTGATGAGAATTAGCCTCTGCTCCTGATTCCCTGTGTGAACCCACCAAATCTCTGCACCTTTCAAGGTGCCAATTTCCCCAATATTTTACAGACTCTTCAGAGAGATTTGCTACTTTTATAAATGATGCCTGTATAGACATTATCCTGAGCGCAAACAGCTACACACAGGAAATCCTTGTGGGGTTCTCAAGCTGCTTAGAGCTGCCCTTATCACTTAATGCTTAGGAAAGAATAATCAGATGTGATTCAAAGACTGTCCAGATCTGATAACTAACCAGTAATCCCAAACATCCTTGTTTCAGGATCTAGGAACAGAAGTGAACAAACCATAAGGACCATACTTGTTTAGAACAATACCTAGCCCAAAGCAAAAGTGCCAGAAATCACACACACATAAATGAGAGGGTCTCCAAAGACCTTAACAGAAGCATGTAACAAGAACAGTAAGTGGCCGGGTAGTGGTGGCGCACGCCTGTAATCCCAGCACTCTGGGAGGCAGAGGCAGGCGGATTTCTGAATTCGATGCCAGACTGGTCTACAGAGTGAGTTCTAGGACAGCCAGGGCTATACAGAGAAACCCTGTCTCGAAAAAATCCAAAAAAAAACAAAAAACAAACAAACAAACAAAAAAATAACCCAGTAAGTGTGTTGCTGCAAAGTCTGTTACCATGCCCCCCACAAAAGAGTGATAAAGAGCAGAAATAAGAAAAAATTGTCAAGATTGTCAAAATTGTTAAGTCAAGATTGGTGACTGAGTTGGCTCCAGATTCTTCGCAGGTCCTCAGTTTCTAAACATTTAATGTAAGATCCCTCAAGGATCTCGAAGGGCCATTTTCCTTTACACTATCTCTGCATTTAAAAATAACCCTAGGACAGGCAGTGGTCATGCACACCTCTAATCCCAGCATTGGGAGGCAAAGGCTGGCAGACCTCAGTGAGTTTGAAGCCAGCTTAGTCTACAGATTGAACTCCAGGACATCCAGAGCTACAAACAGAAACCCTATCTTGAAAAGAAAAAAAAAATTGCCTGGGATAGAGCCAGGCATGCTGATGCACTTTTAATCTCAGTGCTAGGGAGGCTGAGGCAAATAGATCTCTTTAAATTCAAGGTCATCAAGACAGCCAGGGCTAGTGAGACACTACCTAGGAAAAAAAATTACCTTAAAACTTAGCAGAGAAGCCAGGTGTTAGTGATGCAGCCTGTAAATCCAGGTCTCAGAAGGCTGAGATAGGAAGATCACAGATTCAAAACAAGACTGAGAAACACAGCTTCTGAAGGCTTTTCTGGGCTACAGAGTAACCTAACCCCAGAATTCTAAGACAAAGTATCTCTTATGTAGCCCTGGCTGTCCTGGAACTCACTATGCATATACACTATACACTATGCATACCAGATGGCCTCACTGAGATCCTCCTGCCTCTGTCTCTAGAGTGCTGGGATTAAAGTGTGAGCCACCACCTCTTTGCTAATCCCAGAACTCTTTTTTTTTTAATCTATTATTTGTCTTTATTTTATGTTCGGAAGTGTTTTCCCTGCATACATGTATGTGTGAGACTGTCAGAAGACCTGGGCTGGAGTTTACAGACAGGTGTGATGCCCATGTGGATATTTAATATGGGACCTGGATCCTCAGGAAGGGCAGTCAGTGCACCCAACCACTGAGCCAACTCTCCACCTCTCAATCCCAGAACTCATCAGGAGAAGTGGGAGGTGGAGACAGGAGAATCAGCCAGAAGGGCACAGTCCAACAGAGGCAGAGTCTTAGCCCCAACGAGACAGAAAGGACGAATTCTAAAAAGTGTCTCTGATCTCCACCTGCTTGTCATGGTACATGTGCACCTGCACACTAAACATTAAAAATTAAAAAACAAAGTCCTCAAAACTTAGCTGCTGAAAACAACATTTATTCTCTTTCCATTTCTCTGAATCACCAATCCAAATGTGACTGAGAACTCCTGATTCCAGGTCTTTTGCAGGTTTTAAGTCAAGGTGTTTGCCAGACATACAGTCTTTTCTGAAGGACTAAAAGGAATCTGAAAAGGTTCAGGTAGTTTTGCACTCTTCAGTTCCTCGAGCAGGCTGAAAGGACTTGGTTCTCAGTTTCTTTGGGACTGCCTCCTTCTAATATAAATTATCCATGAGAGTGAGAGAAAAACCAATAGCCTTTCCCCACTATAAGATCAGAGAAGATTCCTCATCGTTTCTACCTTATTCTGCTGCATAGAGCTCATCAGTAAGTCTAGTCCCAATGGGAAGAGAATATATGAGGGAGGGTGTACCTGCTACCAGGAGTCAGCATGGGTATCTGGGCTTATCTCCCACCCCTCAACCCCTTTTAAATAGGGTTTCATTGTGTGGTTTTGACTGGCCTGGAATTCATTCTGGAGACCAGGCTGACCTCGAACTCACTCACCTTGATCTACCTAACTCTGCCTCCCCCACCACCTGTCATCTGAGGCCAGAAGAGGGCACTGTATCCTCTGTGACTGGTGTTACAAACAATTGTGGCCACGTAGGGCCTGGGGAAATTAACCTGGGTCTTCTTGAAGTGTCCTACCCCTGTAGAACCCATCTTAAAGGTGACCTGGTACCTGGTCTCTCCAATCCTGAGAATAAAGACCAGGCCTACCCACTCTTGCACACTGAGCACATTTGTCCCCCAAACTCAAGCTGTGTCCTCACTTTTACTCCTCACACACCCTGGGCTTTGCAGGTACCCCAAGTTGTTCCCTCTGAGTTGCCCTCCTCTGCGAGAATCGCCACCCCGTGCCAAGCACATGGCCGTGGCCTTCCTGAAGACTCACAAAACAGCAGGCACTACGGTGCAGAACATCCTGTTCCGCTTCGCAGAACGCCACAACCTCACTGTGGCCCTGCCTCACCCTAGCTGCGAGCACCAGTTCTGCTACCCGCGAAACTTCTCAGCACACTTCGTGCACCCTGCTACGAGGCCTCCGCACATGCTGGCCAGCCATCTGCGCTTCGACCGTGCAGAACTCGAGCGCCTCATGCCTCAAGACACAATCTACGTCACCATCCTGCGCGAACCGGCCGCCATGTTCGAGTCGCTTTTCAGCTACTACAACCAGTACTGCCCGGCCTTCAGGCGCGTGCCCAATGCGTCGCTTGAGACTTTCCTGCGCGCACCCGAGGCCTACTACCGTCCGGGCGAGCACTTCGCCATGTTTGCTCACAACACACTGGCCTACGACCTTGGAGGCGACAATGAGCGCAGCCCTCGAGATGACGCAGCCTACCTGGCGGGTCTCATCCGCCAGGTAGAGGAGGTCTTCTCGCTTGTCATGATTGCAGAGTACTTCGACGAGTCACTCGTGCTGCTGCGGCGTCTACTAGCCTGGGACCTGGATGACGTGCTCTACGCCAAGCTCAACGCGCGCGCCGCCACTTCGCGCCTGGCCACCATCCCCGAGGCGCTGGCGCGGGCCGCGCGCACCTGGAACGCGCTCGACGCAGGCCTCTACGACCATTTCAACGCCACCTTCTGGCGCCGCGTGGCGCGCGCTGGCCGCGCATGCGTGGAGCGCGAAGCGCGCGAGTTGCGCGAGGCCCGCCAGCGTCTGCTGCGTCGTTGCTTTGGCGACGAGCCGGTGCTGCGACCGGCTGCCCAGATCCGCACAAGGCAGCTGCAGCCATGGCAGCCTAGCCGCAAAGTGGACATCATGGGCTATGATCTGCCTAGCGGCGGTGCTGGCCCTACTACGGAGGCTTGTCTCAAGCTCGCTATGCCCGAGGTGCAGTACTCAAACTATCTGTTGAGGAAGCAAAAACGCCGTGGTGGTGTGCGGTCCAGGCCAGAACCCGTCCTGGATAATCCTCCCCCTCGGCCCATACGAGCGCTGCCCCGTATCCCCCAGGGTACCTGAGTTCCGTCTGCCTTCAGGAACTCAAGTCTTGCTCCATTAGGGCCCTTTTATTCCCCACGGGCTAGACCCCTGTGTCCAAATGGAGGTGCGTCTGCATCTGAGCCTGCCACCCTAGTGTCGCCTGAACCCCACTTTCTGGGATGGCATTGATGGGCCACCCACTCCTTCCCAACTTGTTAGTGACTTTGACAAGAATCCAAGGGCATTCTAGTACTGCCCACCCTGCCTTTTTCTGGGGACTGAACACCCCACCTGTCGTTTGGGGGTGCTGAGCCCCCACCTGTGTGAAGTGAATGACCACAAGCCCCAGAGAGGGACTAAGTCCTGGGAAAATGCTATGCTTCCGGTCAGCACCTGGGCTTTTGTTCTTCCCAGGGCTTCCTAAGTCCCCTACTGTCTTCCAGGTTTTGCCTTCCCTACACACACCTAAGCTGCTCCCAGACACCCAGAACCAAGAATTCTTGAGTTGGGATTTTTGTTGTTTAGCTCTTCTTCTTCCTCCTCCTCCTCCTCCTCCTCCTCCTCCTCCTCCTCCTCCTCCTCCTCCTCCTCTTCTTCTTTCCTTCTTCCTCTTCTTCTTCTTCCTCCTCCTCCTTCCTTCTTCCTCCTCCTCCTCCTTCTCCCCTTCCTCCTCCTCCCCCCTTCTCCCCTTCCTCCTCCTCCTTCTCTTCCTCTTCCTTCTCCTCTTCTTTCTTTTTCTCTTCTTTCTTATTTTTTCTTTTTTAATAAAACAACTCCAAATTATGCAGGGTGTGTGTCAGTTATTGACAGCCAGAATCCCCAGGTTTGAGGAGGAGGCACATCTTAGGGAGATGCTGTGGCTGGGCCCACCCAGACTTGATCAAGTTCTCTGCCGCCTCTTCCAAAGGCCCACACCATGCTCAATCCTTCCCTGGCATACCCACACAAACCATAGCTGTCTGAGCTCCATTCATTTGCCAAAATGCATCAGGTTTTGGAATGCATATGAACAAGGGAAGCAAGTCTAGAAACCATGAGCAACAGCTATATGGCTTTGGCAGGCTGGGAACAGGGTCATTTTGAGGTAAAGGGGTTCAGAACTCTAGTTTCACCTCCCACCTCACCCCCCACCCTATGAGGCCTTGACTTCACCACTGGGCATTTTTTTCCTTATCCGCAAGAAGATATGACTTGGATAATGATGAGTCCCTCCCCCAATTTCCCTTAGCACAAATATATACACAGTACTTGTGTTCAATACAGGGTTTCTCTGTGCAGTTCTGGCTGTCCAGAAACTCACTCTGTAGACTAGATGGCCTGGAACTCAAGAGATCTGCCTGCCTCTGCCTCCTGTGTGCTGGTATTAAAGGTGTACACCACCACTGCCCTCAATTTTTAAATAAAATCTCCCTTAAAGCATAGCAGAGAGAGCCAGGTATGGTGGGTGGATCAAGTCCCAGCACTCAGGAAGCAGAGGCAGGTGGATCTCTGCGAATTCAAGGCCAAGTCTGGTCCTCTGGGTGAGTTCTAGGACAGCCAGGTCTACACAAAGGAACCTTGTCTCAAGAAACCAAAACCAAGCAACAAAAACTCTAACAGAGAAGCAAGGCAAAAGCCTTAATCCCAGCACTTGGAAGGCAAAGGCAGGGGTAGATGCATATTTGAATTTGAAGCCAGCCTGGTCTACATAGTTCCAAGCTAGTCAGAGCTATAAATTGAGACCCTGTCCCCAAAAACAAGTACAATGAGATTCTGCTATGTTTTTCTAGAGCTACCTTGACATATTTAGGCAAGTAATAAAACTACAGCTAACATGGTCTGCTAGGTTCCAGCTTTGTAGAGCTTTGCTTGGATTAGTTTGTTATTTTGTCTTTTTTTTTTTTTTTTTTTTTTAACAGAGCTGAGGACCGAACCCAGGGCCTTGCGCTTGCTAGGCAAGCGCTCTACCACTGAGCTAAATCCCCAACCCCTTGGATTAGTTTGTTAGATAAGCATTATTTTCCTCATGATGGAACTATACCTTAGGTTAAATGATGATCCAGTCATTTAGCTAGAAAATACCATCAGGATTTGAACCCAGACCCCAAAGTTTCAATATCTGCTCATGTGTGCTATGTCTAGGTCTATTCAAATAAAGAAGGTCACATGCCACAGGCAGACTCTTAGCACTTTCTCCCAAAAGAATGTAATATAAGACTCTGCTATCAGCTCTTAACATGCTTTTCAGTGAGACAATGGTCGGCTTGTTTGGGCAAAGAAGATCGTAGTGGCTGGTTGGTCGGCTTTATGAAACTCCATCTTATTATTCTGTTTACTCTTAGTATAACAAAATATCTAAGCCTCCACAGCTTATGAAGGAAGAAATCTTTTTTTGGCTCAGAGTTCTGGCGGCTCAGAGCATGGCACCAGTCTCCACTTAGCTTGTGAGGACCTCATGGCAAAAGGACAAGTAGATGCAGACAAAAGAGGAAGAAACAAGATGTCACACTCTCACAGATTTTTTTTTTTTGAGACAGGGTTTCTCTGTATAGCCCTGGCTGTCCTGGAACTCACTCTATAGATCAGGCTGGCCTCAAACTCAGAAATCTGCCTGCCTCTGCCTCCCAGAGTGCTGGGATTACAGGCGTGCGCCACCACTGCCCAGCTTCTCACAGAAATTAATACAGTCCCCAAGAAGGAGAATACACATCCAACCCTTTTACTTCCCACAGGCCCTTCCTACCTCCTATCAACTCACTTATAGACCAAATTTCAACACAAGGTTTGGAGGGGACAAGATAAAAACCATGCCACTCTCTGAATTTGAATGGGGCTATTTGTGTAGCACCCACTTAGTTCCAGTAGAGCTCTGAAAGCAGCAATAATTAGTGTCATGCAAAGCTGTAATTAGGTTTCTGCTGCTAAGCAGCAATAAAAGAATTGTACTAAGCTGGAGGCCATCTGTCTAAATGCAGGTGTCCTCTAGCTCCCAGGCCTAAAATGTGCCCTTTTACCACCTCCCCATAGCTCTCTAGTCCTTGGTCTTACATTTGCAAGGAATATCCTTCCTCCTGTCCTTCATTGGTGTAGAAAACTCAAACATGCCTTGATGTGCTTCTCCTGTGCTCCTTGGCCCTTGGGCACAGCCTCTTTTATATGGTCCAAATGCAGTATAAGTACAATGCTGGATTCAAAACTACCTGGGACCAGAGACTAATGGAACCCTTGAGCACTAGGAGATGGTTCTTCTGTCTGACTTGAGCCAGAGGCTCTAGGACCCTTGATCCAAATAGCTCCAGTGTCAGCTATACAGAGTAGACAGGCACAAGCCTTTAGGTCTCCAGTGCCTTGTAAAAAAGTTCCTTATAGAATATGTGTTTTGTTTACTGCCTAATCTGTGGCCTGCTTCTTGACATATTAGCCTCCTGCAAGGCAATCTGGGGCAGATATAGAAATAGTCACCAGAAAGCGAGTGGCAATGCATCTGGTTTGGGTAACAACTAATCACCAGTGCTCTGAAGCTCAAAGCTGGCTTTCTCTCCTACTGGCTACATATTTTAAAACAGGCATTTGAGTCCCATTTTCCTTCCCCGTGAGGTCAAGTTTTCTAAATGGAGCTTTAGAAACAGTGAGTTAGATAATCCACCTAGTAGTGGGCTGGTTTGTGGAAATTCCTTCAAGGTGCCCCACCTGATTTTATCAGAGTTTCCCTGGTGTTAATACTCTCTAGGTGGTATATGCCATAGGTTGGCATTGTTGGGATCCAGGAATTACCTCACAAAGCACATGAACACAGATCTCAGTCAGACGGGGATAGTTATTGAGCATACACCCCAGGACTGGTTAACGAGGGCCATTTTCCAAATTCAGGATCTGAACCATGACATTGCGTTAAGATTCTACAGGGTTTTTAAGCCCCAAATCCACAAACATCTGTGCCAAGTTATTTCACTAATCAGGATTTAGGGTAGGGGATGTTGTTGTGTGTAGTTTTAAATGCTACTGCCTTTGCACTATCAGCCCCTCCCCGCTTCCCTTTTGTTCTACCTGGCTTTAGTTCAGGGAGGAGACCACACTACCAGGTCCCCAAGACTGAGGCAGAGGCAGGTAGATCTCTGAGAATTCAAGGCCAGTCAAAAACACACACACACACACACACACACACACACACAGTTAACTCCTTTACAATTTGCCTTCTTGGCAAAATTGCTGGGCATTACTATCTCCCACCTGGAAAAGCGTACCCTTTATCTCCACCTCTCCACGTGCCCTAAACTTCGGTGGCTAGTCCCACCTAGCCCATGCCAAGCATCCTTGGCCACACGCCTGTAGCAGAGGTCACAGGCCCCAGATCTCCCCAAGACATCACATGGTTGCTACATTCCTCTTCCAAGGCATGGCAGAAAAATTCATCTCTTTTTCCTCCTAGGATCCCAAGTACCATCTGTATCTTCTGCCCAACAATTGCAACCCCCCCCCCCCCGCCGCCGCCACCCCCTGCCAGTCGTCTTTACTGACAAATCAAGAACCAATTGGAGAACAGGACTTTAATATCAGAACTGTCCCCTTCTAAGGTATTTCCTTAGGAACATGACTTTGTTGTACATTTGCTGTTCACATTGGTTGGGTTATTCAAGTGTGGCAGGAGACTTGCCTTGTCTAATAGTCATGTCCTAATTTTCCAACCATGATGTCAGTTACCCAGTATACATGTCTCTTTCTGCCAAGTAGGATATCAGTTCCCAGGGAGGTTTTGACAACTTAAAATTTGCTGGACTGCTACTCAAAATGGAAATCTTATTCCAAATAGTTTCTTATATTGGTGCGGTTGTCTCTCTTATGTCAGGGTTAATTCCAGGGGTAGCTTATAAAGGAAAAAGACATAAAAACATATACATAGGTAGAGCAAGTGCTGTTGGGTGTTTGGTTTGGGTCCAAGCTTATTGGGGGTAACTATTCAAAACAGTTCTACTGACTTCTATTGTAATTGGTTTCCAAAAGAACATAACAGAATATGTAATCAATCTTGGCATTAGAAAGTTTTCTAGTAACAGCAGAAATGTATGAGAAAGTTTCCTTATAATGGCAATGAAAACAGTCCCACCTTATGCTAAGAGGTCATTGCTACAACACCAAGGCCTTACTTAGACAAAGATCTCCACATTTATCATTAAATGGATGATAACTTGGTGTGGGGACTCTTCCACCTCCCCCTCTCAAATTAAAGATCAAGTAATACATTCTCTCCTCTCTTGGATTTAAAATAGTTCCTCACACAATACACCTTACTCTGCCCATCACAGTCTTGAGAAAGGAAATTTCCCTCACCTCAGTGCACCCTCTTAAAACCACCCTTTCCTTCCCTCAAACCTTAACTCTCACCTCTCTCCAAAGCTTTTTGTGAAACCTTAATTGGCTTCAACTATAGGATGAAATTTCAAGGTTGCAGTTTTTTCTAACCTGTTTAGCTCCCAGATAATTGAGATGGAGACTTATAGATTATTCAACAAGCATTAAACACAATAAATAACGTGGCAGGTATTCCTAACCCTTTTTGTTATCTAGTTACTTTGCAGCCACAGGCCCCGTTACTGCATTCAGTCTATCCTTGGCTGGCTGGCTGTCTCCCTTGGGAGAACTCCCTTGGTGACCCCTCCTCATGCCCAGCCTTATGGCGAGCATCTTTTTTGTCCTCCATCTCGCAGCCCTTTTTCTCCTGGACCCTCACCTGCTTCTTCTCATGGTAAACTCTTCTCCTGGCTCCTCTCACTCGGACCCCTGGCTGGAACCAAAAGTTCTGTCTTCCTGCCGCCTCTGCCCAGTCATTGGCTGTAGAACTTTCTATTAAACAATCAGAGATTATTGGGGAGCATTCTTTACATCATATTGATACAGGGAATTCTTCAATATTCATGAAAATGCCCACGTCTGGATTACAACTAGATCTCTGGGCACAGAAATCAGCATCTGAACACCCAGAGCAGAAGACCCTGACCTGTACCCTACAGTATCTCTTTGCTCTTCTAAATGGTGATTAAAACAAAAGAACAAGGCTTCCTTCCCTCAAACTCTCTTCTGAGGCAGCTGAGGCTTTAGGTACCATTAATCCAGCCCCAAAAGACATAGCACTCTCTAGGTTTGATCCAACGGTGCCCTACAGCTCTTTCTTCTTCTTCTTCTTCTTCTTCTTCTTCTTCTTCTTCTTCTTCTTCTTCTTCTTCTTCTTCTTCTTCTTCTTCTTCTTCTTCTTCTTCTCTCCTCCTCTATTTGCATGGGAGCACTGTATCAGCCCCTGGGATTGTGGGGTGGCTCCACACCCTGGTGGAAGTGCACCTAGAATTCTAACTGTGGCTCATGCAGTTACAATTATAATTAGAAATGGCAGGGAGAGAGCCCTGAAATCCTTAAAAGAAGAACCCCATGTCCACAGCACCCCTTTCTCTCTCTAATAAGCAATGGCTACTCAGAGATCACTCCCACTTTGATATTAGCTCCTATTTGATAATAGGATTCCTGGGACAGATTGATATTATTACCCTAACTAAAGTTGGATTTCTGCCCCTACCTCTGCTGTGGTCATTACCCGCTTTGCTTTAGAAAGGTCCGTCACTGAGACCTGCTCAGTGTTTACTGATGGAGGGAAGAAAGAAGCCATGGTAATAATGTTCTGTTCCCCACAAATGAACTCCCCATTCTTTGATTCAGCAAGTTGTCCCATCACTCCCCAAATATAAGGAACTATATGTAATTTATTTAGTCCTCAAAGAAATCAGTGGGCCCTTTAATTTTTTCTCAGACAGTGTATATGCTGTTAATTTACTTCCCTGGCTATCAAGATTCTCTGTCAAACTAGTTGACCATCCACTATCCCCTCTTCCCATCCTCTCACAGGAAAGGGCCTCTTCCCTCTACACACAGCAAGCCAGATCTCACAGATTCTTACAAGGTCCAATGTCTGAGCCCTCGCTGAACAAGCCGCCTCTATAACAAACAGCCTCTGTTGAGCAAGCAGATCAGTTTCACACACACACATACACACACACACACACACACACACACACACACACACGCCTGCTTCCCCTGTGTCCTCCTTGCTCACCTTCAGAGGACAATAAAAACACACTCCTCTATTGGATCCCTCATTTCCTCCCCAGCTTTACAAACTATGGTCACTAACCTCCAAATTTTCAAATCCAATGCCTCTGGGAAATTGATGACATCCACATTCCCCAATTCAGACACCAAAAATATGTCTTTGTCACTATAGACGCATAAGCACATTTCATATGGGGAAAGCTTGGAAAGATTAATCCACCCTGCACTCCACCTTTGCCATCACAGGCATTCCTAAACAGATTAAAACCTGACAATGGCCCTGCCTTTACCAGCTCCCAGTTTAAGCCTTCAGCTCACAGTAAAAGATTGCCCATCTTAAAGGAATTTCTTACAGTCCCCAGAGCCAAGGAATTATAAAAACACATGAAACTCTAAAAGCTCAACTTAAAAACAAAAACCAATCAC
Source organism: Apodemus sylvaticus (assembly GCF_947179515.1). NCBI lineage: Eukaryota > Metazoa > Chordata > Mammalia > Rodentia > Muridae > Apodemus > Apodemus sylvaticus. The sequence goes on along the minus strand of NC_067472.1, from coordinate 57,642,168 downwards.
CTACCCTCTAATGTTCAATTAGCGATGGCCCTAGCCATTTTAAATATATTTGATATTTACAAAGGGTTCTAAACACACTCCTATTTCTCCCCCTCCACTGCACACACCAGGACTAACTCTTCCCACCCTAGTACCATGGCCTGATCCCTTCGACAGAATATGAAAGGGAAGGGGTTTTGTGTCTTTCTACAGAATGTGCCCAAACCCTATTTGGGTTCCAGCCAGAAATGTCTAATATCACCACCAATCAGGAAGATGGCTGGTCTCTTGCTGACGGGTCAAGGACTGAGGAGGTGAAAGAGACACCACCCTGGAAGGATCATGACCTGGTCTGCCCTAGCCACGTCCTGCCCCCACCACCTTTCTCTCCTCCATTCTGATGGCTGTCTTTGTTAATCTCCATTCTAACTCCACTACCGCCCAGGCCCTCCCTAATCCTCTAAATACCCATTACTGGAGATTTTTTGTTAGAGAAACCTATTATTATAGAAACAGGAGATTGCCCTCCAAAAGGGTGCAGGAGCCTTTGAGCAGCCCAATACTGCAGACTCTCTTATCTTTGATCATCCCTCACCTGCTTTCCATGTCATCAAACAGGGATAAATCCTGTCATAAATCCTATAGAGCTGCTGCCATTAGAATTACTAAATAGAAATGCCAGACATACAGATCCCAGGCCCCTGGAGCAAACACTGGAAATCAGGGGCAGTAGGCAAGGGTTGTTCCCAGCCACCTGCTCCACACCCTCTCACGGACTTACACACTTCTCCACAAGTTGTTCCTGCTGCACAACCAGTGCTAATCTACTGACACATCATGGACCAGGGGATCAAAATCATCCAGGAGGTCTCAGCCTCCCTTTCCTCATTACAATACATCCAGTACGTGGCTAACTTCTTCCACCTAACAACTCACCCCAACTCCTCCATTGTTTTCCTGTGGCTCTTCTCCCCCCAACACACCCCCTTCTGGCCATTGCTGGCAGCTGTTCCATTAACATCTTGCTTTATGACCCCTGTGGGTCCTTACCCACGTTAAAATTACAATAAATTCCTCTTTTTTATGTATCCTTCCTGCTTTGCCTCATAGGACTGCCACGGACCACCGGGTACAGGTGTCCCTGGGATGAGGGTTCTCGAAGTCCAGGTGGGTAAGGATTTGGCGGTGACAAACAGAAACAAACACAGAGGCAGTTTGAATCTGAGTGTATTTTGCAGCTCTCAAGCAGGGGATTTTATACATTAAACCAAACATGACACATCTCTTAGAAACCATATCCAGTGAAACAATTGTGAATACCAACAAGAATCACTTGGCACAGTGAAATATAAAAATCATTTAAGCATTACAACTCTGAACTACATGTTCAGTGAATCACAAACAGAACTGGTAATGTCATCATCAAAAATATAACAATTCTAAAAGAATATATTCAATAGGGCAATCATTCAAAGCTAGTGGCATATTTCCAAGAACATGTTAATAAATCTTTGTGGTCAGTGCTCTTAACCACTGAGCTAACTTTCCAGCCCCTATAGTTAATTATTACTTAACATCTAATACCTGATTTTTTTAAATACATCTTCAAAGCATAAATTTAAACTACTTCAATTCTTTCTAATTAAGGCTTTCTTTACCATATACCAAAATCCACTTCCGATGACACACATGCAGCCATCTGAAATTTTATTGTTGGGAAAGTTTTTATCTAATAATTTTGTAAACGATTTGAAAAGTAAAGTGTTGGTTTCCTGGGAGATAGGGTCATGTTAGTGACCCGTCTCAAGGGGTGGTTTTACACCCATTATTCTTGCTTAAGATCATTGTCTGGGCTACCAGGAACCTGTATGTAAGAAAAGGAATGAAAGAGAACAAAAAAGAAAAATTGCCATGAGAACTATGACTCAATGTTTTCTCCGGCCAAGTGTTCCACATCCGGTTCCAGGAGACCTCCTTCTTTTGAAGTCTAATGCTTCAGTCTGTGGAACTTGTCACACAGATTCTACTGGGGTCTGTGTGGCAATAGGACCTTCTCCCAAGTCCCATCCTTCATGGTTATGTTACATCACTGTCACCAAGACCCCACCCCACCCCACCCTACCCTGCCCCTACTTTTCCTCTGGTGCAATGACATCAGTCCCTGTGTTAGCTCCTCCCTCCAAGGTGGTACACACACAAATTGATTACCCCACATGTTTATCCGTAAATCTAAAGAAATTGCCTGGAAGCTAGGAGGAGACTGGAGAAAGAGGGAGCCCTTCATCCCCGTGTTCGTCTGATTTGGCCTGGCCCAAGAGCGACAGGGGCTGCTGGGGTGGGTCTGGCACAGATGGACTGCCTGGCTGACAGCTTCCAGGACATGCTTGACCAGGCCATGGATTCCACCCCAGAAAGCCTCAAGTCACTCCAGTGACAGACAACCTCCCTCGTGGGGGTTGCCTTAAAAAACAGAAGAGCTCTCCACCTTCTAACAGCTAAGCAGGGAGCTGTACTGAGCTGTTTGTACTGAGGGAGGTGTACTGTTTCTGTATTAATGGTCTGGGCTGGGAGAACAAAACATGAGGATACTTAAGGATCTCTGGTGAGACCTCTGAGCCTGTTATGTCCCTGGTATCTACATACCACAGTACTCAAATCCTCTGGTAGCCTGGCTTCTTTACCTCCCTGGCCCTGGACTGGCCATTGGGATGTTCCTCATGCTGGCCCCCGGTTTATCCAATTTCTAAAAGGGCAAGTAAGCAACATTGCAAAGTCACTACCAACCAGGTTCTGATTCAGTAGCACACCATCCCTCCCTAGAGGCTGGCGACTATGACACCTCCCCTTTCATAACATGAAAAGGGAAGATGTAGGGCTGGGGGTCCATGAGACCTGAAGGAACCCGCCTGGAGCGAGAGTGGTTACAAGGCATGTCTAACCCCTGAAAGTCTCATCCTAAAATCGAGAGGAGTAGGATCACTCCGGGCCCCACCCTAGGCCTGCTTCTCCCAGGGCACACAGTTGTGTTCTCCCCACATCCCCCCAAGCCCCCCCAACCCCCGCCAGAGGAGTTCACATAGCCCTGCAGCCAGATCAAACTTCCTCTTGCCTTATAAGGTCATGTTCAACAGCACCTAAAATTCCTCCGTATGCAAATGAGGCATCCTCAGCGCCCTGGCCCTGGCCAATGATGTACACTCACCCTGAAGCCCCTACCCACTCCCAAAGCCACCTTTGTTCCTCCCACTAAATGAGCTATCTCACTGAAACTGTTTCCCAACAGTCTGTTCTCGCCCACCTTCCTAACCCCCCCGCCCCCCCCCCCCCCGCGAGGTCTGGCCTGCCCCCAGCCCTTCTTCCTGCCTCCGTTCCTTCCTCGGGAATCCCTGATGACAAATTGAGGCAATCACTCCTCTAAGGGCAAGTGTGGGGAAGTGAGCAGAACAGCAGTGTGTGAGTCAGCAATGGGAGAACAAGACTGCAGTCAGGTGAGACTCCCTGGAGGAGGGACAGACAGCTGAGAAAGGACAGTGGTAGGCACTTCGGAAATTTAGTGTGAGAAAGGCTAGCCATCTGTGAGACAGGGATTCTGGACGCTATAGTCTAGGTCTGGCATGTCCACCCCAAGCCCGCGTTACATACTTGATTCTCAACTAAAGGATTGTTGGGAAGTGGTTAAAAACACTAAGAGGTAGGACCTGGAGAAAGGTCTGTGGGTCACTGAGGGTATGCCCTGAAATCTCCCACTGTCTTTGTTTGATGTCTTGGCCATAAAATAAACAGCTCACCTTCCTGTGAGGAATTGCCTGCTGGGAAGTGTTGCCTCACCACAGACCCCAAAACAATGGAGTCTGAACCAAATAAACCTTTCCTCTTTAGAAGTTGTTCCCAGGTTTTTAGAAGTTAACCTAAGAGAAAGCTAATAACCAGCACACCAGCACACACATGGTAGGGAAGTGGTACTCCACTATGTGAAGACCTTATGTCAGCAAGATGGTTCAACTCTTAAAGCACTTGCCACAAGAGCTGAATAACCCGAGTTTGACCTGTGCAACCTAGGGTGGAAAGAGAGAGCTGACTCCTGAAAGCTGTCCTTTGACCTTCACACACACACAAACACACACACACACACACACATCATCATCATCATCATCATCATCTTAAAAAGGTCCTCAATGTTCTGCTTAAAAGCTCAATTCAGTGGCTTTCTAAGGATCATGTCCACAGCTCAAGACTGTCACTGCAGAGACAATGGCTCCATAGCAATGTTGTCTACAGTTACCCTCAAGAGCCAAAGGCATTGAGATTGAGAGCTTTGATAAGAACCACTTGAAGTCCCTCCCTAGTCTATGGCAACCTATGGGTTCTGGGTTTTGTTTGTTTGTTTTACAGTTTAGGGGATGAACTTGGGGCCTTAGGCCTGCCAGTCAAGTGCTGTGACTGAGCCATGCCCACCACACCCCAACGCAGTACTATGCCTGTGTTTTTTGAGAAGTCATCTGCCATCCATCACCCTTGTATCAGGGATCACGCTGTGATCACTCGAACCCAAGCTGGCCCTGGGAAAATGCTTACACTTGCAATACTAATTCCAGAACTGATTGAGTTGGATCTAAGGGTCACCTAAAACTTGGTCCTGACATCCACTAAAGAACTGATTGGCTAGCCGGGCATAGTGGCACACACCTTTACTCCCAGCACTCAGGAGACAGAGGCAGGTGGATCTGTGAGTTTGAGGCCAGTGGCTAAAAAATTTCCATTTTACATTAGGCATCCATCTTGCCATTTATCTCTGACTCCAGTCCCCGGAGGATAAAGTCCTGTAACCCTGACTGGGTGACCCCCTGACTCAGTAATCCCACCACTACCACCACCCAAAAATGTACAGCTGTGACTATCCATTTGTTATGACTAACTGCTTTTTTTTTTTTGCCTCCATAATCTGCTTCTATAAATTGACAATGTAACTATCCAAAGATTGTTCTGAGCTGTCTTAACCACTCACGCTGGCAGAACAGATGAGTTTTTACTTGCTTGCACAGACATTGAAGGTCTTCCTGTGATTTTTCTTCTTTAAAAGTCCTTCCAGTAACTCTTGTCATGCTAATCTCAAATTTGGGTCAGAGATTGCTCATCCTGCTAGAAGCTAATCAATAAACCTTTTCATTATAATTGGAATGAATCTAGGGTCTTTTCCCAGGGGTTGCTAGCTCCATAACATTTGGAGGCCCCTAGCAAGATCCCAGGGAAACTCCAGACTCAGGGCTAGGGGTCTGGAACAGGCCCCAAAGGGATCAAGGCCAACGTGGACTTGACGGGCCCCAGGGACCTTAGACTACAGCAGCCCCAAACTTGCAAGTTGAAAGTAAGAATTGCTGGCCTTCTGAAGCTTGGATCTATCAGTGAACTATTCTGCTCTGTTTTGAAGTTCAAACATTTGGATAGACAAAAGGCGAGATCTGATGAAATTATATATGCCCAGTCTCTAGGGCAGAGGGGTGTCCTGCTATCCTTGTTTTAGTGTACACCTTAAATCTGAGTTCGTCTGGTTTTTTGGTTGGTTGGTTTTTTTGGTTGGTTGGTTTTTTTGTTTTTTTGTTTTTTTGTTTTTTTTTTTTTTTTTTTTTTTTGGTTTTTTTGGATTTGGTTTTTTTCGAGACAGGGTTTCTCTGTATAGCCCTGGCTGTCCTGGAACTCACTTGGTAGACCAGGCTGGCCTCGAATTCAGGAATCTGCCTGCCTCTGCCTATCAGAGTGCTGGGATTACAGGCGTGTGCCACCACCGCCCGGCAGTTGGTTGGTTTGTTTTGGTTTTTCTGATCGTGTTGTACTGTCTTTTCCTGTTGTTCTCTGTTGTTTATTGGATTTGTGTTTTCACGTTTTGTCACAGAGATGGGGATCGAACTGAGCACATCCAAACTGTTCTTGAGCTGCATACAATATTTTCAGGATTACCGTGAGGTAGTCTGCTCACGGCTGCCTCTACACTAGCTCCCCACTGAAGTGCACTCTGTCTCTGACCCTCTTATTGGCTTGTATGAGTCTGCTGTTTAAGTCCTACAGGTTCATCAGGCCATTTCCTACGCCCTCCCGTTTGAGATCCTTTTCCCTCACAAGCTGCTTCTGAATGATGTATTTCCATGTTGTTCTAGCTCCCAACAGGCTCCTGTAAAAGTACTTGTCATTTGCCTGAATAATTAGTCCTTCTGAGACTTACTGCCTCAATCTGCTATCATAGGCCTAGTCCTAGAAGCTTCTAGCCTCTGTACACTCTAATCTAGGCCTAGAATGTTTTGAGCCTCTGAGACTTGCTACTGAAAAAGCTTGACCTTTCTTGCTCTTTCTGAACTTTAACTGGCTGGTTCTAGTCAGCTGTTCTGGCTCAAACTCCTCTCCCAGCTGACTTAGTCAATCTGGCTTCTCTCTGACAAGGCATGACTAAAATATGAAGGCATAGATGGAATGTTAAGGCCTAGGTAACTGTTACCTGATAGCCCGCCATTTTGTGTTGTTACTAATGTTATAAGGAAATTCTATGTTTTTTTCTGCTGTTACTACTTTCTCATGCCCAAGTTGATTTCATATTCTGTTACGTTCTGTGCTCTTGGAAACCAGTCATGATAAAACTCAGTAGAATTGCTTTGTATAGTTACCCACAATAAGCTTGGACCTGAACCAACCACCCAGCAACACTTCCTGCACCTGTATATAAACTTTTATAAAATGCCCCGGGGGTGGATCCCAACATAAGAGAGACACCTGCACTGATATAAGAAACTATTTGGAATAAGACTTCCATTTTGGGTAGTGGTTCAGAAAAGTTTAAGTTTCTAAGACCTCCATGGAAACTGACATCCTACTTGGCAGAAGAAGGAGGAAAAGGAGGAGAGAGAGAGAGAGAGAGAGAGAGAGAGAGAGAGAGAGAGAGAGAGAGAGAGAGAGAGAGAGAAAAGGTAGGTGGGTAACTGACATCCTATCCTGGTTGGCAGGTTAAGACATGAAAGTTGGGCTGGAGACATGGCTCAACCGTTAAGAGCACCAGCTGCTCTTCCAGAGGTCCTGAGTTCAATTCCCAGCAACCACATGGTGGCTCACAGCCATCTGTAATGGGATTTGATGCCCTCTTCTAGTGTGTCTGAAGAGAGTGACGGTTGTACTCACATACATGAAATAAATAAATCTCTTAAAAGAAAAGAAAAAGACATAAAAGTTAGGCAAGTTCCCCAGCCAGAGTTGAATACCCTGACCCGTGGGTGCAGATAAGTGTATGACAAAGACATGCTCCTAAGGAAGCCCCTTCCCTAAATTCTGATTGGTGGAAATGTTTCTAGATTTTAGACTTAAATATCCCTATAAGGGGGTGGAAAGACAGTGGTTAATGGCACTGACCGCTCTTCCAGAGGTCCCGAATTCAAATCCCAGCAATCACATGGTGGCTCACAACCATCTGTAATGAGATCTGGCGCCCTCTTCTGGTGTGTCTGAAGACAGCTACAGTGTACTTACATATAACAATAAATAAACCTTAAAAAAAAAAATCCCTATAGGATCTTCACTCAACTTCATGGTTCAGCTCCTAAGTCTCATTAAACTATCCCTGTCTGACTGAGTTTGGTGTTCATGTGGTTTGTGAAGTGACTCCTGGACCTCAGCACTCTCAGCCTCTGAACTGCTCTGCTTGGCCTCAGACTAACTCCAGCAATCTTTTGTAATCTTCTGGCTCCTTCTCATTCTCTTATTGTTCTGTCTTTACCTGTGGCTAGCTTGTTCTGCCTTCAGTCTATCTGTGTAAAACTCTCTCAGTCAAACCTCCTCCTTCCCCCTCTCTGGGCTGTTCCACTCTCCCTCTCAGTTCTCCTGCACTGCTCTCCACGAGAAGTCCTGTAGCCTGTGGTGTACTTTCTCCTACTGTCCTTTCCTGTCTGTCTCTCCCTTACATAGCTTCCCTTTCCACTCTTCTCATGAGAGTTGGGTGTATCCTATTCTGTCAAATCTTTCTCTGACTTGTCACTTTGTCTGCCACTCAATCAGACATCACTTTCAAACATCGCTGCTTCCCTCTACAAATTAACTTTACCCTCATTGTTTGAGACCAAAGGTGAGTACTAAGAGTGTGTCTGTATTCCGGCTAGAGGGATTAAAAGTGTGCTAGGGCTGGAGAGATGGCTCAGTGGTTACGAGCACTGACTGCTCCTCTGAAGGTCCTGAATTCAAATCCCAGCAATCATATGATGGCTCACAACCATCCGTAATGAGATCTGACACCCTCTTCTGGAGTGTCTGAAGAGAGCTACAGTGTACTTACATATAGTAAATAAATAAATATTTAAAAAATAAAAATAAAAAGTGTGTGCTAAGGGCTGAGTCACACCACTACTAGAAACAGGTTCAAACATCCTATAACCGGCTCCTGTCTCCACTGCGGGGCTAGGGTGATGCAGGTCCCTGTTTTGGCTCCTGCTGCTCTCTGCAGCACAGCAGCTGCCCTGCCCCGGGGGATTTTTTTTTTTTTTTTTTTTTTTGTACACTGCTTGTTCTGGTCTCTCCCTTTGATCCTTGAATTTGGTTTTGTAGGGACTAGGTGTCCTTTGAGTTTGGTTAATATTGTCTTATGCTGCTTTAATTTAATTAAAAAGCTGACTCTGGAGTTGGAGTATATGGCTTCCCTCTTTTGACCCAAATATGGTTGTTTAAAAATTTCCTTCAATATTTCTGTCCTAGCCGGGCAGTGGTGGCACACACCTGTAATTCCAGCACTTAGGAGGCAGAGGCAGGCGGATTTCTGAGTTCGAGGCCAGCCTGGTCTACAGAGTGAGTTCTAGAACAGCCAGGACTATACAGAGAAACCCTGTCTCGAAAAAACCAAATCCAAAAAAAAAAACCAAAAAAATCTCTGTCCTAGGTCAGAATGCCATCTGATTCTAGGACAGAGAAGACAAGCAGCACCCCACTTCCCCGCCCCCCACCTGCCAAAAGACACTATATGATTTAAAACAGATAAAATACAAACTTTCTGTACCTTTAAGATTTATAAGCTTATTGGATATGGTTAAAAAAAATCTATAAAACAAAATTCCCTTTGTGTGTGTGTGTGTGCGTGTGTGTGTGTGTGTGTGTGTGTGTGTGTGTGTGTGTGGTTTTTTGAGACAGGGTTTCTCTGTATAGCCGTGGCTGTCCTGGAACTCACTCTGTAGACCAGGCTGGCCTTGAACTCAGAAATATGTCTGCCTCTGCCTCCTAAACAAAATTCCTTAAAGACAACAAAAACAACCTGATGCCACCATTTCTGAGTTCCCGTAGGGGTCTGTTTTTTGTCATGTTTAATGGCCTCTAAGTTACAGATACTTAAATTATTCGACTAATGACTTTATAAGGAAAAAATACCTACTAAGCTTTTAAGGTTGCCTGCCTTCATCTGCAGACACACATGATTGGGTTACAGAATAAAATATGATCTCTGTTTAAAAATCTCTCAATAACTGTAGATATGCCTACTTAAAATAATCACAGCTGAACTTGGTTTTGTTTGTTTGTTTGTTTGGATTTGGTTTTTTCGAGACAGGGTTTCTCTGTATAGCCCTGGCTGTCCTGGAACTCCCTCTGTAGACCAGGCTGGCCTCGAACTCAGAAATCTGTCTGCCTCTGGGACTACAGGCAGAGCTGAACTTGTTAAAAGTTAATATTCCTTTGAAAGAAGGATGTAAGGGGACTAATGAGATTGGCTCAGCAGTTAAAGGTCATGTCTTAGATATTCAAAACACCTGCTAAAATATAAACTTTCTTTCTCTTTCAGGATCTGTAAGACCATTTGTGTCACAAACTCCGTAACAGCCAGCCTGGTCTACAGAGAACATTCCAGGACAGCCAGTGCTACACAAAGAAACCCTGTCTTGAAAAGAAATATTTATAGCTGGGCGGCGGCGGTGGTGGTGGTGGTGGTGGTGGTGGTGGTGGTGGTGGTGCACGCCTTTAATCCCAGCATTTGGGAGGCAGAGGCAGGCGGATGTCTGAGTTCAAAGCCAGCCTGGTCTATAGAGTGAGTTCCAGGATAGTCAGGGCTACATAGAGAAACCCTGTCTCGAAAAAAAAAAAAAAAAAGTAAAACCAAAACAAAACAAAACAAAAAGAAAAAGAAATATTAAATAAGTAAATATTCTCTCAACCGATACAAAAAAGCAATCATAGCACTAGCTAGACCGTTATTTAACTGCCACCTGATGTACTGCGTGCTGAGGAGTCGAGATCATGAATGGCTGGTCCCCTATCCACAGGGACACCACTAAGCCATGTGTTTGTTATGTTTAAACTTGGATATGCCTGCCACTCAAATACATTGGACACCTGGATCAGGAGAAACTGATGACATGTTAAGGTATCAAGGACCAGGATTGGAAAGATGGCTCTGTTAAGGACACTTTCTACATTTCCAGAGAGCCTTGGCTCTGTTCTCAGAACAGACATGGCAGCTCACAGCTGTAACACTTCCATGGGTTCTAACCCTCTCTTCTGGCCTCCAGCAGCACATGCATACATTCAGGATAAACAGTCATAAAATAAATAAACTCTAAAAAGAAAAAGTCTGGTGTAATGGCACATACTTCTTATTCAAGCATGAGGAAAGCAGATCAAGGTAGATCTTCCTGAGTTCAAGACTAGCCTGGTCTACAGAGTGAGCCTACACACACACACACACACACACACACACACACACTGTCAAGGACCAGACACCTGGTGGCATCAGTGGAGACACACATACCCCATCCCCATCCATACTGACATTTTCTGGAGATGCCAGGGCTGGACCCAGGCTAGAGGCAAGTGTCAGATAACCACAAGCCCCACACAGCCATTTTGTGACCAGGTTGGCCTCAAATTGATGTTCTTCCTTGCTGGCAGGCATTACAGGTATGTGCCACCAAATGGCCAGCTCATATCAACACCACACGGGACTTCACAGGTTCAGAGCATCAGAGAAGGTTCACTACTCGCACCTTCTAACTGGAGGCAGGATCTCCTATTGTTCAACACTACATACAGCAGCCCAACTAAACACAGCTTCTACAGAGTCCCCTGGTTTTCATCCCATTTCTCCATGGGAGCCTAGGGATTGCTGACACCTGTGTTGTTACCTGTGTTATTATTGATGACGCTGTATCCAGCGTCTAAGTAGGTTCTAGGGAGCTGAACTCAGACCCATCCGGCTTATACAGCAAGAATTTAACCCCAAAGAGCCACACACTTTTTCTTGGTCTTGATTTGGCCCTGATGGGTCACCTTCAGCTTGTTGAGGTTTTTGTTGTTTGTTTTTTGAGATAAGGCTTCACCGTGTAGTGAAGCAGAAACTTCTGGCTCTTTGGAAAGTTGGTTACATCAAATGATGTTTTGCTGGGCCACACAGGTGAAAGGATGTCTTGCTAAAGCAACACACGAAAGCCTGTTTTTCTGAAGCAGACACAGGTGACAGGATGTTTTGATATCACAGACATATAAAAGGACACTTGATGAAGGGGTATAAATATGAACCCACAGACAGTGGGAGACGAGCACCGAGCCTTGGTTTGGTTTGCTCTGCCTCGCTATTCCTTATTAAAGACTCACATGTGCACGCCTGTAATCCCAGCACTCTGGGAGGCAGAGGCAGGCGGATTTATGAGTTCGAGGCCAGTCTGGTCTACAGAGTGAGTTCCAGGACAGCCAGGGCTATACAGAGAAACCCTGTCTCAAAAAAAAAAAAAAGAAAGAAAGAAAGAAAGAAAGAAGACTCACATGTGTTGGTTCGCCTTACTTAGCGGTGCTGAGCTCTACTTGTGCTGACATTGAGAGAAACGCCCAAGAACTGCTCTTGAGGTTTGTATGGCAGCTGGTGGCTTCAGTGGCCTTGCCTCGGACTGGTTGGCCAGCCTGGCAATTTCTTCAGGATTGAACTATAGTTGCTGGTTTGCGCCTGGTGTCTGCCTGCCTAGAGGACTGGTCTACAGCTGCTGAATTGTATTTGGTGTTTGCTACAGGACTGAACTGCTGCCAAAGATCAAGCTTGCTCCTAAAGAGCTATTGCTGAACAGGTCCACTTCCCCCATATCCTAATAACTTTTCTCTTCCAGTACCTCTGCTGTTAGAGGAGAGGTTGAACCCTTATTAAAAGTAGGTTGCAAAAAAAATTATGCCTACAGTGTAGCCCTGTTTGACTTGGACCTCACTGGGTAGACCAGACTGGTCTTGAGTTCACAGAGATTTACCTACCTCTGCCTCCCTGGTGCTGGATTTGGAAGTCTTTACCCTCACACCCAGCCTGGTTTTCTTCTTTTACAATAAAGAGGTGAGTGAGATATGATAATTCTTTTTCTTCATCTGTTATTTGTTTGGGTTTTGTTTTGTTTAGACACAGTAATACTCAAAGAAGTTCTCATCTGTAAACTGAGACTCTAGCACGCTGATGACATCATAGAGGAGAACTCCAAGAGAACAGTCAGAGCTTCCCAGAAGCTGGGCTGTAGTTGAACTGAGCTTAGCTTTAGGAGATCCAGAAAAGGGACTTTGGGTTCTACACTTGAGCTGTCTTTGTTCCAGGGGCTCCAAGACAGTCATGGATCAACCTTCAAGGACGGGCGAGTCTTTCCACGAGACACACCCCGGTAGCTTAGATCCAAGCCATCACTTCCACCCATCATCCTCCCACCCTCAACCCCACCCCTCCCTGCGTAGGCCAAGCCGCAGTGGCGTTCATTATGAGTCTCCTCAACATGGGACGTTCCAACAACCATCCCAACAGCATGCTGGGTTCCATCAACAAAATGAATCCCAGCATTTGCGTGAGTTCTCAAACTTCCATGATAGTGCTTTCTCCCATCATTCCCATCAGCAGGACAGGGCCCATTTTGCCACATTACCTAGTAATACCCCTCATGCCTATGCTGGCTCTCACCCAGTTGCTGAGTCTCAGCAGTCTGGTGGACCCCATCCTTCCCACCAAGATGACCCTCCTAGACCCAGTGAAGCTATGTCCCAACCCTCCTCTGCTGGCGGCCGCTATGCTCAACCTCACCACCATGAGAGGCCTCACCATCTTGACCCCCAGCAGAACAGAAGGCAGTCTCAACTTTCAGAGAACATTTCCCATCGCTCCATGGAAAGATCTCGCTCCCCAGCTGATCATCATGAGGGCCATCGAGTCCATGGCGATCAGCGCTCTGAGCGGGGTGAGCGTCACCACCACAGGGAGCAACGACACCATCGTGGAGATCGTGTGCATCACAGAGACCGTTTCCACCATCGCTCCCCAAGCATCTCCCAAGTCTCACACAAGTCCCACAGCACAGTTGCCACCTCTCCTTCTCATGTGGGATCCAAAAGCACAGCCAGCGGGGCTCGGTCCTACTTTGGAACTCGATCTCGAATTTTCGGCAAAGTTCATTCCAGGGAGAGCTTGAAAGAATCGTCTTTGAGTGAAGGGGAGGATCATGTTCAGAAACGCAAAAGTGAGTCTTTCCTGGGGTCCCCACTCAGACTTCTACTTCCTTGTTCAGATCCATGTGGCTCTAGCCCAGACCCTGAACTCGCTTTTCAGCCATTAGAAAGCCCAGTCCTCAGTCGTGTGTGCATTTAATCAGCCATTCACTTCTGGCTGCCCACTGCCCTGCCCTTTACTCCTTGCACTATTGACACTGAAAGCCTTGCCCCGCCTCTTCTAGCCTGAGCTTCATTCACTCACATGTTCATGTCTTCACCATTGAGGACCTAATCACATGTAGATTCCCAGTCCTCCTGGGTCCTGGCAGTCAGTGCACGGAAGAAGTTAGGACAATTGCTTCACTCACAGGGTCCGAAGCTAGGGTTGGGTGCGATCCCAAGCCATCTAATGGCAGGAGCCTGGCATCTTGTAAATCAGGAGATTTGCTTTTGTGGATTCTGTGACCACATTTGTCCTACTAAACTGTGAAACACTCGCTGAGGACATATCCTGAGTACCAATACTGAAAGGAAAAACCAACTTACTGGAAGGCATGGAGAAATCTCAATGGTTACAGTCTTCCAGACTCTGTGCCTACTAGTTTAACACAAACAGCAGCCGGGCGGTGGTGGCGCACGCCTTTAATCCCAGCACTTGGGAGGCAGAGGCAGGTGGGTTTCTGAGTTCAAGGCCAGCCTGGTCTACAGAGTGAGTTCCAGGACAGCCAGGGCTACACAGAGAAACCCTGTCTCGAAAAACCAAAACCAAAAAAAAAAAAAAAAAAAAAAAGTCAACACAAACAGCAAAAGTCTCATGAATGACCAGAGAAAGACTAGTTACTTACTGAAAGGGCATAAGAGATGTGGTCGGGGGCAGGATGGCTTAGCAGGGTCTTAAACAGGAAAAGAGGTCACCAAGAGGGTGGGATGGTGACAAGAACCAGGTTTTCTTTAAGTTTCCACATGAGCAAAGATAAATCTGGAGTTGTAGGATCGGGAATGCTCAGAACCTGCCAAACCAAATCCCAAACATTTTGGTCCCTGGTGTGGAAGGTATACGGATGGTGACCCCAAGACTAGTACAGGACAAGCAAGATGGCAGGCACATTAGTGAGTAGACAAGGGAAGGATGCTAAAGATGCCCATCTGGGAGGGTACCTGGGATCACTGCACCCCATCACTACCTGCATGAGCATAACTTTCTGACTCTCTTGCAGAGGCCCAGAGGACCCACAAGAAGGCGCACACTGGGAATATCTTCCAATTGCTATGGGAAAAGATAAGCCATATCCTTTTGGGTCTCCAGAAAATGATATTCTCACTGACCCACTCACTGGGCTTTGAGACCTTTATCTTCCTCGTGGTCTGCCTCAACACAGTCATCCTTGTGGCCCAGACTTTCACTGAGCTAGAGATCCGAGGCGGTAAGAGTCGGGTGGCTTTGTCCCTATGCTGAACAACTGATGTGGCTCTAGTGGTGAACTGTCTTCCCATGAGCCTGATCCAGTGCCAAGAGGTCTTTACAATGTATGTTAAGCCTGGCAGTGGTGGTGCATACCTTTAATCCCAGCACTCAGGAAGCAGGGGGACTCAGATCTCTGTGTAAGGCAACTGGTCTACAGAGTGAGTCCCGGGATAGCCAGGGTTACACAGAGAAACCATATCTCAGATAAACCAAAAATCAAAAGCAGCAGCAACAACAAAACCCTTATGTTTTTTCATCTTCACCCACTGGCAACTTACTGACATTCCCAGAAAACCCAAGAACTGCAGGCCATGCTGTTCACAATGTAGCCACCAGGTGGCAATAGGATCTGAGTACTTCACACCGGGTGGGAAGGGTGCAGGCAAGACTTCTCCCAAGCTGCCCTGGAATAGTAAAGTGGAATGCCTAAGAACACCCTTGAAGCCCAGCAGAGCCAGGGGACTGCAGAATCACTCAGTGCACTGCATGTGCTACCACCATTCAAGGTTACAGTTTTAGAACAGTAAATGCATTTATGCTTATAAAGAAGTCTGCCAAGCCTGTTTCTTGTTCCTATTTTACACACAAGAAAACCCACAAAGTGGGCAGTTAAGCCCTTTAAAAGAGCTAGGGGACTGGGCTTATACCTTTAATTCCAGCAGAATGAAGCAAAGGCAGGCAGATCTCCATGAGTTTGAGACCAGCCTGACCTACATAGTAAGTTCCAGGCTAGCCAGAGCTACATAATGAGACTCTAGTCTAAAAAGAAAAAAACAACAAAACAAAACAAAAACAAAAGGATAAAGCATAACACAAAAACAAAAGCATCGCAGCCGGGGGGAAAGCCTGGGTGTTTGACCTACATGAGGTCCTGGTAAAGAAGTGGGGAGGAGCGGACGCCCAGGATTCTGGGGATTGTCACTGAGAAAGCCTCTGGTGTCCCCACAGAATGGTACTTCATGGTCTTGGACTCCATTTTCCTCTCCATCTACGTGCTAGAAGCCATCCTCAAGCTAATTGCCCTGGGCCTGGAGTACTTTTACGACCCATGGAACAATCTGGGTGGGTGGGTAAGGTTGCGACAGGATGGAGAAGGGGCACTGAACTGTGTGTGGGGAGCTAAGGGCAGAAAAGGGATGGGGTGGGTGGTTTTGGAATGCCTGTGGGTCTGGGCTGAGGGCCTGCCGGGGCCTCCCTGAGACTGAAGCAGCGCCCTGCCCCGCCCCGCCCCCACGCAGACTTCTTCATCATGGTCATGGCAGTGCTGGACTTCGTGCTCCTCCAGATAAACCCACTCTCATATTCATTCTACAACCACAGCCTGTTCCGGATCCTCAAAGTCTTCAAGAGTATGCGGGCCCTGAGGGCCATCCGGGTCCTTCGGAGGCTCAGGTCATTACCACCAAGGCTACTCACCCTTGTGGGGATTCTCAAGGAAAAGGGAACATGGGCCTGGATTTCCAGGGAATCCATGTGAGCTGTTTCTGGGATGGTGGTGGGTTGTCACTGTGGCCCCTTGTGTGCATGGCATGTCCCTGGGGCCCATGCATGGATCAATCTATTTCCCTAGGAAGGATTGAATGAACGTCACCAATGAATTAGGGACACCTTAATTTTAGTGCCCAGTCTGGTTACCAGCCACAGCTCTCCACTTCCATGCCCACTAATTCAGACTTTCTCTCCACTGCCCACAGTATCCTGACCAGCCTCCACGAAGTGACCGGAACTCTGAGTGGATCTTTGCCATCCATCACAGCTATCCTCACCCTCATGTTTACCTGTCTCTGTATCCTATGCAGTGGAGGTCGGGCAGCTGCTGGCCTAGGGCAGTTGGGAGTGGGGAGAAGCAGGTCTAGAGGGCCTGAGTGCGACCTGGTGGGAGGTGGTTCAGCGGTGGGGGAATCTGGTAATGGTTTGACCCTAAGCAGTTGCCAGTCCTCTTTTCTGTGGTGCTCCGGGCGCTGTTTAAAGACTCAGACCCCAAGCGCTTCCAGAACATCTTTACCACACTCTTCACCCTCTTCACCATGCTCACCTTGGATGACTGGTCCCTCATCTACATAGACAACAGGGCCAAAGGTGGGCAGAGGCCAGGGTCCGCGGCCTGATTAGCAGACACTAATGGCTTGGTTACGTCTGCCATATAAGGGCTGCTGTTACCTTCTGGAAAGAGTTGGGATGCCTTTTGATTGACGTTTCCCTCCCCCAGGTGCCTGGTACATTATACCCATCCTCATGATTTACATCATTATCCAGTACTTCATCTTCCTCAAGTGAGGCGCCTGCTTTACTGCCCAGCTACACCTTCGGGTCATAACCCACCCCAGCCCTCTCACCCCCATCATGCCACACTGCACTCTAAGGACAGGATGTGGCCTCTTCTCTGGTGTCCCCTTTGAGAGCATCCCACTGTCTCCTCTGCAGCCTGGTGATTGCTGTCCTGGTAGATAGCTTCCAGATGGCGTTGCTCAAAGGCCTAGAGAAAGTGAAGCTGGAGGTACCACACACGTGGGACAAGGATGGGGGTGGGGGGTGGGGTGGAAGAACAACACTCCAGGGAGGAAACCCTGGTAGAACAGAGGCCTTTTCTCTGTGCAGAAAGCTGCACGGGTCCATGAGAAGTTGTTGGATGACTCTGTGACAGACATCAGCAAAACAGGTACTGACCAGTCCGTCCTCCTGCCCCTCTGCTTCCCCTTGAGAGTAGCCAGGCTGGTTCAGAGGTTTAGACTCTGAGACATGAGGAGACTTATCCAAGTTTAGAACTTTGGTCCAAAGGACTCTAGACAGTCCTCTAAAAGCCAATTAAATGTATCAATTTTTGAAAGACCTTACTTGCAAAACAAATTATGGTTTACCAAACTACTGCTTGTAACTAATGTTCACGGCCTGTAGCAGTTGGTCTTCCATGAGACATTTACAACTGACATTATGAGTCACTTAGACTCAAGGTCACATAGACTCATCCAGACTTAGATACTTGGGAGGGGGAGGCAGAGGAGAATCAGAAGTTCTCAAGCATCCCAGACTATATGAGTGAGACATTGTCTCAAGAGAAGGGGGGGTCCCAGGGGATCTCATGTTCTCTTCTGGCCTCCATGGGTGGGTAGGGCACACACAGTGCACAGACATGCATGCTGACAGAATATATACAGAAAATTTTTTTTAATCTTTGAGACAAAGAGAGAGGAAGAAAAAGAGATGAATATTAGAATCTGAGTTTTTAGACCCTGTTGTAAGATAAGCATAAGAAATTACCCACTTATGGTTGATAATTACCTTAAGCAAAAATATAAATTGGCTCCAATTAACAGAGAGTGCAGGAGACTTGTGGGATGGCTCGGTCCAGCACTCGAATGATAATGTGGATCTGGTCTACATTCTGCCTCGTTGCCTTTGATGGTTGGTTGGTTGGTTGGTTGGTTGGTTTGTTGGTTCGTTGGTTAGCTGGTTTTAGATTTTTTTAAGACAGGGCTTCTCTGTGTAGTTCTGGCTGTCCTGGAACTTGCTCTGTAGACCAAATTGGCCTTAAACTAAGATCCACCTCCTCTGCCTCCTGAATACTAGGATCAAAGGTGTTTGCTCCCTCACCCAGTCCTCTCCCTTCGTGAATCCAGCAATTTTCCTCGTCATCCTCCTCACCATGTCCCTCCTTTTCATCCAGACAATACCCAAATGACTGAGGAGGCCTTGAAGATGCAGCTTATTGAGAAAATGTTTGGCAACATGTCAAAGAAGTGAGGAGATAGAAGGAAGGGGGGCAGGGCGGGAAGGGGCAGGGGGTGGGTGGGTCCAGGGCAAGAGGTCTGGAGGCTGGATGGTAGGGTGGAAAGCCAAAGAACATTGCCTGTCTGCCTTGGGTTGAAGGAAGTAGGTGGAGGGCTAAGGCTTGTTTCCAAGGCTACAACCGGGACACGGGTAACATAAGCAACCCTGGACAGCAAGGAGTGGTTCCCAGATCACAGAGGACTTGTGTTGGTTGCATTACAAGGATCATACTAGTAGCAGAGCGCTCTCTCACTCTGTGTGTGTGTGTGTGTGTGTGTGTGTCTGTGTGTCTGTGTGGGCTGAGTTGTTTTGTTTTGTGACAGGGTTTCTTTGTGTAGCACCAACTGTCCAGGAACTTGCTCTGTAAACCAGGTTGGCCTTGAACTCAGAATTTGATTGTCTCTGCCTCCCAAGTGCTAGGATTAAAGGTAGGTGCCACCACTGCTCAGCTTCTCCTGACCCTGGTCAGATGCAGGCTCCATGAGGGTGCCAGAGACCCAAAGAGAAATGCTACTCTGTTACTGCCATTCCTGTCCATACTGCCAGGCCCTTTGCTGGGTCACTGGCAAATTTCAGCCAAGTGGAAGTTTGGGTACTATGGAGAATCATGTGGGCGAGGTCTGGAGATCACATGATGAAACCTCATCAATACCCATCCCTGGCCAGGCCAGGTGAAGATCCCTGGTGAAGACCAGGCTCTTGGCAGCTGTGACTCGGTGCTCAGGCTTAGTTCTCTTAAGTCTCTCTGTGGAAGCCAAGCCCTGTGCTCCTCCCCACAGCCAGTCTGGCTCCAGATCATCTTACAGGTCACAACTGCAAGCTGATATTCTCTGGACGCCACTCACCAGGACAGAATCCAACATCTGCAGCCTGGCATTCGTAGTTATGTATGATCGGGGTAGTGCTAGCTTCCCTCAGATCACAGTCATTGATTGCTACCTATGACGTAATCTTGTTTTGCCCACATTCTTTTCTAAGATGACACATTCACTACTGCCAGGCTTCTGCCTACACTGTGGTTTTCTGGTTAGATATTGATATGAGGCTCAGATGACCAGTATTTGAGAGAGCCAATTTAAATTCCTAACTACTGTCACCTCCTGGGTCACTCTCCTGTTTGTCCTACATGTTCCAGGATCTGAGCAACCATTGTGGCCTCTGCCATACTTCTTTGGGGGTATCGTCCCTACTGGTCTCCCCTCACTTAGAGTATTTTTCAGTATAGTTTTGTTTTTTTACTCTCCATTGGGCTTAAGTTCTGATCCTAGATCTTCCTCTCCCCTCTGGATAAAGTCTTGGCTACTCCTCTACCAGGGCCGTAGGCACTGTGCTGACACAATGGGTTGTATTGTCTGGGTCCAAGGTCGAGACCTCTTTCTTGTTCATCTCCACACCTTTGGAGCAACCTGCTTTTCCTAATCCCAGTGTGTTTGGCAAATGGATTGATAAGATCCAATGGGTGGATAGATGAGTGAGAAAAGAAGACACGGGGCAATAATTGGGGGGATGGATGTTGTTTAGCCTGAGTGGGTGAGGGAGGGGCAGTAAGCATGCAGTGGTTGGGTAGGCAGGTGGTTGACTGGGTCCCTGGAGAGGCTTGCGTAGATGAATGGGCAAGATGGAGGTGCGGGTAGCTAAACGATGAGCCACTGCGGATGCCTCTATGTCACAGACACACACAGATTTTTGGGGCATTGGAAAACAGTCAGTCAGACACATAACGTATAATGGTGTATGCTGGTAATCTCAGTTCCTTGGAAGTCTGAGGCAGAAGAATCACAAGCTCAAAGCCAGTCTGGGCAACTCAATGGGAATTCATCTCAAAATAAATATGCAGGGGTTAGAAGAGATGGCTAAGTAAAGCAACCTCGATACACATGGATCCCAACTCACTAGGTGTCACAGTACAATCCTGGACCTGTAATCTCTGTGCTGAGGAGGATGGAAAGGCAGGAGGATACCTGTGACTCACTAGCCAGTCTGTCTAGCCAATCAGTGAGCTCCAGGTTCAATAGCAGACACCATCTTAAAAGTTAAACTAGGGAACGATAGAGAAAGACACCCAAGGTTGACTTCTGGCCTTCACATGCACACACATGTATACCCACAGGTACACATTCATATACATCAACACATACATGTGTACACAAACATATACACATCTACAAAAGAACAAATACATAAAAAAGTGAAGTGTAGAGGAGGAGACATACTGGAGATGGACACCTAGGTCCTGGCAAGGAGGGCCATGTTCGGTCCTTAGGAGCCCAGTCCTTGTCTCTGCCCAACCCCAGGCAGCAGGCGCTCCACTTCCAGTTCCTGCAGTTGGTGGCAGCGGTGGAGCAGCATCAGCAGAAGTTCCGTTCCCAAGCATCTGTCATCGATGAACTTGTGGACATTGCATTTGAGGTAAACCAGGAAGGAGAGGGGCAGGGGGAAGAAAAGGAGAGGCTTGGGAGGTAGAAACTCTCACTCAAAGCAGCTTGGCATTGGCAAAGGCTGGCCCTGGTTCATTCACACAGACCCTATCTGACCCTACAGGCTGGAGATGACGATTACAGGAAGTGACCCTGAAGAATACTGACTTGAGTTTCTGACTACCTACCTGGATGGGTTGGGACAAGGCCCTAATGCTGCTGGAATTATCCAGAATCGTGTTGGACTGAAGTCCCAATAGAGTTTTTAAAACTATGGGGGGCTCTGTGTCCTCATTGGCTAGCCTGAAGCAAAGATTAAGGGGGAGTCAAACAGTGTGCCACAGGCTTATGTCAGAGTCACGTGTGTAAGGGGCTCGTCTTGGGTCTCCTCTGGCCTCACCAGGTCCCAGTCTCTCAGTTCAGTCCAGCAGTGCATTAGCAGAGGTCAGAAGAATGTCACAGAAGGGGAGCCTGGGAAGAGGATGGAAGACCAAATGTGGAGTCCTTAGATGAGGAGAGCCTATCTGGCCTGGGGTTGGGATAAAAAAAGAACAGACTGAAACATCTCAAAATTTTCAGGATTGCATCAGAGGCCAGGCTTGGGGTTCAGCACCCAGGAACTCAGGCTTACCAGGAACCCCAACATTTACCATAAGGGTAGCAACTCAGTGGGAATACTAAGAACCCAAATGGATAGTTGGTGGTGCACGCCTTTAATCCCAGCCCTGGGGAGGCAGAGGCAGGTGGAACTCTGTGAGTTCCAGGCCAGCCTGATTCCAGAGTGAGTTCCAGGACAGCCAGAGCTGTCAAGAAACTGTCTTGGAAAAACAAACAAACAAAACCCTCAAAAACTCAAAGGGCCAAGTATGTTGGCACACAACTTTAACCCAAGCATTTGGGAGGCAGAGGCAGGTGGATCTCTGAGTTTGAGGTCAGCCTGGTCTACAAAATGAGTTCCAGGATAGCCAGAGCTACACAGAGAGACCCTGTCTTCAAAAACCAAAAATAAATGAAAAATTTAAAAAATTTAAAAGAACCTAGAGGTTTAAAAGAGTGAGAAGAGCTGTGGAGATGGTTTGGATCTCAGAGGGCAAGATCGCTGCTCTTCAGGAGGTCCCAGGTTCAGTTCCCAGCACCCACATCACACTGCTTACAATACCTATAACTCAGCTCTGAAGGATTTGACAGTTTCTACTGGTCTCTGTGAGCACTGCACTCACACGTACAATCCACACACAGACACACATATAAATATTTTTTTAAAAAAAAAGTTCTATTAGCTAAAGGTCATTAACATCACCTTCCCCACTGACGTTAAACCACAAAACCTTAGTGAAGGCCTACAGAAGGCCTCTTATCCTTCTAATAGATGGAGACAGCGCCTTGTGACAAGGACCAGTTGCTATTAGGAGAGGGGCAAAGAAAATGGCTACTTCTGCCCAGCCTGCTTTAGGGCTCAGATGAGTCCCACACATCCTCCCACAAGCAGGATGTCCAGAGCCCATGTCCACAGTGGGAATTCCAGTGGGACTCTCGTCTATGCTAAGTACGGAGACAAGGTGAAACTGAGTTACAGCCCAGGGGGCTCCCCATCAACGGTCAGCCATCTTCTGTCATTTATAACAATATTTGTTTTAGTTGAAGTCAATCTAGAGGGTTGTGGAGGCTGGGAGGTGGTGGTCTGACCAACGCTCACACTCACCACTAGTCTGGTCCAGGCAGGGTACGTAAGACAGAGCATCGCTTGGCAGCGGCTCCTCTCCCTAACCTTGCTTAGTTACGCCCAGGCCCAGGAGTACATCAAGCAGAGAAAATGCCATCAGGGATTTGGGCACGGATTCCAGGGGTGGAGAAGTCACTAGAGACAGATGTCCTGACTCTTGCCTCTCCCTGGGCTTCACACATTCATTCAACAAGTATTTCCTGTCACCTGCCCTGTACTGGCTCCATGTTTGGCATCTTCTACTGGATGGAACTTGGGAAACCTTCCAAGTAGTGACTGTACAGCACAAACAGCACTGCCACCGGGTATCAGGCTCTAGCAGAGGCAGGCCTGCAAGTTGTCCCCTCAATATCAAATCCAGCCCCTCAGTGTGTCAGGCTTCCCAGATGGCTCTCGGCCTCCTTTCCCTCCATGATGCAGCCTTTGAAGGCAGTAGACGGAACCCCAGCTGCCCTGGTGCTCATGAGGTCACAGAATTTGGGTGAGAGAATCAGGCAGGAACAAGTTAGGTGTGAGATCTTTCTTAGGAAGGAGGTGTGAGATAGTTACCCTGTCTGGTTACCCTCCCTGCAACCCCTGTGATGCCAGCTTGAGCCTAGCACCTCCTGGTGCTCCCAAAGCAACTGGTGACTCCGGCCTGCCCCCAGGGTAGATCCATATTAGTATATCTGGGCAAGACTTCTGGACGTGATGTAAGTGCTGGCTTGGGGGAGGGGCAATGTACACTCATCACGGGGTTACTTCCTGCGTCTCCAATGTGTGCGCATTCTGCCTGGTGCCTCTGCTTGTGTGTTTCTAGGCTGTATTGCTAGGGCCTTCAGGACATGTCTACAAGCACCTGAGTGGGTCCTGGAACTGCCTCCCCTCACTGTTTGACCATGTGTATAGCAAGAATTATAACTACAACGAAATGTACAAAGAATCTAACACCTGTTTCCTTCAGTCCGACATGACATTGACTGGTTCCTGTCCCTCCTGAGAAAGTGACCCCTCCAGGTAGCTCTTGCTCCCTCTGGAGCCCCATGGCTCAGGTTCCTTTAGGAATCTTGCCCAGAGCAAAACTCTGAGAAAATACCTCTGGGAAGGATGTGAGAGGCATGCACTGGCTTCACGACCTCTGGCCTATGGGAACTCAGGAGAGAAAGTCACCTCCAACCACCATTATGCACGAGAATATTTGTCAGCTGGGAACTCAGTGTTGTGGGGGCCATGAAGTTGAGTAGCCATCTTACACAACTGTTCAGTTCCAAGAGTCCAGCAGGATATGGGCTTCCCTTCTAGAGCTGACAGACAGGGAGACTGGACTGAATTGGAGACTGATTGGAGGCCCGTCTTGTAGCCAGAGACATGCCATCCCCACAAGGCCTGGTGTCAGGGCCGTAGAGGGCTGTCGTCTGGGAACTTGACATTCCCCCAATATGTATGCGGTCAAATGTTCCAGACATGCTGCGCTGTAGTGGTGCATGACTGTAATCCCAGCACTAGGGAGGCAGAGGCAGGTGGGTCTCTCAGTTCAAGACCAGCCTGGTCTACAAAGTGAGTTCTAAGACAGTTAGGGCCACACAGAAAAATCCTGCCTCAGAAAAAGAAAAAGTTCCAGCTACTGAGGCATGAAGGGCTGTATTTGCTGCTGCAGAATGTACCTTGCTAAAGGGAAGCAAGGGTCTGTGGGTGCCCCGTGAGCCTGCTATCTGGTGCTCTTTGCTGCTTCACCATTTGAGGGCAACAACTAGATCTGTGCCACTAATAAACTCACTGGCCTGAGTCGCCAGACTTTCAGCCCTCCTGACCCCAGTTTTAACATCTTCCTCCTCGGAGTCCCAGCACAAACCCTGGAAAAGATGCTGGTCTGATTCACACCCCTCCTGTAGCGAGTCTCCGGCATATGTCTTCTGTGTCTTTGTTTCCTCCTCCCTTACCTTTGAGACCACTGAAAATGTCTGGAAGAGGGGCTTCCCTCTGAGGACTGTACCCTTAGTACTACCTCAGAGGGCTCAGCAGGGGCTCCTGTGGGGGTTAAGGGCATGGTATCCGGTCAACTGAGGGGTTGCGAGTCACTGGGAGCAGAGTGAGGGTCAGGGTGGGTGAAACACACAGGAAAAAGCAATGCAAGAAGCAAAGCCAGAGCTTTATTGCAGCAGACATGCCCGCGGGCCTGAGGTGCCTCTGCCACGCTTGTTCCCGTGGGGTCCTGACGCCGTCACCCTGGGGCCGGTCACACCCGCATGCAGTCATGCTTTAGAAGCTGAGTGGTGTTCTCCCAGGGGACTTCAAGGACCTCAAAGTTGCAACGCAGCTTCTGAGGGGGAAGCACAGAAGAAGGAGGGTAAGCTTGGTGCCAGCCTCCTCCTCCCTGAAGTCAGCCCTCTGACTGCCACGTCTCTCTGGAGCCAGGGACAGACCATTAGTGGTCCCAAAACATGGAATCAGAAGGCAGGAGACGATCCCAGCTTTATCAGGCAACTCCCACCACAAGAGGAATGGCCAGTCTCTCTTTCCTGCACTCCACCCTGGCCTGAGTCACACAAAAGCCAAACAGAACAGGTGGAGCCATTGCCTGACCAGATAGACTAGTCAGGATGGACAAGCTAAGGGCCTCAGACACTGCACTGGATCAGGATGGGGTCAGAGCTGTTACCTCCTGCTGCTCTCCTGCGGCCAGGGGGCAGGTGGTGAAGTCCATGTGGTCTCCAGAGACTCTGGTCTTTGCGCACTGGGTGCTTTCTATGTCCATCGTCAGGTAGAACTTCATGCCAGCCACCAGCTGGGAAAAACCAAGGCAGGTAGAGAGACGCCTGGAGTCTAGTGCTCTCTATGCTCTCTCGCCTTCTGCAAGTCTCCCACTTCCACAAGCAAATGCAACCCTCTGGCCTACATATTCAGACCTGGAGTGGAGGTGGGGACTTCTATGTGTGACCTAAGGGTGGAGCAGAGCCCTAGGCTGAGCAGGAAACTAGGTGCTCAATACCTGTCTGCAGCTAGGCAGAGGTGGTGAATGGCATGTGATAGCGACACTGGGCCCTCCCACTCTCTCTGACAGGGTTAGGGAAGTGTTAGCCAGCGGAGGTTGGATCCTGCATTTCTTTGATATTTAGATAACGTTGGTTGCCAGAGGATTTTGCTATTTATCAGTTTTGTTTTGAAGTACTTCATAGAAAGGTCCGGGCCTTATGGTTGTTTTTAGTGCCCCCTTGTGTTTGGTAGCAAGCCAAGCAGCTCTCTGCTTGTCCCCTGTCCCCTGTCCCTGTCCCTCTCCAAATTGTCCCTCTCCCTCTCCACAGCCACTCTGTTCCATAACTTGTCCCAGCCACCGCACCTGACATGACGCATTGATGACTTTGGTGTCTTTGAAGTAGTAGAGGCTGTCGCTGCCCATATTGTAGCTGGCCACAGCTGCCTGTGCGGCCTTTTGCACCCGCGGATCGTTGGGTGACAGTTTCTGGCGTTCTCCCGTCCTGCGGCTCCGCAGCTCAGCACGGGCGTCCGGGGACAGAGTCAGAAGGCAGAATGCGAGCAGGCCAAGGCCCATCGCCAGCGGGAAGTGAGGACGCGCCATAGCCGCAGATTCAGTGTCTTCAGTGTCGGAGCTCCATCCTGCACGGCTTTTACATCCTTCGGGGGCCCCTCCCGGCCCCGCCCACCGCCTGCTCGTTCCCTTTGCAAGCCTGCACGGGCTTGCAGGTGCCTGGAGGCGACTGTACCTCCCCCACCTACGCACTGTAGGAACCAGAGGTGGCACACAGGTCCCAGGACCTCTACGTGTAGGGATGCTGGCCTATCATTCCTATCATCCAGGAGGGAGAGAACGACTCATAAGTTTGAATTGCCCTTAAGTTTGAATTGCCAAAAGCAATTAACTACGGTTAAGTTCTTACTGTCACTATCTTTTTCTTATCATGTGGTTTTTTAAAAGAAATTACAACTCCCAGCCTCCATTTCTTCTTCTGAAAAATAAATGTTATAAGGATCGATGAACAGATACAGGTAAAGAGCCGAGGAGAGGCCGAGTGCTATGCAGACGGTGGGGAGTCCTCACTGCTCAAGCACTACTGTCACAGTGAGACCCGGTGGGCTGACCCTTTCACTGTGCAGAGGTGGGGACTGCATAGAGAGGAGGAATTTGCACAACAATATCAACTGGTCCCTAGTAAATAAGTACACTGAGCCTAAGTCATGTGTGTTTGTGTGTGTGTGTGTGTGTGTGTGTGAGAGAGAGAGAGAGAGAGAGAGAGAGAGAGAGAGAGAGAACAAGATATTACGTGTCCTGGGCTGACCTTGAATTTCGTAGCTCAGGATGACTTTGAACTCCGGACCGCCCTGCGCCTACCTTCCAGGTGCTGGCATTACCAGCATATTTTATTCTTTTTTCCCAAAGCTATTCTTCTGACAATGATGGTTTCAGACTGTCATCCCTAAGGACACTGGACATACAATGGGGTACATGCAGATTAGGAAACCCTACGGCGGCTGCATGTGAACTGCTCTTAGCAATGCCTCCTTCCGCAGGCATCTTCTTTTTTTGTGTTTTCTAACCAGTTCAATGTCCCCTTTCTCTCTCTCTCCTCTCTCTCTCTCTCTCTCTCTCTCTCTCTCTCTTTCCCTTTACCTTATTTTTTTTAATTTTTGAATTAAAATTCATGCCTCAGCATGGGACATGTGTGTGTGTGTGTGTGTGTGTATGTGTGTGTGTGTGTGTGGGGGGGTGTTTGTGTGTGCACACCATAGCATGCACATGCAGAAGGTCAGAGGTCAGCTTTCCAGAACTGGTTCTCTTTCCACCATGGGAGTTCTGAAGTTTGAACCCAGGTCTTCAGCCTTGGCAGGTCCTTACCTGCTGAGGGCCATCTTACTGGCCCTCCCTGAGGATCTTAAATGGGACTGCAGAGAAGAGACTGCTTTTGGCACCTAGCAGGCTGTTAGAACTCGAGAAGCGGTCGCTCCGCTGGGGTGACTATTACAGGTAGGCACCGAGGACACTCTTCCTCCGATTCTAGACCTTTGAGAATGCCAGGGTGGTGAGGCGGTGATGCTCAACCCAGAGTGTGATCAGCTCCCCATCCAGCTACGAGCTTGCTCCACCCAACAACAGCCCGGCTATGAAAGGCGAACGGCCAGGGCCAGGGGACCCTGCCTGTGATCCCAGCACTCCGCAGAAGAGGCAGGCAGATCTCTGTGAGTTCAAGACTAGCCTGGTCTACAGAGTGAGTTCCAGGCCAAGGCTATATAGTGAGGCTTATGAGACTTTGTTGTCCCCTCAGCCTGCCCCTCCCAAAAGACAAAGACCTACCACCTCAAGACCACAAGTTTGCTGCAGGCCCATAGACACCAATTTAGAAAATAACTCTATCAATCTTGATCTATAAGTCTTAACCAAGCAGGGTCCCTGAGCTGGGGACCCTGAGAAGGGAGTAGAGCGAGGGACACGACAACTCACAAGGGACTCGGGGTGAAGCAGCACCAAAGCGCCGGAAGCCTCCCCAGCTCCGAGCTTACCCATGTCTGCTCACCTGTCATGGGATTCCATCATGGCCACATGGACCTCCTACGGTTCGCTCGAAAATTACTCAGTTGGAGGGCCTGGAGAGGTGGCTTAGTTGGTAAAATGCCTGCCACACCGGCAGGTGGATCCCTGGGACCTGCAGAGAAAACAGGCTGACTCCGGGAGCGCTGGCCAAGCCCGCCAGCTGAACTGCTAAGCTCCAGACTCAGTGAGAGACCCTGTCTCCAAAAATAAGGTGGAGAGCGATTGCAATCCACCATGCAACCTAGCAGTTTCCAAGAACTTTTCATCACACTGACCCCCTCTCACAAGCATTGAGGTAGATGGGCTCCTACAAATGCATCATTCAGAGAGTTACTCTGAGGCCATTTGGCTAAGTTGGAGTCCTGGAGAGAAAGAAGGACAGTAATTGAAAATTCTAGGGTCTTGCCCTACATCCCAGGGCCTGACATGTTTCACTCTTGTGGTGGCTCTGCACACAGTGGCCATTATCTCTTCCAACTAAGAAATGAGAGCAAAGGGAAAGAAAGGGTCAGTATTGGGACCTAGGGTAGCAGCCACATGCCACCAGTGACCCAGGGTATTCGCCCCAGGCTGTTCCACAGGGATGTAAGGTCCACTTCGTAGAGAAATGCCACTTACAGGTGTGCTGCCCCATTCTGCAAAGGTCTTGGGGCAAGAATAAGCTAAAAGCGCCTGTCCCCCCTGGCCACAGGGCAGTCTCCAGTGGTACTGCAGCCCAGAAGCCCCCATCTAGGTTGGCCACAGCAGTGCTCTCTGTCTCCTAGCCCCGTAGATCTTGAATTCTCTTGCCCATGTCTTTCCGTAGGTGGAGGACATTCCATCCTTCAGGCTCTGCCCCTTCTCGCTGTCATACCACATCCTGGAAAGAAAATTTTATAACAAGGACACCTGTGGCCCAACAGTGACTAAAGGACACCTGTCTTCCGCCATGAAGGAGTTCCCCCAAACGCCACGGCCTTCCCTTGTGCAGCTGCTTGAGGTTTCCCGTCTGTGCCATGACAGAGACGAGGCTCAGGGCAGTGGGGCAAATTCCTTCCAATCTCTGGGAGTAAAGACAGTCTTGTTGAACACAAGGTTTACCTGGCACTTCGTCCAGACCTAGCAACGACACTCAGAGAGCCCTGATCTTTGTATGGAGGGAACATCTAGATCATGAAGGACAGCTGTCAGTTCCCGCAGCATGCCTTCAATACCACAGGGTGAGGAAGAGCCCTGGGCTGTGTCCATCCAAGTAGCCCCTGCTCCTTCCTTCCCAGGGCTGGATGGAGAGAGCCCCGATGGCTCCTAGATTAGTCAGTCGGTTCATCAGAAGCTCTAGACCTCACCTGAGCACTAAAGACAAGAGGAGGGGCTGAGGGGTCAAGCTCTGGCTGGGAGCAAGGACGAGGGGCAGGGTCATTCATGTTCTTAGCCCAGTGGGTCCAGCCTGTTGAACACTGCACACAGATCCTAGAAGAAGCCACTCCCATCTTCCCTTGCCAGGTTTGCTTTCCCCATCAGCACCCCAGCCTTGGTCTCTTTGGTAGGCTCTTTGGTTGGATCTGGCTATACTATACACTCTGAAGGCCTTTGTCCCCTGCTGCCCTGCCCCAGGACTGATCCAGGAACTTATGTGGGTTGCAATCCAGGGCCTTGATAAAGGGTTCATGGCCTGCCAACTTGTCTCAGGTACAGCCCACAGCTCAAGGGAGGGATGAAGCAGGCTTCAGACCCTTCCGAAGCAAAGCCTGTGGGAAAGCCAGGGAGACAGATGGTGAGTAAACAGTATAGAAAGCCTGTCTGTCTTACACGGTCACACCAAGGGTCAGGGCCAGACCCAGGGGGACAAAGACAGGTAACCAACATAAACTGGAGCCAGAGGAGAGTCCCATGGAGGTCCCCACTTCCTTGCTTAGCTTTGGTTACAGTCTGGCAGAATTAGAGCTGAAGTATGAGCAGGCTGCCTGAGCCTGCCTAAGCACACTGGGCCTGTGTGATAGTGTCATGTGTGCAGGTGAGGCTGAGCACACCTGTGTGATAGTGTCATGTATGCGGGTGAGGCTGAGCACACCTGTGAGACAGGATAGAAAGACAGGGAAAACTCTGCACATGTAAAGGAAAAGGACTTCCTTCTGCTAGAATCTGGTTGAAGTCTTTCACCAGCTGAGAATCAAGGATTCTAACACACTTAGCATCTAGTTAGGACCTGTCTCCCTTCCCAGCTATAAACTTACAATTTTCTAGGACTCTCAGCAGAAATCCCTTAACCTCAGAATAAAATCAGCTCTCCCTTAAGAAGATGCTACCCGTGCTAGAGAAACAGCTCAGAGATTAACGGACTTGTCTTCTCTTTCTAAGGACCAGGATTTGGCTCTCAGCACCACAGGACAACTCATAACTGCCTGTAACTCCAGATCTAAAGCATATCACACTCTCTCCTGGCCTGTTCAGGCACTGCACATGTGTGGTACACAGACCAACATCCTTGCAGGCAAGCACTCATACACATAAAGTAAAAATAGCTGGGTATGGTGGCATATGTTTAATCTCAGCATTGTGGAGGCAGAAGCAGGTGGATATATCTTTGAGTTCAAGGGCAGCCTGCTCTATATAGTGAGTTCTAGTCAGAGACCCTGTCTCAAAACAAAACAAAGCACAAAACGTAACAACAAAAATGTGAGTTTAAAAAAAAGGAGTTTCCGGGCAGTGGTGGTGCACGCTTTTAATCCCAGTACTTGGGAGGCAGAGGCAGGCAGATTTTAGAGTTCAAGGTCAGCCTGGTCTACAGAGTGAGTTCCAGGACAGCCAGAGCTACACAGAGAAACCTTGTCTCAAACAAAACAAAAACAAAAACAAAAAAAGGTGTGTACCACTACTGCCCATTTCGTTTTTAGATTTTAAAAGAAGTCCGTACTTGCCTTTCTGCTGTGGTGACTATCTTCCGGTAACTCACCAAAATGACAAATATGGTGGAGCTGGGGGGACACCTAGTGCATGCCTCTCGGCCTCTAAGGAAGCATGGGCTTGTCCTCTTGGCCACATCCACAAGAACCCACAAGAAAGGTGATATTGTAGACATTAAGGTAATGTCACTGTTCAAGAAGTGCCCGGTGAGGAAGAGTGGGCATCACATCACTCAGGACTCTGTGAGTCTCATCCTAAACAAGCAAGGGAAGGGAAGACTCTTGCCAAGAGAACGGATGCAGGGGTCACCAAGGCAGCTCCCTGAAGCTGGTGAAGGAGAACACTCAGGAAAAAGAAAGGAAGCCAGAGAAGGACAGTTAATGTGACCAGCAGGGCCAGGGAATTAGAGCCCACGCCCTATGACATCATGGCTTAACATACAAAACAAACAAACAAAAAACACCCAGTATTTTATTTATTCATTTTGTGGTGGCTCACGCCTTTAATCCCAGCACTTGGGAAGCAGAGGCAGGTGGATCTCTCTGAGTTTGAGGCCAGCTTCGTCTACAGGGCGAGTCCAGGGTAACCAGGGCTACACACAGAGACTGTGTTTTAAAAACACCAAAATAATAATAATAATAATAACAATAATAATAATAATAAGCATTTTAATAAACCGTGAAGCTGAGAAGCTGGTACCTGTGCTTTATTCTTCCCCAAGTGCCTTGCTGTTTTTAATAAACCCAAAAATCTACTTCATACCTGTTCCTTCTGAAGTTTTCTCCCTGCATGGATGGATGTAAAGTGTTTACCTGAGCTGATGTTCTAAATGACTTGGGTAAATCCTCGAGCTGTTTCTGTGCCAGCCTCTGCCAGTGTCTGAACAGTGAAGGAAACGCCAGCGTGTATTACAAACCGCAAGGCCACAGATGCTCTCTGAGCAGACACCAGGCTTGAGTCTGAGTCTCTCGCCGCGGCCTTCTATATTTTTGTTTGTTTGTTTGTTTGTTGTTATTTTCGAGACAGGGTTTCTCTGTGTAGCCCTGGCTATCCTGGAACTCTGTAGACCAGGTGGCCTCGAACTCCACCAGTTTGGCCTGCAGACAGGGAGAAGCCTTCCAGGAAGGAGCTGCAGCCCCAGCTGGGCCCTGCTTCCGGCTGCCTTCCAGGGTGAGATGCACACACTGCCCTGCTTCACCGAATCCTCATCCCCGGCACGACAATACACAGTGGTCCCACAACTGTCCCGGCTCGGTTTCCTCCTAGTTTCCCTTTTACACTTCTATTATTCCAAGATAATGGCATCAGCCTTATGTTCCTCTTAACAAGCACCTACAGGTTCAGCACATAGTTCTAGCCTTCAGGTCAAGAAACAGAAATGCCACAGCAAGTGTTATAAAACATGCCTGGAATCTCAGCCCTCTGGAGGCAGAGGCAGGAGGATCAGAGGCTCAGAGTCATCCTCAGCTACAAAGCAAACGTGAAACCAGCCTGGCCTCATGAATCCTCTGAAAAATAAAAGTAAATAAACAGAAAGAAAATTTTCTATATTCCACATTGATTATCTTTGGACATAGAAAGGAAGGTAGGAAAAGGCCAAATGGATTGACATTTCCATCTGTGTGTGTGTGTGTGTGTGTATCCTCAAAAGAAGAGGACAGAGAAAAAAGGAGAAGAGAAAAGGAAAATGGAGAGGAGAGGAGTGATAGACTTGGGGCCTCACACCTTTAATACCAGGACTCAGGAGGCAGAGGTAGGCAGATCTCTGAGTTTGAGGCTAGCCTAGTCTACATAGAAGTTCCAGCCCAGCTAGGGCTACAAGGTGAGACCCTGTTCAAAAGTAAACAAACACATAAACAAAAAAAAAAAAAAAAGGAAAGAAACAGAAACATCAAAGCTGGCTGTGGCGGCCTATGTCTGTGATCCCAGTATTTAGAAGGCCGCGGTGAGCAGGGCGGTGGTGGCGCACGCCTGTAATCCCAGCACTCTGGGAGGCAGAGGCAGGCAGATTTCTGAGTTCGAGGCCACCTGGTCTACAGAGTTCCAGGATAGCCAGGGCTACACAGAGAAACCCTGTCTCGAAAATAACAACAAACAAACAAACAAACAAAAATATAGAAGGCCGCGGCGAGAGACTCAGACTCAAGCCTGGTGTCTGCTCAAGCCTGGATCTGAACCTTGAGTTCAAATTCAGCATTCATGTAAAAATCCAGCTGTCATGACATGTGTGTAATCTTTGTGCTGGGGAGACAGGCCAGAGGGTCTCTGGGGCTTGCTGGTCAGTCTAATGGAACCAGTGAGCTCCAGTTTCAGTCAGGGACCCTGTCTCAAAGCTAAGGTAGAAGGTGACTGAGGAAGATGGATCACACTGACCTCTGGCCTCTCACAAATGTTCACGCATGCTAATTATCTCTTTCTCTCTCTCCCTCCCTCCCCCCTTCTCCTCTCTCTTTCTCTCTCTCTCTCTCTCTCTCTCTCTCTCTCTCTTTCTCTCTCTCACACACACATACACACACAAAGAAATGGAAATGTCATTTGACCTTTTTTCCTACCTTCCCTTCTACATCCAAATATAATAAATATGGAATGCAGAATTTTTTTCTTTCTTTTTATTTATTTACTTTTATTTCACATGCATTGTATCGAATTCCTTACAACTGGAATTACACGCAGCTGTGGGCGCTGGGTGCTGGGAATTGAACCTGAGTCCCCCGGAACTCAATAAAAAAGTAAGAAAATGTTTATTGCAAAAGCCAATAGCAGAGCCAGGTGTGGTCACGCACACCCACAGCCCAGTATTCAGGAGGCAGCTGCAGGGGAGTGGTCAGGAGTTCTGGGTCAGTTTGGAATTCTAGGCCAGGAATGCAGACACATGTCTGGATCACTGAGCAGGATTTGACTTCTTAACTTTGCCTGAAAGTAACCACATGATTTTTCTTCATTTACTCAGTACAAGCTGCTATTTATCTACTGTGTTTGGCTTCAACGGCATTCATCTCACAGCCCCTAGGACCTTAAGCAGCACCCCAAGGCACTTGGTGACTGGGTCCTAGTGATGGGCAGGGAAAAGAGGTATGAGGACTCAGGAGGAAGGGACCGAGCTGTGCAGAGAGGCCGCTGGGGTGTGACACTCTTGAAGGTTGAACCACAACTGGCTGCTTAGGTGTGTTGAACCAAACTGCTTGCGTCTGGTGAGTCACTACTCTGCTGACCATGGTGGTCACAGAGGCCCTGAACTAAGGTGTTCTCCTACCACCCCTATACTGCCAGCCTGGGCCTGACACTGCTGATCCTTGGTACTCTCAAAGTACTCCCTCACTGCGTCTTGTCCCCAGGTGTGGCAACGTGGTGTCTGTGTATCAGAATACACCTTTGGCAGGACACAGAGGCTCAGACTTTTGAGTTTGGGAGCTATGCGCCCATCCCTGGCTTGATCTCTGGGGCGCGCTCCTTCTGTGTTGACTTTGCTGTGGGTGTTGATGTTTTCCATGGCATGTCCTCAGCGTCTGGGAGCATCTGAGTACATCTTGCATCTGTCTTTCTGTCTCTGTCTCTGTCTCTCTGTCTCTCTGGTCTCTATATCTGTGTCTCTGTGTCTCAGTATCTGTGTGTGTGTGTGTGTGTGTCTGTCTGTCTGTCTGTCTTCTGACTGACACTTGTACTGGACAAGTTCTTCTCAGGAGAGGAATGAAAAAGGATTTTGATTGCCACGTAAGGTTGCACATAGTACTGCACTTGGGGCTGGTGAAATGACTCAGCACATGATGATGCTTTCAGGCAAAAGTGAGTTTTATCCCTGGGTCTCACATGGTAGAAGAGAACTGATTACCACAGCTCACCTTCTCATCTCTACAGGTCGACCGTCACATTCAAATAAACAGATAAGGTCATTTTAAAAACACTGTATCTGTTCCTTTGAATTCTCTGTCTCCTGGGGACTCACCCCTCTGGGGCAGGACACTTGAGTTCACACCTCTGGAGCTGTGTGTCCAGCTCCTTTCAGAGGTCTTGCCCAGGGCAAGGCATTGTGCCTTTGGGGTGGATGGAAAGGGGACTGTCTTAGCCTCATGGCTTACAGTAATTTGGAAGGACAGTCAGCCACCTCTAGCCACTCTAGGACTGTAGGCTGGATCTTCAGTGTCGCATCCACGCCCTGACCAGGAGTGCTGAGGTCATCAGGGTGATGTTCCCCTTCAGAGTGCTCCCCTATGTGCTCCCAGCTAGTCTCCGGGAGTCATCCTCTGACTGTGCTGCTTCTGTTCCATTGCACATGCAGGGAGCCTGGCCGCGCTTAGAAGTGCTGGAAGGCCGTGGCTCTCTGTCTGAGATGCTACAGTATTTGAGGACCCATACTGGAGCGCTGAGCCCTGTGTGCTCAGTAATGCTTGGGCTGGGACAGCAGAGATCTCCAGGGGTGGCACTGCACTCTGTCAGCTGAGGGGTTGAGAGTCACTGGGAGCAGAGTGAGGGTCAGGGTGGGTGAAGCACACAGGAGAAAGCAGTGCAAGAAGCAGGGCTGGGGATTTATTGCAGCAGACATGGCCTGTGGCCCCGAGGTGCCTCCGCCACGTTCCCGTAGGTCCTGACGCCGTTACCCTGGGGCCGGTCACACCCGCATACAGTCATGTTTTAGAAACTGAGTGGTGTTCTCCCAGAGGGACTTCAAGGAGCTCAACATTGCAGCACAGCTCCAGGGGGTGAGGATGGGGCAGTGGACTAGGAGGGTGAGCCTGGTGCCAGCCTCCTTCTCCTAGCTGCCAACCCCCAGCCTGCCACATCTCTCTGTGACCAAGGACAATCATGGTCCAGTATAGAGAATGAGAAGCTCCCATGTGATCCCAAGTCCTTCCAGAAAACCTCCACCACAAGGGGAAGTGCCAGCCTCTCCTTCCTATACCCTATGCTGGCCTTAGGCTGAGTCAGGACAGGTTCAGCCAGGCCTCTACCTGACTGTACTAGTCAAGATGGAAAAGCCAGGGGGGTTCAAGGCTCTGCGTGGGATGCAGATATTACCACTTATTACACCCCTATGGTTGGGGGCTGGGGGTGGGGGTGAGGTCCACGTGGGCTCCAGAGACTCTGGTCTTCTTGGATGGTTATGCTCTTATATCCAGGGTCAGCACTTGATGCCAGCCACCAGCTGGCAACAGGCCAGTTAGGGGCACTTGGGAGCCCAGCCCGGCTGTCCACAGATAGCCTTTCCCACTGCCAGTTAAGAAGAGTTCTGACCTAGGGACTCAGACACGGAGTAAGGGGGATTCTTACAGGGAGCTACAGAGGGAAGAGGCTTGGCCCTTGAGGGAAGCTGAGGCACCCAGGCTCACCCTCCTGAAGCAGGAGCAGACATGTGGCGAGGGGCACCCACTATGCCTTCTGGGTGCTGACATTAAAGGTGTGCATCATCATGCCTGACTCAAAGATGAGTTTTGGTTTGGTTTGGTTTGGTTTTTGGAGATAGGATTACTCTGTATAGCCCTGGCTATCCTGGCACTCACTCTGTAGACCAGGCTGGCCTCGAACTCAGACATCAACCTGCCTCTGCCTCCCAAGTGCTGGGATTAAAGGCGTGTGCCACCGCTGCCCGGCTCAAAAATGAGTTTTTATTCCTCTTTTGGTTGCCCCTGCCTCTCGCATCTCTGCAGGGCCATTGCTGATGTCCTAACTGCGCCTTGCTTTGCACCTTGGAGGTGTGGGAACAGTGCAAGTGTCCTGGTCACCGCTGAGGGTACCTGGTCCCTACTCCAGGTGGACTCCATAAGCCACCCAGACCCAGCCTTGAGTGAGGCCTCCTTCACACTCCCTCCTGCCAGAGAGTTTCTGACTTGCCGCCTGATTCGAGAGGCTCAAATCTTGTTTTGTTTTCATGGTTTGTTTGTCTTGTTTTGATGTTTTGGAGGACTGTCTTACTCCAGAGCCCAGTTTCTCCCCAGCTCTCAATCCTGCCACTTCTGCCTCCCAAATGCTTGGATTATAGACACGCACTGGCACACGTAGCACTCCTTGGGACATTTTTGGTTTTGCTTTTATCTTATAGTTCTGCAATATCACAGTACACAGAAAGGGGGACATACCACTCATGTTCATGCTCTTTGAGAGGATGGACCTGGCACGCAGGACTTAACACATGCTGGGTAACTGTTCTATTATTTAGCTACTTCTGAAACCCTGCTCAATTCCATACTTAGTGTCACCACCTCTGGGACCAGAAAATGAAAATGTCACCTGCACTTAAAAGCCCCTCCATCATCATTAACCTTCCTTCTCCACAGATATGATACAGTGATTCGTCTTTACTATTGGCTTTTTCTTTTGTAACCCTTTGGTGTCTGCTTCGGTGTCCACTGTGCACACCAAGCAAGCACTAGAGCAGTGCTGCTCCCGCAAACCTGTCACTAATTCTTTGCAGTGAGCAGTTCCTTGGTTTTCTAACTTTACTCTCTATAGGAATCCCTAAGCAAGAACTTACTTCTGAACATGGACGAAGGCAGGTCATGGTGTGGGCCCTCATGCAATCCTGAAGCTTAAGGCGGAATTGCTGTGAGCTTGAGGCCTTCTGGGCTTCACAGTGAATACCAAGCTAGCCAGGCCCACAGAGGACACAAGCATCAAAATCCCGAGAGTAAAAAGCACTTTGTTTTGTTTTGAGACAGAGTTTCTCTGCGTAGCCCTGTCTGTTTTGGAACTCATTCTGTAGATCAGGCTAGTCTTGAACTCAAAGATCTGCTGCCCCTGCCTGTGCTGGGATCTAAGGCGGTACCAGCACAGGATTTTGTGTCCATGGTCCCGTACTGAGAATAGTCTCAACTACTGCTCCGGCTCACTTCCCCTGTGAGGCTCCCACTAGGAACCACCAGCCTGCACAGCAGGGTCTCACAGACCAGGCAGCTGTGAGCTGTTCTTAAAGTCCTGGAGCAGGCATTCAGTTTCTTACAGGCACAGTCCTAAGAATGGAATTGGTGGCTCATGGGGTGTGTCAGTTTTGCAAAATAATACTCAGCTGCTTTCCCAGAGTGCTCATAGCAATTTTACTCCCACCGACTGGGATCAGTTCCTGTTGCTCCACTTGATATTGTCTAACTTGAGATTTTCGCCAGTCGGGCCAGTCTGGTAGGCACTAGGGGCACTTGTTTGTCTGATTCCTAATCAAAGTGAACCCTTTCCATATGCTATTTTAAAATCCTCCCTTAGGCTGCCTTTCAGCTTCTCTACCAAGTTCCCTATTCTGTCATCTCCTTAGCTTTGTTTCAGAACTAGGGATTGAGCCCACGGACTCATGAATGTGAGGCATCCTACCACACAACCACATCCCCGGCCTGGGTCTCGATGTGTGTGCGCGCGCATGTGTGTGGTGAGGGGTGATTCCTTGGCCTAATCATGAGGCCAGAGGAGGATGCAAGGCACCGTCCTTCAGCGTTTCCCACTGCTTGCTGAGAGGACTGCTCACTGAGTCTGAAGCTGTCTCAGCCAGGCCGGCCAGGCTGCTTCTCTCTGCCCCACAACAGTGGGCTGACGGCACTAAAGGCACATGCAAGCGCGCCTGGTGTAGGTGGGTGCTATGGATTTGAACTTGAGTCTTCTTGTTTCCACGGCAAGAGTTTAGACCCTGAGCCATCTCCGAAGACCACCTGCTTTAGGAGCTCGAATTCTACGCACCCTAGACTAACCTGGAACTTGCTTTGGAGGCCAGGATGACCTTGAGCTTCAGACCCACATCGCCCCTAATCATCCAGGCATGCACTACCACAAGCCCTGCACCAACTGAGCCACATCCCAGACACTTCCTTGACTACAGCTCTGATATGAATTCTGGGTGGGGATTTTATTGATAAGAACACCTTCACCTACACTGTTCATCTCTTCACTCAGGTTTAAGCCAAGTCTCTAATTTTAATAGAGACCATCTTTTCTTTTTTTCTTCTTGAGGCAGGGTTACTCTGTGTAGCCTTAGCTGCCCTGGAACTCACTATGTAGACTGGGCTCGTCTCAAACTCACAGAGATCCACCTGCCTCTGCCCCCCAAGTGCTGGGAGTAAAGGCGTGCACCACCACTAGGCAGAACAGAGACCATCTTATTAACCTTCCCTTTATGTGACCATGACAATTGTCTCATCCCATGCCCTGTCTCGTGCTGCCTTCATTGCCTTCCTGGAGGAGAGCCGACCTTCGAAGAGCACGTCATTTGTACAGTCAAGTCGTCGCTCCCTGTTCTCTGTTGGAGGATGCACACCGAGCAGGAATCATTGTTACACAGCACTGGACGTGGTCCCCACAAGCCACAGCCATGCGAAGCCCGAAATCAGAGCATGGGTTCCATGACATAGGAACACAAGCTCCCAGACACTCTCAACTCCAGTGGTTCTTCTCTTGCAAATTCAAGGAAAAATTAGCTTTTCTGAGCCCCAAATCTCTTTACCATTCCAAAATAAAAAATTTAAGAAACGCCTACAAAGATACTAGTTTCAGGATTGGGTTACAATATGAGCTTGAAAACAATAGAACTGGAACTTGGTTTCCAAGTTTAACCATTTCCTTCCATTTCTATGATAGCTAGGCAAACAGCAAAAGTCCCACCCATTCTTCCCAGAGGCTAAAAGAGCACATGATATGATTGGTGACTGGCAGGTGA
Organism: Apodemus sylvaticus; assembly: GCF_947179515.1. Lineage (NCBI taxonomy): Eukaryota > Metazoa > Chordata > Mammalia > Rodentia > Muridae > Apodemus > Apodemus sylvaticus. The sequence continues at coordinate 57,602,337 of NC_067472.1, read as the reverse complement.
ACTCTTACCCACATCCTATTCATCCACTTCCTGGTACCTTTGACTCCCACTGACTTTCCCACCAGGTGCTGCCTAGACTGACTGTTGATTTGACATCTGGAAGCCTACAGCCTATCTGGCTCCCAGGAGAAAAAAACTGTCAACCCACATTCTCTCCCACATTATTTAGGAATTGGGACACCCAGGGCACCTGCCCAAGGCCCACATGGCTAGGGTGGCTCCCTCTTGGGAGAGGAAATGGAAGGCACCAGTTTCGGTCTGCACTGATAACAAATGAAGTAGATGTGTTCAGCCCTATGAAGACACAACTCCCTAGCCCATCTGCTCTCTGACACAGAACACCAAGTATGAAGGCCACTGATTTTATTAATTTAAAAATCTTTTATAAGGACAGTGACTATTTTGCCAAAAACAGGAAAGGAGCCAAAGGGCATCCACAGATAGTGAGGGAGAAGGGGCCAGGAATCCATTCAGGAAAACTGGTAACTGTTGCCACGGAACTGCAGGGGGAGGAGGACGGGAAAGGCATGCAAGGGCAAGAACTCCAGAAAAGTTGAAATGCTGAGGGGAGAGAACTCCCAAAAGATCCTGGAGTACATAGGAGGCGAGGGTGACAACAGCAATCTTCCTTCATGGAGGACAGGGAGGAGCCCCGCCCTGCTGCAGACTCTGGAGACTCTATGCTGTGGCTGGGGGGCTAAGGAGTCCCCAGAGAACATTACAAGAAGGCATCACACCATTCTCGAAGGCAACCAAAGCAGTCTCGGGACTGCTTGGCATTGGCACCACATGTATCCTTCAGCCATTCTCGAAAGAGGTCTTCATCTTTCTTTAGCACCAGAAACTGGCCAAGGACCACGTAAGCCTGCAAAACAGAAAAGGGCATGTAGCTAAATGACTTATGTGCTAAAAGCAACAAGATTGTCTGATTCCACTCTAAAGGTGTCAGATCTTTGAAGCTATGGAGGGTTAGTTGGTAAATACTTCAGAGGGCAAGGCCATTTTCCTTTTGGTTCTTTTAAGACAGGGCTTGTTCCTTTGTTGCCAGGGCTGGCATTAAACATCATGGGAATCCTCTTAGCTCAGCTTCCCAAGTGCCGGGGTCATCAGCATAATCCACTATGCCTAGTTTCATTTTTGTGATATTTAAAACACACAAAAGGGCAGGGCACAATGGGTCACACCTTTAAGCATAGCACTGAGAAGGCCTGTCTCAACAAAACAAAACACAAAAATGAAGGAAGCTCCATGTCTCCCCAGGTAGCCCCAAAGCACTTCAAAATATGCACGACTGTCCCTGCCCTTCCCAGACCCCTACTTTCCTGTCCTCACTCTAACTGCTTGGTAACATCTGCTGCCAATCGTCACTCCTGTCCCTCCCTGGCATTTGCCGCCACCCCACACCTTGTCAAAGCCCCTTTCCTCCAGCTTCTTGCCCAGGACTTCACCAATCCCGGCCAGGCTCCCCACTGGCTTTTCCCCCATGGGCTCTGCCACGAAGTCTCGGTGCTTTTGGGAGGTTGTCATCTTGATCAGGCTTAACCTGGGAATCCCAAAAAAAAGCAGGTTAGGGCTGAAGACCACAACTCCCAAGGGCAATATCCTATGACAGCTACTGTGGCTGCTTCCTTGAGTCCCCTCGTTATACACATGAGAAAACTGAGGGCCAGGCAAGGTTTCCCCCTGCTACTCAGAAATTTCCACTTTCTGTGGGTCCTGGGTTTGGGTATGCAGGATGTATCAGCTTGCACTACAGCTGGCGCACATAAGGCAACAGACAGATCCCAGACTCAGTAGCCACGGTCCACCCTGAAGCTCTCACGCACGGTGACCTTGCCTAGACAGGCACTGACCCCGTTGGTCACCACCAGGCACGCGGGATGACGAGGCTCCTCGCCGCCCTCCAGAGGCCCACACGCGCCCGCACACTCGCTCCGGCGGCCCGCAGAAGCCCACGCCCCTCTGAGCCCGCAGGCCCCGCCCCCAGCGCGCCGCCCCGCCCCGCCTCCTCCACGCGCCACCACCCCTGCATGTCGCGCACCGCCCCTCCCGCAGACTCGGCCGCTGCACTGCAAAGGCGCGCCTCTGCGATGGACTCCTCTCCCTCCCGCCTCTGCACGCCGCCACCGCTCTCCAGCCGGTGCCCCACTCCGCTTCTCACGCTCACCGGCAGCTCCGGCTCTGGTAACGGCTCCTCGCGCCACTCGGCCGCTCCCGCCTATACCTCAAGCTACTAGAACGTTCGTCGATTTCCGCTTCCGGGTCATTTTATGAGCGACCTTCAAAATAATCCCCAAATTGGGCACGTCTAGCCACCCGGAGCCATAGAGTTGAAGCGCTAAGGCTAGCCGCGGGGCCCACGGCAGTCGCTGCTTTCCGGTCCCTCTCAGGAAGCCACGCTGCTTTCGATGGATTTTGTTTCTCCAGCGGCCCTTCCCGTCTGTGGGATCGAGGCCTCCGAGGAGAATACTTTTTCCTGCCCAGCACCCGGAACTTAGGTTTGTCTCACTAGATCGAGGGGAAGAGTTAAAGGAATGGACAAAGAGGGGGCGGGGCATCCGGAGGGGCCTCTGAGAGCCCCGGAAGTGCAATCCACGGCGCGGTTTCCTCAGTCAGGTCTATCACCTCAAACCCGCAGACGGAAGGTAGGAACACCGGAGGGTTGAGGCCGAGCGTCCAAGCCGGCGCTACCGTCGTGACCACCTGCAAGTCGCACTTCTTTGCTTTTTTGTTCACTCACTCTTGAGGTGAGTCGTGGACGAGCTGCTTTCACCGTCAACCTGGAAAACAGAGCTTGCTTGTGTAGCGCCGAGCGGGTGAGTCCTGTGGTGGTTCTTTGCTCGGAGGCCTTTCGGCTTGAGGCGTCGTGACGGTCACCGCGTCAGGTCAGGCCGTGCGGGATGTGTTAGGAGGGCCGGCGTCGTGTGGCTGTCCCACACCTGCGGGTGTCCCGGCGTGCGGACGGGCGCGGGTTATCGTCAACTTCTCGCAGAGAGGTGGTGAGCACGATCGGGCGGCCCGGGAGGGGTGTGGCCGCACCGTCTAACCGGACTTAGAGGTGGAACTCGGAGGACTTGCCCTGTGCCTGCTGGTTTCCCATGATCTCACGTGATTGACTTACCTTTTTGTTTGTTATGGAGAAGGCATCTCACTACGTAGACCTGGCCGGCCCCGGCTCCAGCCGCCATGGGTTGGGATTAGTGTTGGGATTGAAGGCTTGAGCCGCCCTTACATCTCAACTGATACGATAAAACGTGTGTTTCGTGGTTTGGTTTGGCTTTGTTAAGATTTATCCTATGGGTGGTGTTGCGAGTGCCCTTGGGAGCCAGAAGAGGGCGTTGGATCCCCTAGAATTGGAGTTAAAGATGGTCGGGAACCATCTGACGTGGGTGTTGGCTCATAAGACATCTCTCTGGCCCTTAAACGGCATGCTTGTTTGTTTTGGTTTAGAGTCTCCCTATGTAGACTAGGTTGGCCTAGAACTCAACAAATACCTGCCTCCCTCTCCCTCCCAAGTGCTAGGAATAAATATGTACACCAGCACCTGGCTAAGTTTGTGGTTTATTTTTCAATGGTTTTATTCATTTTTTATGTGTATCGGTGTTTTTACCTGCATATGTCTCCAAAGGAGGGCATTGAACCCCCTGTGACTGGGATTAATTTGAGTGCTGGGTTCTCTGGTTCTCGGGCAGAACCATGCTGTGGATAGCTCCCGGCATGTATTTTGATGGAAACAAAAGTAGCAACATAGCAGCAAGTCCTGCAGTCCCCTAAAGTGCACGTTTTTTAACAGGGCAAGGTGGCACTTTTTCGTATAAGGCTGCTTCTCTTGAAAGCAGTCCTGGCTTCTAAGACCGGCATCCAAATAACTCTGGAAGAAGAGCTGACAGTCCGTGCACCCTAACAACCCTGGACAGAAGCCAGCATGTCTCAGGCCAGCAAGAGGAAGCATGTGGTGCAGGAGGTGCTGGGAGAGCACATGGTGCCTTCTGACCAACAGCAGATAGTGAAAGTGAGTGAGACGGTCTCAGGGTGTCTGTCCTCCTGATACTCCCATTGGCACCCCAGCTCAATGCAGGTCAGAGGATGCTTGATCTAACTGATGATGTGGCTGGTTCTTGTTCTCTCCTGGACCAGGTCCTCAGGACTCCTGGCAACAATCTGCATGAGGTAGAGACAGCACAAGGGCAGCGCTTCCTGGTGAGCATGCCCTCCAAATACCGCAAGAACATCTGGATCAAAAGAGGTTAGAAGCATCCCTCCACAGTACAGAAGCGTGGCATTGACTTCTTCCTCCACAACAGGAGTGGCTTTATCCTTTATCATCTACAGGGGACTTCCTCATTGTTGACCCTATTGAAGAAGGAGAAAAAGTGAAGGCTGAGATCTCTTTTGTGCTTTGCAAGAACCACGTTCGCTCTCTGCAGAAGGAGGGTCACTGGTAGGATGGTCTTAATCAGTCACCCTCTGGCTTCTGGGGATAGTATTATCCTAGCTAGGGATGGGGGGGGGTGAAGGAGAAGATTCTGCCATCCCAAGGAGGGACAGTTGGAAACAGCTGTTTCTCTTTGCTCTCTAACCTGGCTTTTCTCTGTCACAGGCCTGAGGCCTTCTCTGAGGTAGCTGAGAAACAGAATAATATGAACAGGTAAGGAGCAAGCCCCCAGCCCATGGAATACAAGAAGTACAAGTTCACACCTTGTCTTGCTTCTCTTCTATTGAGAACATCAGCACATATAGTAGGATGGGTAGTTATGAGTGTGCATGGAAGGTCACGTGCTAACATGTTGGCTTCGCTACTCAATAGGCAAGTGACTTTAGATGCATTCTTTAGTATCTTAAGGAGGTTCTTGACTGGATGTGGTTGGACATGCCTGCAATTCTAGATCAGGAGTTTGAAGCCAGCATGCATGGTCTATTCATAACAGGTTCAAAGCCAGCCTCGGGTACAGGAAACCGTTTCTCAAAAACAAGAGTTTATCTAAGAGACAGGATTATACAGAGAGTAAGATTGCTTAGTGCAGCAGTCCTCACCTTGGGTCAAGACCCCTTTAAGGGTTAAGTGTCAGATATTTAAAATATAACAGTAGCAAAACAGTTATAAAGGAGCCATGAAATAATTTTATGGTTGGGGTCACCACAACATGAAGAACTGTTAAAGGGTTGTAGCATCAGGAAGCTTGTAGTGCGTTAGCTGCTAGTAAGTGAACATACCATGTGTCAGTGATGCTAGGAGGAGCGTTTCCTCACTGAAACTGAGCAAGGGCTGGGTGGGAGGTACTCCTGAGTCTGTTTTCTTTGACTGGGTTTCCCTATTTGCTCTTGTTTCTCTAGAAGAAGCCTCTCCCAGACTTTTTTTTGCTTTGTTTCGTTTATTCTTGAGTCAGGATCTCATGTAGCCCAGGTTGTCCTCAGACTCACCGTCTTTTGCATTAGCCTCCTAAATACTAGGCATGTGCCACTACATAAGGGTTTGGGGCTCTTGGGTTTTCAGAAACCTGTTGGATTCTGATTGTTTAGTTGATGGTCCTGGTTTTGGGGACTCCAAATTATAGATCCATTTTCTCCAGAAGATGTTATCTATTCTGTCCTCCTGTTCCCACAGAGAGAGTCAGCCGGAACTCCCTGCTGAGCCACAGCTTTCAGGAGAAGGGTCAGGTTCTGAAGATGATTCTGACCTCTTTGTCAACACCAATCACAGACAGTATCATGAGAGTGAGGAGGAGAGTGAAGAAGAGGAGGAGGAAGAGGAGGCCTGAGCCCCAGGACCTACCTCTGCCTGCTCAGGGACTACCCCTTGGCTTTTCTGGGCTTGGACATTCCCAGGGTGCCCTGCAGATCTTTTCCTTTGGATGGGGACAAAGCATGGCCCCTTTCTGAACTGACCTAAAAGAATTAAACCCCTGGTGGGTAATGACTTACACTGGTGTCTGAGTGGCTCTCTGTGGAGGGAAGCTCATGGTGAAGTAAAGTCTTCTATGGTGGAAGCCTTGGTCACGTGGGTATAATAGGAAGGAAATGGTTTGGCCAGACTCTGCTGCATGTATCTGGTTCACAGTACCTCTCTGGACACTTGACACCTTACCCTGTGCTGTTCCTTCCTGGGTCTTCCTTTATACCTGCTTACATTCAGTAATGATAATGATTTCACTCGTTTGTAGCAAGGCCTGAGTACCCATTTGCCTCTTATGCACAACTCAGGACAGACCTCACGGTGCCTTGTTATCCCTTATTGCTACAGTGCATACTACCTGTTGCCACACAAGCATCATGCACCTCGTCTCTCTTTACCTTAGCCACCTCTCATTTCCAGAATGTCTGTGGTCAGGGTGCCTCCTTACGTCTCCTGGTTTTTTATTTTTTCCAATTTCCTCAGGGTATTAATTTCCTGTAAACTTGAGATGGTCTCTAACCTAGGTTTGCTTGGGAATCACTATGTAGCCTAGGCTAGCCAACTCAATGGATGTCCTGCATCACAGGCATGAACCTATGGGGCTACTAACCTTTCATTAGAGGCTCTTGTAAAACCCTTACCCTTGTATTTCAGCACCAAAAGGCTTCTTGTGGCAACTCAGACCTTTGCCCATGACTGCCTCCATTCATTAATTACACTTGTTGCCTTAGTTCAAAGATCCTTCAGTAGCCCAGGTACTCACTAAACTGCAAGCTTCTGTGAGCAATGGCCTCACTGGTTGGGAGGCTTTTGCTTCTGGCTGTGCACTGCTAGTCTTACCCAGCCCTGCTGGTCCTGTTGAAACTGACCTCTCGGCTTAGTCTTGCCACACTGGTCCTTTGCTCCATCCTGCAACAGAACTAGTCAACCCTGTTGCCCATCCTCATGTGCTTGTGTGTGTGTGTTTGTGAACTTGTACTAATGGGACTTGTATTTTAGAGTCTTCCTCTTGTTTTCTGAGGGATTTTGTTTTCTGTTGTGGGTAGTTGGTTGTGTGGAGGCATGTATTAGCTTCATATGCTGTATAGAATCTGTTTTTGAACAAGAAATCTTGTGATCACACCCTCTCTGGCTCTCATGTCCATCATGCTTGCTTTCTGTGATAGTAAATGTATACTTAGGTATACACATGTATAAAATACAGATGTATATACATGGAAAAATAAACCAGATGAGTTAAAGATAAACCTATCTTTAACTTCTTTGAATTTTTTTATGAAGGGTTCTTTTTTGTTTTTGTTTAGTACTGAGTATTGAACCCCGAGCGTTGGGCACTTAGTGTGGTAGACTGGTGTTCTTAACAAGCTAGAGCACAGCTTTTTGCTTTGTCATTTATAGGGAATAGAGAACTAAGTTTTTAACTAAAGAAAGAGCCACTTGCCCCTAACTCATTCATTAAAGGGCTCATTCTTTTCTCATTGATAGTAACTTTTAAAAAACTTCAGATACAGACAGGTATGGTTTGTGCACACATTTAATCCCAATCCCAGTACTTGGGAGGCAAAGTCAGGCAGATAGATCTCTTTGAGTTCTAGGTCAGCCAGAGCTATAGAGTGAGATCCTATTCAGAAACAAAAAGCAGACATTAAGTCCAGATGAGACTGTCTTAAAAACAGATTCCTACACATAAGGGTCTTTTTAGTATTCTAGATCCGCACTATGGGTCTTTGTATTTACACTACATATGGCAGTGCACTTGATACCTCATAGTTCTGACTCCATCCTGAGGCTAGCTCAGATTCCTCATTACAGTAGAACTTTAGAATCAATTTGATTGATTTCATTGAATAGTCTTCTTGGTGTGGCTAATGAAATGGCTCAGTGGGTACACACTTGCTGCTAAACCTGATGAACTTGTTCAGACTCCAGGATCCAAATGTCAGAAGAGGAGAACCAACTCCTGAAAGTTGATCTCTGACACCACAAAAGTTCCTAGACCTCTCCTCACACACATCCTCTTCCTCATTACTGAGATAATAAACATGCACAACTATCCTGGGGTCTTACTGTTGTGAAAAGACACCATGACCAAGGCAACAAACACTAAAGGAAAAACTTCACTGTCATGGTGGGAAACATGGCGTGCAGGCAGTCCTGGTGCTGGGAAGGAGCAGAGAGTTGTACATCTTGATCCAAAGGCAGCTGCAGGAGATTGTGCCACACTGGGCTTAGCTTGATCATAGGACACTGCCTCCGCAGTGACACTTTCTCCAACAAGGCCACACCTAATAGTGCCACTCTCCATAGCCAAGCATTCAAACCCATGAGTCTGTGGGGTTGGGGGGAAAGATGGGGGTGGGAGGACGGCATTCCTATTCAATCCACAACCACCTTGCCCTGTTTTGTGAGTGCTGGGGTCTAACTCAAGACTTCGTACATGCTAGGCAGGCAAGCCTAGTATAGGTTCTAGTATAGCAACTAGTAAAGGTTTTATTTTTATCTTTTTTTTTTTTCTTTCAGTTTTTGGTGATAAGTCTCTACACAGCCCTGGCTTTCCTGGACTAAGTACAAACATGAAGTACCTTGGATCAAAAAGGTAGTGTGTCAAAAAGGAGATTAAAGGGGGCTCAGAACACACACTGCTCTTGCAAAGGACTTGAGTTTGATCCCCAGCATGTACATCAGGCTGCTCTCCCTCTTCTCTATGTAGACCAGGCTAGCCTGAAACTCACAGTGGTCCACCTACCCCTGCCTCCTGATGGGATCAAAAAGTGTTGGGATCAAAAGTGTGGACCTTTATTGGTGTTTTTACTATGGTTTTTTTTACTTGTGTGTGTGTGTGTGTGTGTGTGTGTGTGTGTGTGTGTGTGTGTGTGTGTGTGAGTGCAAGTGCTGGCAGAGCTCAGAAGAGGATGTCAGCTCCCCTGGTGATGCAGTTATAGCAATGGTGAGCTGTGTGGAGTGGGTTATGGGGACAGAACTCAGGTCCTCGGCAAGAGCAACAGCGCTGTTCCCCACCAAGCTGTCTCTCCAGCGCCTTTACTTCCTTTTGTTTCTAAAGATTGACTGTTTTAAGTCATATATATAGGAGGGTGCCATATGCACATACATCCCAGAGCCTAAGGAGACCCGCAGCATTCGATCTAGAGTTACAGATGCTTGTGAACAGCCTGATGTCCATGCTGGCATCAAACTCAGTCCTCTGCAGGAGCAGTGTGTGTTCTGAGCCCACTTTAGCTCCTTTTTTGACACCTTTTTGATCCAAGGTACCTCATGTTTGTATTTATTCCAGAAAATGTTTAATTATCTCTTTAAATGTTTTGTTTATCTCCCTAGAATTCCCATTATTTGGATAGCATTGCCTCAGGGCAAATTTTCTGTTTCATCAGCCCTTCCTCTTAGAATATTTTCTGGCCTGATCCTAAGTCACTATTCTCTTCATAAACTGAATTCCACTGGGTAGAGTGGTAGATTCTCTGTTGTAGTGTGTATTTGTGGTATGCATGTGTAGATCAGAGGATAACTCTATCCTGAATTCCAGACATCAAATTCAGCTTGTCAGGTCTGTGTGTGTTACCCTGAGCTGCTTGCTAGGCCTGTTGTGGTTTTGCTGTTTTGTTGCTGTTTTGAAGGAAGGGCTCACTGTGTAGTTCTGGCTAGCCTTAACTCACAGATTTGCCTCCCGCGTCGGTGCTTGGGGGTCTGTCCCTGACAGATCTGAGGTAAACAGAAGAATAGGTGGCACATACCTGTGTTTCCAGGGTTGAGAAGGCTAACGTGGTGGGATCGTGAGTTGGAGGCCAGCCAGGGCTACATAGTGAGACTATCTCAAGAAAAGAATGAAAAAAAGGAAAGGAACGGGCTAATGTCATAACTAGGGTTTCCAGTGCTGTGAAGAAATAACATGACCAAAGTAACTCTTATAAAGGACAACATGTAATGGTGGCTGGCTTATACTTTCAGAGGTTCAGTCCATTATCACATCAGGAAGCATGGCAGCATGTGGCAGACACAGTGCTGGGGGAGCTGAGAGTTCTACACTTTCATTAAAGCCAGGAGCCAATGAGTTCCAGGCACTAGGAGGACAGTCTTTAAAGCCTAGCCCCACAGTGACACACTTCTTCGAACAAGGCCACACCTCTTTATAGTGCCACTCCCGGGCCACTCAGGTTCACAACCACAGTTATCTTTTTTTTTTTTTTTTTGGTTTTGGTTTTTTTGGTTTTTCGAGACAGGGTTTCTCTGTGTAGCCCTGGCTGTCCTGGAACTCACTCTGTAGACCAGGCTGGCCTCAAACTCAGAAATCTGCCTGCCTCTGCCTCCCAAGTGCTGTGATTTAAAGGCGTGTGCCACTGCTGTCTGACCCATAAAATAAATAAATCTTTAAAAAAAAAAGATTCTATTTTAGTCAATGTGGTGGTACACATGTTTAGTCCCAGTATTGGGGAAAGTGAGGATTGAGGCAGGCTGATCTCTGAGTTTGAGGCCAGCCTGGTCTGCATAGTTCTAGCACAGCACAGCTATGTATAAAAACACTATATTGAAAAACAAAAGCTATTTTACTTTTATTATTTTAAATTGTGTGTGTGTGTATGTCCGTCCGCACGTGTGCATGAGTATGTGAGTGCAGATACCCACTGAAGCTAGAGTCGCTCGCTAGGGCCACAGGCAGTGGCAAACTGCCCGACCTGGGTGCTAGGAACAGAATGTGGGTCTGTAAGAGCAGAACGTGTTCTTAGCTGCTGAGCTACCTCTCCAGCGACTTTTAGTATTTTTAAATTGTTTTTTTTCATACAGTTTCTGTGTTCCTTTATTGGTCTTTGTGATGGTTTGAATAGATTTGGTCCCCATAGATTCATCCGGTTTCGGTGCTTGGCCATAGGGTGTGACAGTATTACGGGTGTGGCCTTGTTGGAGGAAGCCATTCACTCTGTAGGCAGACTTTGATGTCTTCTGGGCTCAAGGTCCACCCGGTGTGGAGTCAGCCACCTCCTGGCTGCATGTGGAAGACAGTCCCCTCCTGCCGCCTAGGACTCAGGATGTGGAACTCCTGGCTCCTGCAGCACCATGTCTGCCTGCACACTGCCATGCTTCCTGCCAAGGTGACAATGGACTGAACCTCTGATCCTGTAAGCCAGGCCCAATGTTGTCCTGTATCAGAGTTGCCTTAGTCATGGTATCGGTTCACCACATTGAACCCTAACTAAGCCTTTACTTATATCTAATTGTGTGTATTCTAATTGTGCTCCTGACCCGTGGACAGAGCATCTGTAGGGGAGTTGCTTATAAAACACGGAGGCGTCCTAGGGACACAGGGAGGGAGCAGCAGCTCTCCTGGTTCTTTGGACATGGAGTCCTGGAATGGGGCAAACTTAGGACTTTAAGGCATTTGGCTCAGGGTCAAAGGGTCAGCTTCCTGCAGTGTATTAAGCAATAGTATAGACGGTTTTACCAGTGCCTGGGAGTCATGACAGCCAGAGCTTGGGTTTGTGCATGCTGGGAAAAACTTAGCTTACTAGGTCATAAATCAAGGCACAGAAAACAAGAAGTGGAGGCCTTACAGCGCTCAGCAGGTCCCACACTGTGGAAGATGTCCACTGAGGCAGCAGCCCCCGCCCCAGTGTTACAGACTAGAGGAGCATCAAGGTGGAGTGCACCACGTGGAGTGGGGTGGGAACCTGCCATGGTCCACACTGAAAAGCAGGGCACAACTGAGGCTGTGCACGTTCCCTAAAGCCTTGCTCTGGGCGGTGCTCTCCCTTCAAGTGCCCTCTGAAGACTCAGCGGGCCCTGGACCACTGTAAGGTAGGTGAAGGACAGGAGAGCTCAGTGCTACCATCTCCCCAGGGCCTCCTTACAGCACGTTCAGAGGACGTCCTGGCAAGTGCCAGCTCTCAGCTTTCAGCCTGCCCTGCTTCCACTCGGAAACCTTTAAGGGCGTTCCTCTTCCTTGTGAGTTCTCGCCAACTCTGCCCCAGACAGACAGGGTCTGTCTTCTCAATCACAACTCTGGCCACACTTACCTTGCTCCGTGGTCCTTAGCAGGCAGTCCTGACCACCTACCTTCCATCTCTTGCTTTCTCTTTCACTGTGATCAGAACTGACAGCCACTTTGGCTGACATCTCCAGAGGTAAGAGCTCACAATACCACGGGACTTCTTGCTTTCTGCTTCCCCAGAGGCGGTGGCTCTGAACACGGGCAGTGTGGATGGGTGCTCTCCCGGGGGAATTGGGGAGGCAATGAGAAGGCCTACCAAAGCTCAGAGGCCTGAGTGAGGCTAAGGAATTCCAAAAACAAGCGTGAGGTATGTCAAGAGTTTAGGGTGGGGAAGAGCTGCAGCCCAACCTGGCTGGAGTAGACATGCTGATGAGGCATGGATGACCGCTCCATCCTAAACCAGGGGAAGATATCTGGGCCAAGCACAGGCTTCAACCCTGACAGACAGCCTCTAGAAGGAACACTTCAAAGGATGGAAGTCACCCACCTGGTCTGAGAGGCTCCCTGATAAACTGCATCAATGGTGGCGGTAGGTTCACAACATCCTACCTATAGCACTGAAGGACAAAAACACTGATGGTCAGCCCTAAAAACATACACTCAAGTAACACTACATTCACTGTGCAGGCTGTATTTATGTATTTAGGCATATGCATGTATACATGTGTGTGATTATAACAACTGAATGGAAAGAGGTCATGAATTTGAGGAAACAAAGGGACTTGGTAGGAGGAAAGACAATGAGAAATGGATGTAATTTTTTTGGTTTCTCTATGTGCCCCTTTCCTGGAACTCATTCTGTAGACCAGGCTGGCCTCAAACTCAGAAATCTGCCTGCCTCTGCTTCCCAAGTGCTAGGATTAAAGGCGTGCACCACCACTGCCTGGCTGGATGTAATTATAATCTCAAAAAGTAAAATAATTTAAAACAAAATGATGATTACAGCGGGGGCAATTGTGAAGGCTCTGCACAACTTAACAGAATAAAGGAGCCTGAGCACTAAATACAGACTCTTACTGCACACATGAGAGCTCAAGGGAAACTCCCACAGACATAGGAACCGTCCCTTTGTCTCTTGAGACAGGATCTCACTATTATAGCCCAGGCTGACCCAAAACTTGGTCCTCCTGCCTCTGCCTCTTTAGTGCTGGGATCATGAGTGCACTACCACACCCATCCCAATATAAGGTTTAATTATTGCACAATATGGAGGTAAAGAAGCCAGAATCAGGGCTGGAGAGATAGCTCGATGGTTAAAAGCGCTTGGTCTTTCATAGTGCTTGAGTTTGTTTTCCAACACCCACGTTAGCTATGTCCATAAGCACCTTAACTTCAGCTCCAGAGGCTTGATGGCCTATACCAGCTCCCACAAGCACAATAAAAGATGAGAACTTAAAAAAACAACAACATAAAAACCACCCCAAGGGTAACTTCATGACCAATATAAAAAGTATTAAAACCTCAACTCGGGTTTGGAGAGCTTTAGAACACAGGCTGATGTTCCAGATGTCCGGATTTCAATTTCTTACAAACCATCTATAATGGGATCTGTTTTCTTCTAATGTCCATACATGCAAGCAGAAAACTCATTTACTGTGTGTATGTGGGGGGGCAGGGTTGGGGGAACTTTTCACGACAGTTTCAGAGCTGTGGATTTGTGGATTTTCTGGAACTCACTTTGTAGACTAAGCTAGTCTCAGATTCACAGAAATCTGCCTCCCACATGTGTAATTTAAAACAAAAACCCTATGGGCTGGAGAGACGGCTTAGCCATTAAGACCGCTGACTGCTCTTTCAGAGGTCTTAAGTTCAATTCCCAGCAACTACATGGTAGCTCACACCATCTGTAATAGGATCCCATGCCCTCTCCTGGTGTGTCTGAAGACAGCTACAATGTACTCACTATAATAATAAATCTTTGGGCTGGAGTGAGTGGGGCCTTAGGGAGCAGAGGTCCTGAGTTCAATTCCCAGCAACCATATGATGGCTCACAACCATCTGTACAGCTACAGTGTACTCATATACATAAATCTTAAAAACAAGAACAAAAAACCTAACTCAGGAAACTCTGAGTAGTTTACATTTTGCTCTCTCCAAGTGCCTTTTTTTTTTTAAGGTTCCATTTTTTTTTTAAGATTAATTTATTATATGTGAGTATTCTATAGCTGTCTTCAGACACACCAGAAGAAGGCATCAGATCTCATTATGGATGGCTGTGAGCCACCATGTGGTTACTGGGATTTGAACACAGGACCTTCGGAAGAGTAGTCAGTGCTCTTAACAGCTGAGCCATCTCTCCAGACCCCGCCTCTTAACTCTTGTGCTGTGATCTATACTTAAAATACCGTTTAGCCAAGCAGTGGTGCATGCCTTTAATCCTAGCACTCAGGAGGCAGAAGCAGGTGGATCTGAGTTCAAGGCCTGGTCGATCCTAAGACCACTTAGGAGTGAATCCTAAGTCAGCAGCCAGAGAGATACATAATAAAACCCTGTCTCAAAAAACCAAACTACCAAATAAATCAAGTATCTTTTAATAAACTCAAACTTTATTGCTTTTTGTGGGGGGGGGGAGGGGGGAGCCAAAGAGATGGCTCAGTGATTATGAACCATGTTTCAATGCCCAGCATGGTGAACATGACAGCTCACAAACATCTGTCATACTAGTTCCTAGGCATCTGCATCCCTCTTCTGGCCTCGGCAGCTACTAGGCATGAATGTGAAGACACAGGGAAGATAAAACACCCATATACATTAAAAAGGTTAAAACCTCAATTCAAAAGGAAGAAAAACTGAAAAACTATTAACAGTAAACAGGACAAATTATTACCTGGCTTTGTGGGCCATTTTTGGTCACAGAGGCATTTCTGGGGTTAGACAAGTAAGCTGATACCTTTTAGAATCCATCCCCAACTATGGTATGGTTCTGACCACTGACAGTAATTAAACCAGCCTATTATGTTGCAGATTGGAAGCAGGCACAATCTTGTGTCTGGCTACCTTCCTCATACAGATGCAAGCCTGTTCTTCACTTGGTCACAACAGCATCAACTATTCCCATTCTGTCAATGGGGGTGGGGTTCATGCTGTTAGGAACACCCTTCATGGCTGAGCTAAACAAAAGGGTACTTTCTGTTGCTAAGCCAGTGTGTGCTTAGTTCTAAAATGGAACATTTCTAAATATTCAGAAACAGATGGAAGAACTCCCTCATACTTGCCACTGAGTCCAGTGCATTATCTCCTGCTCTGCCTCCTGTAGCCCTCTTGCTCCTGGTTTTGACTTATGATGGGGAAACCCTAGAGACCCTACGTAATGCCACAGCCACCTACTAGGCATGTGGGCCAAACCTGAGGGCAGAGCCCCAGGCTGGAAGATCACCTCTGGGGGCCACAGAAAGATGCAGGCATGGCCTGAAGGGACCAGGACTCCAGAGCAGGAGCTAAGGCCCAGCTGGCATTAGACTTCTAGCCTGTGGCCTGCGGTTCTCATTACCACATCCCAAGAGCTAAGCTATGCCTGTGACGTTCATGGAGATGGAGGGCAGCCCTGGCTTCTCCACAGTCACGTCTGGAGTGGGCTAGAGGGAATGAGATGGTTTCTCAGCAAAGCCCGAGTAAGTCAGAGATCACGCTCCTGCAGTAGAACCCGAGAGTCAGTAACTTGCCTGAGCTAATCAGACAGCAGTAAGTGAAACTCAGTAACCAAATCTGCCCCCAGCCTACCGTTAGACCAACATCCCAAATACAAAAATATAAGTTGCTAACCTTCCCCACCCACTAAACAGCAAACCGGGTCCTGTCTGCCCTTGGCATCAAATCTAGAGTTCCAGGGAACACCAGCTAACCTGACCTCTTTTATGGACCATGCCTCAGGAACTGCTACCTAGTATCACTTATAAACAATTGGGTTTCTTGTCTCTTGCTTACATGTGAAAAGCCATTTTTTTCTAGTTATTTGAGACATTCACTAGTGACCCACATGGAATTTTCTTCAGTAAGTGACACAGGGCACTCATCTTCTGATTCAAAGTAACCACCGGTGGAGAAGGGTTCTTGCACAGCCTGAGGCTTAGCTGCAGTTCCTCCACGTCTCCATTCCAGAAAGCCCACCTTTCCAGGCACAGCTGTGGGCACTTCACAGGGTGGCTCAGCCCTTGTACATAAATAAGTGCACTCTAGGTAACTCCTACCCCAGTCCTGGGATGACCCTTATGCCTCCACAAAGGGTCAGGCTTGGGGACAGGAAGTGGCATCTCTACCCTTCCAGAGAGGCTAGGCAATCCTTGGTACCCTGAAAAGTGTGTAACCAGGACAACACAGGGCAGTTAATGGCTACACCCATGTGAGCAGTCTGAAATCAGCAATGATTTGGGACCAAAGTATGACACGGCCCATACCACTGGATGGAGGGGCTTCTGTTACAACGAAGTCTGCTTACAGAAGAATGTCCTTTGAAGGCCCAGGTGGTTTCTCACCTCCTCTGTTCATTAAATAGCCAGTCTTACAGGCAGAGATCAGACTAAATCACTGAATGAAAGAACTCCCTGGCGCCTCCCATATGAAGCAGGTGTTCTGCCTGCTCAGATGGTAACACTGACGGTAGAGGAGGGGCAGTGACTTGCCAGATCGCAGGACTGACCATGAGCTGGCCTTGCTTCCTAGGTCTAGCTTTAGACTGCAGCACAACCAAGAGGAAAAAATAAGGAGGGAACTTTATTTAACATTACATCTGGGACATCTGGGATAGGGAGGAGGGCGGCTTCATTTGGTGATGGTGTTCCTGCAGGGAGAAGAGGGCGATGAGGGTGAGCCTGGAGAAGGGGTGCAGCGCCCCGCCCCACCCCACCCCACGCAGGCTCCTCCCACTCACGCATTCATGCTCTTGCCACTGCCGCTGAGCACGATGTATGGTGTCTTCTGGGCCTTCTGCTTCTCCTGGAGCAGCGCCACGGTGCCCAGGGGCGTGTCACTGGAGCTCATTTTCTTCAGGAGCTGTGGGGTCACAGTAGGTCAGAACAGGTGGGAGCAGGCCCCACATATCACACAGCACCTGAAAATGCAGAGCCCCGCCTCCCTCCCAGACCCACCGCCTCCTCGTCCAGCTTCTTCATCCGCCGCTCAGTCTTCATCTTGCCTGAGCCCTTTCCATGGAAGCGGTGGGACAGCTGCCGGAATGCCTGGGACAGATGAGCAGAGGCATCAGGAACACCAGGCCAGGCAAGGCCACCTGTCCACTGGGAGTGCAACAGTGACTAGGGGCCAAGTCACTCAGTCCAGGATTAGACTCCACCAATGGCAGAGAAGAGGATGGGACAAGGATCCAGACCTGCACACCTTCAGGATGGCCCTGGGATACATGGGTCATGTGTGCAACCTAAGAATCCAGGGGAGCCTGCCTGCCTGTGGGAGCTGGAGCGAAACCCAGCAAACGTGGAACAGAGATGGGAGTCAACAGGAGTCTGCATGGTGCCCCCAAGGATGGACACATTCAAGGTACAGGGCTTCAGCTATAGCAGTCAGCACAGGTCTAACCTTCCGGACAGCCTGTGGAAACTGCTGAACTATGCCCAAAGTCAGCAATAGAGGCAGAGTTCACAAGGCCCCAAATGATGGGCAGTCAGGCCCTGCACTCCTACTTCACTGGAGGGCTATACCCTGACCTAGTCACCTGTGTCTGACCATCTCCACAAGACCGTGCTCACCTCCTTGGGAGTCAGTTTCCTGCCCGTCTCATCCACATATTCAATCTTAACATCAGGCTTGTAGCCATCTTTCTCCTTGAAGTCCTGGGTGAAGCCCCTGTACTCCTCCCGTCGGCTGTACTTGTCATCAATGGCCCTAGAGCAAGGCAGAGAGAGGGGCTCAGGGTAAGCTGCCTGCTACCCACCCATGCTCCCAGCAAGCCAGCATCAGGGACAACTTTGCTCACAGCTTCTCCTACTTCTTCCCACGGCCACACTTACATCTTATCTTCGATGCAGTACACTGCTGAGGGCAGCGACTTATTGGGAGCCTTTACCCGGGCCACCTTTTGTACTGTGGTCTCCAGCAGTCCTAGGGACAGACAAATTGTGGTGCCCAGCTTCATACGGGTCCCTCAGAGCCCTGCTCAGGTGTCAAACATCTTTACAGACATGAAAGATCAGCCCTTCCCTAAGAAGGCAGCACAGCGGGATCTGGACCCCAGGGTCGTCAGTTTAGCCCACTGCAAGGACTCAGCCTTAAAGGCACAGAGGAGGAGCAGACCTGCAGCGGAGGAAGGCAGTGAGCAGAAGCTGCTCAAAGCACTGAGACTGAGGGGAAAGGGCAGCAGTGGAAACCCAAGAACACCATGCAGTACCCACAGGCCCCCATCCAGCCCCTCCTGCTACAGTACCCACAGTGCCAAGACGCCACCCTGAGCCCACACCTTTGTTCTGACACAGGAGCAGGGCAGCAGCCAGCCCTCTGTTCACGATGGGCTCCTCATCCAGGATGGTGGTAGAGGAAGCAGAGAACTAGAGATGAGAGAGAGGTGTGAGCAGGTTGCCCCTCCCCCTCCACCCTGTGCTCACCCCAGCAGGGGACGCTGTGGCACCAGCGTTAACTGGTTCCCCAGCGGGCTCTTGAAGGTTAGTGCCCTGCTATGAATGGGTGGAGAGGCTCGCGGGTACTGGACAGTCAGCCTGAGTCCCACACCCATGCCCCGTCAGTGCTCACATCCTGATGTTGCTTCTCCTCGTCCAGGTTGACGGTGCTCCAGCCAATGTTCTCTTCCCCGTCTGATTCAGAGCCACCATTGGCTGAGCGCTCTTCATCCCTTTCAAAGTCCTGGGGCCAGAGGTCAGTGTCAGGACAGACAGCCTCAACCCTCCCTGCTACATTTAAGCACTAGAACCAGAAGTCGCCAGCCTAAAGACAGCAGGCCAGGGGAACAGGTGACCCACCATGAGCTCCTCCTGCTCCTCTCGGTTGCCAGCCAACCCATAGGTGGGGATCTCCCCCAGAGTGCGGCAGAACTCGGAGGTGGCATTGAACACGATGGTCCCCTTCCTCTCAGGATCATCTTCCTCCTCCCAGCCACGCTGGCGAGACTCCAGCTTCTTCACAATCTCTAGCACCTGGGGGAGGCAGTGGCTGTGGGCAGACCCGAAGTTTCTGGGGTGATACCACAGAGACTCAGGAACCCACAGATCCTCCCTCATGGCAATAAATAAGCAATTCCCACGACCCACAGTGGATCTTCCAACTGGGCCCCAATTCCTCTCTGGCCTCTGTAGGTTCACTCTGTCCAAACCCACAATGGCTCCCTACTGTCTGTGGAATCGGTACCACACTGGAGATGCCGATGAATCTAGAGACCTGGTCCTAAGCTGATGCTAAGCAAAGGACTTCTGCGGGTGTGGGTGCTGCCTGTGCTGACAGTCAGCTGCTCATTCTCACCTTCTCTCCGCTATCGCGGAGCTGCTGCAACTGCCGCAGCCGGCGCCCTTTCTCCAGCTGCTTCTGCAGCTCCAGCTCGGCTTCATCCTCCTCCAGCAGCTCCGGGGACCCTGAGGGAGCAGCTCCCCCATCCTCTGTGGAGACACGGACAACACTGCTCACACCTCCTTGGCCCACACACTCACCCCACTCCCTGTCAGCCAACAACAAACCTTCATCACTGATATCCATGTTCTCTACTCGAGTGTCATCTGATGGTGGCTGCTGGGCCACAGGATCCTTCTCCTCATCCTCAAGGGCCTCCTCCTCCACCTCAGGAACTCGGCGCCGACCCCGGCCTCGAAGTCTAGGAGAATGGCACGCTTTCAGTAAGTGGTGTCTCCAAAGCTGGCCCAGCCCTCATACCCACTACTGTGTCTAAGCCAACCTGGATCCAAAGTCCCCATCCTGCGTCTGGTCCCCAAGGGGCAGCAAGTCATCTGCCCGCATTATCACCTCCTTCTCCTTCTTTCGGATTTTCTTCACTCTCCGTTTGGTCTTTTTGAAGGTCACCTTCAGAAAAGAGCAAACACTGGTGTGGCACACATGGGCCCTCAAGGTCCTGAACGATAGCAAGGCCCCCTCCTATCCGTCCTTGCAGCACGCCTCCAAAGTCGGCTGCTGCACCCATCCCCACGGGTGCCCAGGCCCAGTTAAGTGACTCACCCAAGGCTCAAGCTGGCTTGGGAACAGAACTGGAACAAAAGTACAGTCCATCTGCCCACCGCTCCCTGCTTATCAGCACCAGCACACTTCCCCGGGCTGCCATGGGCTGCTCACCCAGGAACCGAGCTCGGGGCTAATATGCGGCTTCCCAGCACCACCCGCAAGCGCACGTTGGCAGCTTGTGACCTCAAGCGGCAGAACTGTCCCATCACAAAACAAAGAGACTCACCATCTCCTCGGGACTGAGGTACTCAGAGGCCAGTCGGGGCCCCACAGAGCTCAGAGACTGAGCCTGCAGCCGTAGCTTGGTCCGGATTTCCTCTAGCTCCCGTTCCCTCAGGCCATCGGCCATCCCACCCTGCTCCAATCGGAAGGAATGTGGCCGCTCGCCCTCCAGTTCCTCATCATATTTGGCCAGGATAGAGCGAGGTTTTTGCTGTAAGACAAGAGGGGGGCTGGGACCTAGGCCAACTCTGAGACGCCATGGAACTCTAGATTTCTTAGCCCCACAGCTGCCCCCGGGCAGACCTGGACCAGGTCATCCACGCTCTCGTCTTCCGCACAGGGCAGGTAGTCGGGCTTCTTCTTCCGAAGCTCCACGTTCTTGTCTGCGCGTTCCTTGTCCACCATGTTGACATTCACCAGCACATCCTCGCCCTCCTGCAGGACCCCTGTGACAGCAGAGCAGAGCCAGCCCTCTCCACCCGTCCCGACTCAGCAGCGTCCAGTCCCACACAGTACCCAGCTCAGCTCACCTCTGTCCTTGAGGGTGAGGACCACAGTCTCCCCTTCTCGGAAGGAATCGATGGCATGTTCCACAGTGAGGCCTTGCAAGTCCCGGGCACTGTACAGGTCCTAAGAGAGAGAACTTCCCAAGTCAGAAGGCACTCAACTCTGGGACACCCACAATTAAGCTAGTGTCTACCAGACATTCTCTGGAAACGTCACCTGTCGCCTCTGCTCAAACTCCTCCTCCACTAAAGTGCTCACACCAAACTCTTGGTCCATCTCCTCCAGTAGCTTGGCCTGTGGCAAAAGAAAGCATGGCAGTGACCTCATCAGGGCCCCAAACACCCAAGGTGCTACACACAAGACTGGCTTTGCAGTGAGCCACAGAGAACCCACACGCCCCCGAGCACAGACGATCCTGGCAACTGCCCTATCCTGCCCGGCCTCTCACCCGCTTCTCCGCCAGGTCCTTCTCTCTCTGTAGCTGCCGGCTCCTTTCTATCCAGGCTGCGGTATCATCGAGCCAGGGGTCATCTTCCCCCAGTGTCTTTATTTTCCTGAGGAGGAAGGCTCTTAGAAGGGAACCCAGATGTGTTCTCCCAGCCCGACCCAGGGGTTAGGAAGCAAGCCTCTGTCCTTGGCCAGGAAACACTCACCCCAGTTTTTGGTTCAGCAAGCGCTTTTCCTTGGCAGCTGCCAGCTTTTCCCGCAGTTCTTCACGCTGTCGCAAGGCCATGGGGTTGATAATATCGGCTGCCACGGGCTCCTCCTTGGTGCCCGCCTCTGGAAGGGGGGCCCAGACGTAAGGCTATGCTTGCCCATGGCTGGTGGGGAGAGGAGGGAGCCACTCACCCTGCTCCTTCCAGCTGGGAGGGCCAGAAGGGGCCAGGAGAGGGGAAAGAACCCTTCACCTCCCCGCTACTACCTCATCCCCCCACTTTTATCACTCCACACAGTATGGGGGAGCCCTCCCTCTAGGCCATGCAGAGCTTCTCAGATCATGTAGGGTTTTATTTTCCTGTTTTCTGGTATGTATGTTTGTTTTTAAAAACACAAACACCACTCAGATTACAGCAACTGTGTATATCCCATAGCCTGTCTACAGCCGGGATGCAGGACCCAGAGACAGCACCTTGCAAATCCCCACTAACACATAACCCCACTAAAATACAATGGAGAGCTTTGGCTCTCTGACAAAATATACCTAAGGCCACTACTGATGCTGCCTCCGAGCGCTAAGACCCACTGTCTCCCCATTAGATGCTCTGCTCACCTTTCTTAACAGCATTGACCTCCAAGGGCTTCAGCCCCAACTTTGCTCGGAGTTTACTGAAACAAGAGATAGAAATATTAGGGTCTACCTGAGGGATCTTCGCGTGCATTAGTGAACAGGCAGGAGGTGAGAGCATGGTGAGGCTGGGCGGTCCTGATGCACAGGCACAGGCCCTCATCCAGCAGCCGAGGGCTTCCAGATCAGGGAACACCTTGAGGTTGCTGGGAATTGAACTCAGGACCGCTGGAAGAGCAGTCAGTGCTCTTAACCACTGAGCCATCTCTCCAGCCCCCTCCCTTTTAAATATTTATTTGTTTGTTTGTTTGCTTATTTGTTTATTTGGTTTTTTTCAAGACAGGGTTTCTCTGTATAGCCCTGGCTGTCCTGGAACTCACTCTGTAGATCAGGCTGGCCTTGAACTCAGAAATCCACCTGCCTCTGCCCCCCAAGTGCCCAAGTGCTGGGATTACAGGCGTGCACCACCACTGCCTGGCTAAATATTTATTTATTAATGTATGTGAGTACACTGTAGCTGTCTTCAGACACACCAGAAGAGGGCATTGGCCCTCATTACAGATTGCTGTGAACCAGCACAGGGAACACCTAACTGGGGAGATTCTCCTTCCTCTTGGGTCTTACGGCTCCTCTGGTTGGCTACCTGACTCGTGTGGTTGGCTACCTGACCTTCCAACTGTAGCTGGCTCCATTCATAATGAAAAGGTCTCTGTTGTTTACCTTAGGCACCCTGTCTTGAGGAGAGCAGAACACAGGAGCGATCACTTACTTGGTCTCCTCGATGCTAAGTGATGAGGCCTCTCCAGAGGTGGTTTTGGAGCTGGCAGCTAGAACAATAAGGAGAATGGCTAAGGGACCCATGAACCCGGGACCAAGAAGCAACAGCACTGCAGGTCCAGCTGCAAGGTCAAAGGCACGTGTCCTTCGCCAGCGCCTGGGTACGCAACAGAAGACAGCGGCTTTCTCCTGAGCTCCCTGACAGCTCCTACCCAGGCCCTAGGCTAGCAGGACTGGCTCTTCCAATACCATTCTTCTGAACCAGCAGTCCAACGTTCTGCGCCCTTCCCTGTGGCACTCTAGATCTCCATTCCCTACCTGCAGCCTCCACTGCCCCTTCTGCTCGTTACAATAACGTTCTATCAAACATCAAGGACTGCTTCCACCATGAAGCCCTGTTCAATTACTAACCAGAATTAGAACTCCGCCTTCAACTGCACAGCACTGCTCATTTCTGGCACTTTCTGCCCACAGCAGTATTCCATGCCAAATGTGTGCATAAATAAGTATATAAGTAAGTAAGTAAGTAAGTAAATAAATAAATAAATAAATAAGCAAGCACGCACACATGCACGCACCCTGGACCTGGCTCTACCCATCCCACAAACAAAAAAGAACCTCAACAAACAGCTTTCCCTCCAACCAAGCCCCACCAGGAGGGCATCTTCTGGAACATGTCCCTGCCACATTGTACTGCTGCAGCCACTCTCTTTAAGCCCAACAGTCCCTTTCTCCACCTTGGTGCCACCCCACTTTCTGTATGAACTGTCAAGTTCCACGTCTCCCTTTTTCCAACTAGCAGATTACTTTCAAGAACCCTTCTGATCTGGAGCCTGGAGAGATGTCTCAGTGGTAAGCGCACTGCTCTTCTTTTGAGCACCCAGGTTTGGTTCTCAGAATCCACATGGCAACCATAGCCATCTAATTCAGTTCCAGGGGATCCAATGCCGCCTCCTGACCTCCCCTGGCACAGGCACATGAAGGTAAGATACTCAAATGCATAAAATAAAAATAACCCTTTGCCGGGCGGTGATGCCGCACACCTGTAATTCCAGCACTTGGGAGGCAGAGGCAGGAGGATTTCTGAGTTCAAGGTCAGCCTGGTCTACAGAGTGAGTTCCAGGGCTGCCAGGGCTACATACAGAAACCCTGTCTCGAAAAAACCAAAAACCAAACAAACAAAGATAACCCTTTGTTTAAAAGATCTGGTTTTGCTTAATGTCCAACGGTGTGTGACAATGCTCAGCAAGTCTTTGCATAGATTCTATGACCTGACTGTGGGTTTCCTGCCGTTGGCTACGATTTATTCTCATGTTCCTCTGACCACGACTGAACTACTGGGATTTATTGGGTTCTATTCCTGACCCTCATTCTCACTCCACATGTTCTAAGGCACTACTTTGGTTTCCTGAATACACACCAGCCCAAAGTGACTCTATCCCACTTAAAATGTAGGGTTTCCCATACACATCAGCCATAAAGTTCTCCCAAAACTGTTTCATTCTCCCCTCAAATCTGCTTCTCTTCTAAACTCAGTTCCAACAGATGACACCACCATTTACCAGGCCAATCAGAGGAAAACCCAAGGAGTACTTTCCCTACTCTCTGTCCCTGACATCCTCAGCCCAGGCATTAAAATTCTGTTCATTCCACTTCCTAAATACCTATTCAACCTGTTCACTTCTCTCCTCCCCATTGCATGGAGAAACATGCGTACTATTAGCCCTCACCTGGTTGCCTGGACCTCATCCTGATCTCTGGTCCTACTTTTGACAAGCTTTAACCCACTGATCTTCATAAAATATCATGCAAATCAAGTCACTTCCTTACTCAAATCCTTGGCTCCATACCATCCTCATAACAAAGCCCAAATTTCTCAACAGGACTTGTAGCACAGGCCCCTTGGTGGGCAGACCCAAACCTATCTTACTGCTTCATGTCTCTGCAATGAGCCCCACATCGTGATTCGTCTGTTTATGCATGCACATTCAATCTCATTCATCCACTGAGAAGTACTAAAAAAAAAAAAAAAAAAAAAAACAAGGAAAAACAAGACTCCTGTCTTCTTGAAGCTAAACATGGGAAAAGTCGATGTTTAATCCCAAACACGCGGAGAAAGTCTTTAACACGAGAGGCAGAAGGCCCTCGAGGTCATCCTGCACCTTCCGACCTGCGCACCCCAAGCCCCTGCCCCGCCCCCGGGCTCCGCCCCGCCCTCACCGGCCTCATAGCCGTCATCGCGTTTCTCCCGCTTCACGCGCCGCTCTGAGGGCTCTGCTTGGCTTCGTTCGCGACCGTGCGCGCCGCTGCGGGCCTCGGCTTCGGCCCCGCGCCTCCCGCTCCCGCGCTCACTCCCACGCTCGCGGCTCCGCTTCCGTCGTTCCCCGCCGCTGCTGCCGCCGCCGCTGCTCCGGTGCTTGTGTTTTTTATGCTCTCGATGCCGTGGCGGCTGCTCGGTAGTGCCGGTACCGGCCGCAGCCGTCGTCCCGGCTGCCTCCTTCTCCCCACGGTGCTTCTTTGACGACCCCATGACTAGTGCGTCCGCCTGGAGCCGGGGCCGCTACCCGAGCCCAGACGACGCAAAATGGGAACACTTCCGGGTCGCGCGACCGCCCCTTTCCTGTTGCCGGAAACTAAGAGGGGCTGTTTCCGGGGCCTGCCTGAGAACCTCCAAAGGCTCATGGGAGGGACTGATTGGCAGTGCTCGTTCCCGCCTACCAGGTACTGGTCTCTGGGCACGCGCGCTTGTAGAGTCTGCGGTTAGACAGTGGTCCTAGAGCTGTAAGAACTTTAGCCTGTTACTAGGCTACCATCTCTGGAGCTAGAAGCTTTCCCTGCCTCCTTCCTCTTCCACTCTGATAGCCTTGTGGTTCTCTGTGCCTCAAGTCTCTCTGTGATTGTCCTAGTAGGCTCCCTGGTGCCGGGGCTCCATCCGGTGCTGGAAAATACTTTGTTTTCTTCGTGCGCGAGATGCCAGCTCCAAAAGCCGAGCCTTGCAACCCCTTTAAGCCAGTATTGCCAGCGAACGCTACCGTCATCCCATGTCCCCTGGACTGATGGGTTGGGCGCTGGAGAGCTAAGGAACGCTCTAAGAATGTGTGCCTATTAACCCGGTGATACTGAGTGCTGGTTTATTTGTCTCTAGTTTTTTAAAACATTTATTTATTATATGTAAGTACACTGTGGCTGTTTTTCAGACACACCAGAAGAGGGCATCCGGTCTCATTACAGATGGTTGTGTTGGGATTTGAAGTCAGGACCTCCTGAAGTGCAGTCGGTGCTCTTAACCACTGATGCTGACGCTGAGCCAACTCTCCAGCTCTCCCGTCCGCTGGTTCAGGGCAGTCTCGCTGTAGCTATCCTCAGACACCCCAGAAGAGGGCATCCGATCTCAGTACATATGGTTTGGAGCCACCTTGTGGTTGCTGGGATTTGAACTCAGGACTTCTGGAAGAGCAGTTAGTGCTCTTAAGCACTGAGCCATCTCTCCAGCCCTTCTCGTCCTATTTTTTTTAAAGGTAGATCTATATATCCCTGATTGGTCTAGAACTTGGTACCCAAACCCACCACAGTAGGGACTGTGTGGTCAGCCTCCCATGTGCTGGGATTTCAGGTGTGCGTGGCCGCTCCAGGCTTGAGTGCAAATTCACCTTATTTGTGCATGTATGATGCTTTTCCTCTTCCTTTTCCCTTTCAGACTGGCTATGTAGCCCAGGCTGGGATTACATGCTTTTCCAGCCTTTTCCTGGGTTTCTACTTGTTTGATTGCTTGTTTGGTTTGCTTGCTTTGTTTGGGACTTGAGTAGAGATTTTTTTTTAAAAAAATTTATTTTGTGTATATGTGTACACTGCAGCTGTACAGATGGTTGTGAGCCATCATGTGATTGTTGGGAATTGAACTCAGGATTTATTATTTATTTATTATATCTAACAAATAAATTACTTATTTATTACTATATGTAAGTACACTGTAATTATCTTCAGACACACCAGAAGAGAGCGTCAGATTTCATTACAGATGGTTGTGAGCCACCATGTGGTTGTTGGGATTTGAACTCAGGACCTTCAGAAGAAAAGTCAGTGCTCTTAACCGCTGAGCCATCCAGCCCAAGTAGTAGAAGGGGTTTAGGTTAAGAATTCGCACACTCCTCCCGGAGAGGAGTTGTTGCTCCTCTGTGGGCTTCTGGTGCAGCACACCTCTGGTGTGTTTTGGTGTGGAGGGAGGGCTCCTTTAAAGGTCCTCTCCAAGCCTGAGAGCCTTCAGGGGCAGGGTCCTGTTCACTAAGATCTCTGGGTCCCGGGCTTGGAGGAAGCATGGAAAAGTCCCTGCGGATTCCTTTCTTGGTGTCTCCTCAGCAGAGAGATGCTTGTTGAGGGTGGGCGTGGCCTGGGTTGGGGGCGGGGCGGGGGAAAACAGTTCAATCTCCGCCTCCCACTTGGCACTACCTATATCGGGCCCACAGCCGACTCCCCTCAAATATCTCACGCTGTACTTGGCCATAAAGCATTTAATTTTTCTCTCGGGGACTGTGCTCTGGGTCCAGAGTTGGGGAGGGGTGTCTTCCAGGCTGGCTGCTGGCTGGCTCTGTCTTTGGGGGACTCTGGGAAGAGGGTTCCATTTCTGCTCCAAATGACCGGTGGCTCCTTAAAGACACGGATAGAGGCCAGTGGGCACCGCAGCACCCTGTCCCGTGCCCAGGGCAGCCCTTTTCCCTGTGGGTCTAAGTGGAAGTCCTATACTGGGGTGCTGTGTAACCCTGAGAAGTGGCACCCCCTGCAGCCTCAGTTGTTTGGTTGGCTTGTTTTACTGTGAAGTGAATCTTACAATCCCTGCTCTGAACCTGCTCAATTACTCTAAGCTGTAAGGAACAGCCTGAGGGGCCTCAGAACCGCACCAGCGGCATGGCGTATCTTGCTCAGAGTCCCAGGCTAGCTTTACTGCTTGTTTGTTCCTTTGTCCTCAAGTAAGGTCCTACCCTGGTCTCATTGGAAGATGGGGACAATAGCCATGGCCCAGCTTCCTGTGTGACGTGGAGAGCCCTGGAAGGGTGCTGTGGCCCACCTCACCTGTGTTTCCGGGGGATGCCCTCGGCACTGCCCGCCTCAGCCAGCAGCTGCTCCTCATCCACTCCCAATGCTGACAGCACCTGGGAGAAGCGCCGGTTTGCTGTGAGCCTGGCATTGGTCTGATGGGAGAAAAGAAAGGTTCCTACCCTTCACCAAGGCTGCTGGGGGCGCTGTGGGGCTCCAATTATTAAGAAGGGGTCCCAGGCCTTCTGGGAGTAGAGATGGGACCCCACTCCAACTATGTTTCACACACTTGTTGCAGCAGCTCCGTGGGTGGTGGTGGCAGCGGCGTGCCGGCACGGCTGTCAGTCCTCACCTGCATGGCCTGCTGGAACAGGAAGGGCCGGGCCTGCACCCGATGCTGGATACCTTGCAG
The DNA here is from genome assembly GCF_947179515.1 of Apodemus sylvaticus. Lineage (NCBI taxonomy): Eukaryota > Metazoa > Chordata > Mammalia > Rodentia > Muridae > Apodemus > Apodemus sylvaticus. Next base: position 57,574,085 of record NC_067472.1, on the reverse strand, counting down.
CTCAGCTTGGTACTCAGCGAAACGCTGTCGCTCCTTGCGCCTGTGAGGGAGACAAGACAGGCCTCGGGGCAGCTGAACATAGCCGCTCCCCAGGCTGGAGCCTGCGGTCTTCCTGGAAGCTTATTAACATAGAAGTTTCCCCTGACACCACGCCCTTGGATTCCCATTCCAGCCCTGTATTTCTTGGGTGGGATTACCAGGGTGGCCATTTTACTGCTGCCTCAGAAAGGTGGCGGGACTGATCCTGGACTGTAGGATTGAGCACCTGTCCCAGGGTTAGGCTTTGTACATCCAGGCCTTGCCCAACCTTCTGGCCACACCCAAAGCGGGGAGCCGGTCCTCCTGGCTTTTGACCTCCTACTTCCACAGCCTCTCTGTTTGTAAAGCTTCTTGCCTTATTGTCCCCCTATTACTCCTTTGAGGATGCAGTGGGGCGGGTGACCTGGGAGCCCTAGGTCTGAGTCCAGTTGTCGTCACTACAGCAGGGGTTAACATTTGAGAAGATGAGGCAGGAGAATTGCCTGAACTAAAAGCCAACCTGGGCAACAAAGTAAATTATAGGCCAGTCTGGATTGCAGAATGAGACTATAGAAAACAAACAAAGACCTGGGATGCACTGGAGAAAGCTTTCCCCATTATTAAAATCAGTTTGAAGATGTGTAGATGGCTCAGGAGGCAGAAGCGCATGCCGCCCTTAAGGCTGGGCTGGCTGGCTCCAGCTGAGCACCAGACCTGCAGAATTGTCTGTCCCCTCCGTGTCACGCTGTGGTGTGAGCTCCTTTCCCCTCCATGAGATGTTCATGTCAACAATCCCAGCACTTATCAGGCAGAAGGAGGAAGATCAGAAATTATCCTCTGCTACATACTTCTAGGCCAACCTGGGCTACCTGAGACAGCATGGCTGCTCAGCTAGCCCAGGGTTAACAGGCATGTCAGTTACAGCACATAAGTCATATCCAGGATGGAGTAGCAGAACCCACAGGCAAGATGAAAGGGATGACCAGACGAGACCTGAAACTTGTGCTAGGCTCTCAGGCGTGTATGTCGGACCCCTGTGGGATAGCCCTCCCATGCTTGGCCAGGTACCAGGGACGGAATCTTTCTCCCTGGAGGAGAGAAAAGAAATCCATGGGGAAACCATGCGAGAATCTCAAGCTCTAGTAAGAAGAGTGTCACAGTCCTGAGAGCCCCTCTGAGGTGCCCAGTGTCGAGGCAGGCATGAGCTGGTGCTAGGACTCTGCCTTTGCATGATGTCCTGTGTATTTTTCTTTTTCTCTTTTTTCCATTCTTTCATTTTTGGTTTGGTTTTGTTTTGAGACAGCTGTGCAGCTGTCACTGTACAGTTCGGCCTGGCCTGGCCTGAAATTTGCTGTGTAGACCAGGCTGGTCTTGAACTCACAGAGATCTTCCCGTGTCTGCCTCCTGAATGCTGGAATAAAAGGCATGCACCACCACACCTGGCTAAGCTTTATTTCATGTGAGTACTGTTGCTGTCTTCAGACACACCAGAAGAGGGCTTAGGATTCCATTACAGACAATTGTGAGCTACCATGTGGTTGCTGGGAATTAACTCAGAACCTCTGGTCAGTGTTCTCCAGCCCATGCAAGACAGTATTTTTCTTACTGTCTAGTTTTTGTTTTGTTGGGGTTTTTTGTTTGTTTGTTTGTTTTTGAGATGGGGTCTCACTATGTAGACCAGGCTAACCTGGAATTCCCTCCCAAGAGCTGGGACTAAAGGTATGTGCCACTGTGCTAGCCATTTTATTCTTTTAGACCGGGTCTCTCACTGAAGCTGGCGCTGGTCAGCCAGCCTCCCAGGCACCGAATTATGGTTGTACACCGTTGCACCTGGCTTCACTTTGTTGCTGTTTTTAAAGAAGGAGGAGGAGGAGGAGGAGGATGGATACTAAGGGTTCAGCTCTGGTCTTCATGCACCAAGCACTTCACTGGCTAAGCCATCTCCCATGCTCCTATTCATTTAGGTTTTGGAGACTGGACTGTGCTTTGTAGTCCAAGCTGGCCCCAAATGCACAATCCTCCTGCCTTAGCCTCCTAAATGCTAGGATTATAGGCACATACCACCATGCCAAGCTTGTTTTTGGGACAGTCTAGCTGTATTGCCTGGGCTGGACTCAAATTCCAGGCCTCAAACCTTGCAAATAGCAAGGGTTATGTGTGTACCATTACGTCCAACTTCTTGTTGGATATCTTGTCACTTCTGTTAAAGTTCATGCCAAAAACAAACAAAAACACAACAAAACAAAACAAAAAACACCTGGTGTCAATAGATATCAGCCCTGTCATTCCAAAGTATGAGATGACATTCTTCCCTGCCACAGTGTCCCCACTGTCCCTTCTATTGTGTCTCCTGGGCAGCACTGAGTCTTGGTTGGTAAAGTTGAACAAACCTCATGGAGAAAAAAAAGTTTCTCTCTGGCATGTGTCCCAGCCAGGCTGGCAGACTGCCAGGGAAGGTCTGCCTGTGCCTTCACCCTGAAATAAGAACATTCTAGCACCCATCTCATGCACCTGTCAGCTGGAAGATGGGCCTTATACTCACCTCTTATTAAAGACCCAGTAACAGGGCAGCTGTTTGTAACCCCTGCGCTCGGGAGGCCAGGGCAGGCAGATTGCCACAGATTTGAGCAGCCTGAGCTACAGAATGAGGCTTTGGGGTGGGGGAGGACACATCACGATGGCTCAGGGAGTAAAGGTGCTTCCTGTCCTGCCTGAGGAGCTGAGGTCAGTCTCCAGGACCCACTGGGTGGAAGGAGAAAGCCTACTCCTGCAAATTGTCATCTGACCTACATACACACACTAAAAAAAAAAAAAAAAAAAAAAAAAAAAAACAGTGCCCTGCAAGAAGACATCATTCAGTAAACTTACCTGTGAAGGTGAGTGGCGCCCCTTTAATCCTAGTACCGAGGAGGCAGAGACAGAAGGACCTCTACGAGTTCTAGGACACCCAGAACACACTGGGAGACTCTGTCTCAAAACATAAATAATAATTTAAAAATAAAACTGAGATAAGACTGACCCTGTGTGGGTGATCCGAGTCCCGTCAAGACCTTGGTGCTGTGCTACAGCCCATGAAACTTCTTCTACATGTTGTGAGCCAAAGCGAGGCAGGAAAAGACAGGAACCCAGAGGTGTTCAGGTCAAGGCTTCACTCTCTTTGTCTTGTTTGTGTTTGTTTGTTTGTTTGTTTGTTTTTGAGATGGGGTTTCTCTGTGTAGCCCTGGCTGTCCTAAAACTCACTCAGACTGGCCTCAAACTGACAAAGATCCAACTGCCTCTGTCTCCCAAGGGCTGGGATTAAAGGTGCTTGCCACCACTGCGTGGCCTCAAGTCCATGGCTTGAATGACTGAACTTATTCATACTCTCTATGACATGAGCTTGAGCCATCGCAGGGACTGTCGTGTGTCCTCTCACCAAAGAACACACATTAAAACATTCAGCCAGTGCAGCAGGCGATCTAACGACTGCCGGGGCTTACTTTAAATGTTGGCAAGCCTTTTAAGCTCGCTGCTCTCTGAGCATTAGTTCTTCCTCTGTAGTTCTAGGTAGGTATTGGTACTGCCTAACCCATGGCCCATTAGGAAGAGTTTGATTCCTGAATTTGCTTCCAAGAAATAATAGTCTTAAGTTGAGAGTAGTGGTACAAACCTGTAATCATCACTTGAGGATAGGAGGATCACTATACATTTGAGGCCAGCTTGATTTTATATATATATATATATATATATATATATATATATATATATATATATATATATATATATATAGTGAGTTCCAAGACAGCCTAGACTATCAAGATGAGTCCATATCTGAAGGGAAAAGGAGAGCCGGGCATAGTGCAGCCTTGGAAGGATCTCTGTGAGAGCCTGGTCTACACATGGTGTTCCAGGCCAGCAAGGGGACATAAAGAGACCCCATCTCAAAAAAGGGGAAAGGGATGGTAAAAATGGAAAGCTAGTGAAACACGTGGCCCAGCACCCAGCGGACCGTGCTTGATGCTCTCTACAGAGAACATCAACCATTTCTAAAATCTTCAACATTTGAAATCTGCATTTACTTTTATGTGTATGAGTGTTTAGTCTGCATGTGTGTAAGTGTACGTGTACCACATCTGTGCCTAGTGCTCACAGAGGCTAGGAGAAGGTGTTAGATTCCCTGGAACTGGAGTTATGCATGGTTATGAGTCACCACGTGGAACTGAACCGGGGTCCTTTGTAAGAACAACAGGAGTTCTTAGCTACTGAGCCATCTCTCCAACACCTTGACAATGTTTTTGTTTTTGTTTTGCTTTGTTTTGTTTTGTTTTGTTTGGACAGGGTCTCCTTGACTGGCTTCAGAGCAATCTACCTGCCTTTACCTCCAGAATGCTAGGATTAAAGGTGTCTACCACTCTGTCCAATCATCTCAATTTTTATAATAAGCACATCTGGCACCACAAAACCAAAAAAATAAAATTTAAAATCATGACTGTGTGCAGAATACTTTGGACTTAAGGATATAATATCTGAAGAGGTTACTATTACTAGCTGAATGACCTTGACCCAGCCCATTCTCCAGGGGCCATAGCATCTTCATTTGTAAGATGCAGCTGAGTGGCCTGGCCTGTCTGCTGTGAGGTCCTGCAGCCTGATTTCCAGCACAGTCTCCCTGCCTCGCCCTCCAAAGCCTGGCTTCCTACCTCAGCTCCTCTAGTTTGCGCTGAGGACCCAAGGCCCCTCTGTTCCCGCCGCCGGGGGTGTAGGCTGCCAGACACCGCGCCACCTGCTGCTGCACCTGATGCTCCCGAGCTCTGCGCAGCTCAGCCTGCTGCCTCTCCTTTACCTGCTGCTGTTCCCAGGCCCGCAGTAGGTTTCTGGTGAGAAAAGGGGGAAGACCTTGGGGGATCAGGAGCTTCAGGGAAGGCCAAGGTAACCAGAGGAGCATGTAATCCAGAGGTGAGGGACTGTGGGAAGAAGTATGTGTCTCCGAAAGCCCAAGTCCTGCAAAACAAATGGCATTTGTCATGGAAGCCAGGCTGTACGGAACACCAAGCCTTAGGCTTTTCCCTACTTACTATTCAGCAGTGAGGTCCACTTCTTTGTTTGTTTGTTTGGTTAGTTTAGTTTTGGGTTGGTTGGTTGGTTTTGTTTTGTTTTGTTTGAGACAGAGAGTTTCTCTGTGTAGCCCTGACTATCCTGGAACTCTACCTATAGACCATGCTGATCTTGAACTCAGAGACTCACCTTCTTCTGCCTCTTGAGTGCTGGATTGAAGGCATGTGCCACCGCCTCCCAGCTGACAACCAGTTCTTAACGTTTGCCCCAGGCCTCCTGAGTACTGTAGAGCCCAGCCTGGGACTCCCGAGCACAGCTGGGGACCCTTTGCAGAGCTCACATTCCCTTCCCAGCAGCTGTCTGAGAAGGGGACAGATTTCTAACCACTTGAGAGCCTGAGGCACATTCGGATGAACGGACAGTCGGTTGGATGAATGAATATGTGGGAAAGAATTAAAATGTTGAAAAGATTCATTCATCTATGGAAGATTAGGTAGGCAAAAGGTGGGTAACAGAACAGCAACTAGACAAACCTGGAAGACTCCTGCACAGATACCATGGCCAGTTTCTTCTCATCAGTCATGTGTCTGTTGAAATGTAATTTCTCCCAGAAAGGCATCTCCTTTTTAGGAACCCCCATCTCTAGCTACATACTTGGTTCATTTCACTTCTTACGTGTCCCCGACTGCCCTCAAACTCTCCATGGAGCTAAGAATGTCTCATGCCTGGACCTGTGGAGTGCTGGGATTCCAAAGTGCACCACCATACTGGGCGTTACATCTGCTTAACAGAAAAAAGAACTGGAATATCATATGCCCTGATTTCATAAACCATCAATCAGTAATCAAAACATGACACTGGGGTAAAAATGCAGACAGATGGACCAACGGGCCAGAATGCAAAGCTCATAAATGGTGCATTGATTTTCCAGAGATGTAAAGGACCAGAATGCAAAGCTCATAAATGGTGCATTGATTTTCCAGAGATGTAAAGGACCGTGGAGGAAAGGAAAGTGTCCTCATAAGAACACTGGCTATTTCTATTAAAACAATTACAGTCGGCTATTATTCCATACAATATTCAAACACCAACTCAAGTGGGGGAGGCATTTAAACCTAAAACCTGAAACTGTAAACATGTTCAGAGAACTCAACGTGGTGATGCACATTTAGTCCCAGACCTCACAAGGCAGAGGCAGGTGGATCTCTGTGAATTCAAGACCAGCGTGTTCTACAGAGTCAATTCCTAAGAGCCATGACTACACAGAGAAACCTTGTCTCAACATCAGTAAAGTGTTCAGAATGAAGGGGAACTCTCCATGATGCTGGCCCGGGCAGTGACAGTTTTGTGTGTTTTGAGTATATATGTGTAGGAATTTAAAAGTTTCCACATAGCAAAGGAAATGAAGAACATCTCCCAACAAAACACTAGAAAAAGGTAACAGGTGAATTCAACACTAGTAAGATAACCCAGTTTGAAAATGGTGGCTGGGAGGTGGGAGGCTCAGCAGTTCAAACCCTGGCCACACACACCTGAGTTCAAGCTTTAGGAACCTTGTATAAAGCCAGCTATGGGTGTGTACATCTGTAATCCAAGCATTTCTATGGTGAGAAGTGGGTCAGAGACAGATTTGAGGGACAGGCCAGGGAGCCCAGAGTACACAGCATTCTGGCAGAAACAAGAGAGACCCTGCCTCAAAGTGGTAGGAGAAAACCATCTCCTGCCACTATCCATACAATGCCCATACTCACACAAAGGAAATTTAAAACAGAAACTGGTCAAAAAAATCAGGCATGGTGATATAAACCTGGAATCCTGGAACCTGGGAGGCTGAGGCAGGAGGATGACAGAAAGTTCAGTGCCACTTAGGTACATAACTAGTACCAGAAATGGCCATTCTGCCTAAATAGCAAGGATTTTCCTAAACAACTGACAAAAGATAGCCACTGTCAAGGGTGCAGAGAAACTGGACCTTGTACATAGTGGGACTATAAAAACAGTACAGAGGGGCTCGGGGCTTAGAATCCCATAGTGGGACTATAAAAACAGTACAGAGGGGCTGGAGAGATGGCTCGGGGCTTAGAGCACTTGTTGCTCTTCTAGAGACCCAGGTTCAATTCCCAGCACCCACGTGGGGTGTCACAGCCATCTGCAACTCCAGCTCAGGGGAACAGATGCCCTCTTCTGACCTCGCTGTGTATGAAACACACTCATGATGCATACATGTGCACGTGGTGCACAGACATAAATGTAGCCAAAACAACCATACACATAAAGTGAAAATAGTCTCAAAAACGAATTTAAGGGCTGGAGAGATGGCTCAGCAGTTAAGAGCACTGACTGCTCTTCTGAAGGTTCTGAGTTCAAATCTCAGCAACCACATGGTGGCTCACAACCATGTGTAATGAGATCTGATGCACTCTTCTGGGGTGTTTGAAGACAGCTACAGTGTACTTACATATAACAATAAATAAATCTTTGGGCCAGAATGAGCTGGGCCAGAGCAAGCAGAGGTCCTGAGTTCAATTCCCAGCAACCACAGATGGCTCACAACCATCTATACAGCTACACTGTACTCATCATATACATAAAATAAATAAATCTTTAAAAAAGATAATTTTAAAAATATATAAAAACAAATGGTATGTAGTAGCTTGTGACTTTGATCCCAGCACTAGAGAGGCAGAAACAGGCAGATCTCTGTGAGTTTGAGGACAGTCAGGACTACAGAGAGAGTTCCAGAACAGCCAGGGCTACAAAGAGAAACCCTGTCTCAAAAAGAAAGAAAATAAAGAAAGGAAGAAAAAAGAAACAGAGAAAGAAAAAGGAAAGAAGGAAGGAAGGAAGGGAAGAAGGAAGGAAGAGAAAAAGAAAGAAAAAAAAGAAAGAAAGAATCTGGTGACCAAGTGACCAAGGGTGATGGTGCAGGGCTGTAAGCCCAGCACCCAGACAGAAGTAGAGGGATCTGGAATTTAAGATTGTTGGGGATTGATTCTAATGCTTTGATTCAATCAGGAATGTGCCTGTCCAGATGTTGAAGGTCCTTGTCCCAATTAGTTTTTGATTGATCAATAAAGATGCCAATGGCCAATGGCTGGGTGTGGGGCAGGACACTTAGAGTTTCGTCATAGGGTGCAAAGAGGAGCTGGAGAATCACCATGGCTGTGCAGAAGGATGAGCACAGGGCTGGTAGGAGATAAACCAAGCAGCAGTGTGAGATTTGGGGTAACATTAGCCACTAGCCATCTCCCCAGTTGGGCCTCGGGTAGCAGGGAGAACGTTTTGGAGTGCCCAGCCTATGAGGTAGCCAAGGAAATTTAAAGAGTAAGCTAATGTAGGTGTGTGTTTCATTGGAGGACCCGAAGACAGCTCCTGGGCAGGTGCTCGAACGTATCAACTGGGAGCCAAAACCGCGTAGCAAAAACTCCCGCTGCACAAGGCAGCTCCGGCTGCTTTGTAAGTTCAAGGCCAACCTGGGATACGTGAGACCAGCCTCAACCACCTTCCCTCATCAGAAAAATTAATAATAATAATAATGCTGAATAAATTTGAATTTGCCCCTCCCTCACATACCACTTCTAATCAACCCTCAAGGAATATTAAGTCAGACTCTAAGAACCTCAGGGCTGGGCCAGCAAGATGGCATTTGCTGCCAAGCCTGACAATATAAGTTCAAAACTCCAACCCACATGGTAGAGGGCAAGAACTTCCTCCCTCAAGTTGTCCCCTGAGCTTCATCCCAGGACTGAAGTACTCACACGCCTGCACAAATAGAAAATAAATCTTTTTTTTTTTTTCCGGTCTCAGGGCTGAGGCCACAACTCAACAGTAGAGAACTGCTTAACATTCCCAAGAACCTGGGCTTGATCTCCAGTACCACACGCACATGAAGAACTCAGGAGTGGGCACTGTCCTCTCATCCATACTGGCACACCACCAGCCCTTGGCTGGCAGCTGCCTCCTTGTCTCCAGGCTTTTCTGAGTTCATGGTCTCTTGTCCTAACCCAAGTGTCAGACTGTGGAACTGAACAGACATTGGCCATCCATCTTCTGTTACAGACCTCGAAATTCTTAGGCCTGGCCCAACTCTTCCTCCTTCCTATCCTGCAGGCGTACAAGTAGATGCTCTGTATATGGTGAATTAGTAGTTTGACCGAGGAATAGGAGAATGGAAAGGAATGGCAAGTGTTGTTTGTCAGCTGGGCCGTGGCGGCGCATGCCTTTAATCCTACTGCTTGGGAAGTAAAGGCAGTGGATCTGTGAGTTCAAGGCCAGCCTAGTCTACAGGGTGAGTTCCAGGACAGACAGGTTTACACAGAGAAACCCTGTCTTGAAAAAGAAAGAAAGGAAGGAAGAGAGAGAGAGAGAGAGAGAGAGAGAGAGAGAGAGAGAGAGAGAGAGAGAGAGAGAGAGAGAGTGGCCTGTGCCAACAGATACATGGGTGGATGGTCAGAAAACCTAGTGAATGGTGAAAGGATGAGCAATGGGAAATCTGTCATTTGTAAAACTGGCCCTCTCTACTCTCCCCTCACATCTTGTCCCCCTTCTTCTTTGGTCCTCACCTGGTGGCCTCCTGTCGTTTATGGAAGGTGCGATTAGGGAAGTTGGCAGACAAGAAACTTTCATCATCTCCCATGATGGGGGTCTTCCTGTTCCTGGCTGAGGCTTGGACAGCTGCCCGCAATGCCTTCCAGGTCTGCTTTTGGGGGCCTTTCCATGGGAGAATGAAGTCTGGGTCATGCTCTTTCCTGGATCCCTGGGCAGTCCCACCCAGCATCCAGACAAGTCCTAGCCCTCCCCAGCCTCTACCACCGACCCCACCCCTCGGTCTAAGCACAGATCTCTCAGGCTTATGGGGTCTCAGGCCTCCCCGCAGTACTAACCACACTCCAGTTCCTCCTGTAACTGCCTGTGTAGCCGTTCCAGGTCCCAGGGCCCCTTCAGCTCCTTGGCCTTTGAGGTCCCCTTCTGTGGCTTTCGGAGGCTGTTGGAGCTAGCGCTGCTTCCCTGGCTGTGGCTCTGCAGCTCCCCTTCTTCTGAGCCCTTCTCTCCAGAATTCTTCCCCTTATTGACAGAACTGCCCTTTCTCCTGTTCGGGTCATTGTGTTCCTCCTCCTCCATCACCTCTGAGACCAATTCCTCCTCCAAGATCAAGCCCCGTGCTGGAAGCTGGGGCAGTTCCCCAGGGCTGAGACTTTTCTCGGCCTCTTCAGCATTCTGGCCTTCTACCTCTGAGACATCCTCACACTCTGATCCTGACCCTTTCCCTGATAACCAGAAGCTGGATCGCTCTAGCCCTTGGCTCTCAACTTTGCCCAGAGGCAGGGGAAGGTTACCCCAGCCCCCTGGTTGATATCTCCTCCCCGGGTTTTGCACTTCCATCTTATGGGAGGCTCGAAGGTCTTCTGAGAGGTTGGCTACTGGCTTTTGCCTGGACTTGCACTGGGGGGCTGCTGGGGGGAAGAGCAGGGGTCGATGGCCCAGGGCCACGGAGGAATTTGACTGAAAAGTCTGGCCATCTATGATGAAGCTCTCCCAGGCCCACTGGAAAGGGAAGGATGGCTTCCGAGGTGAGCTGAAGAGACTGAAGAAGGAGGAGAAAGAAGTCAGAACGAGGGTCTTTATGCCCCCCCCGCCCCCCGCCCGCGCGCACCTTCCGGTCCATCCCCAGCTTACTCCTCTGCCTCGGCCACCGAGCCATGTCCTTTCTTGTTCCGCCTCCGGGGCTTTCGTTCTTTCTTTGTTGTCTGCCCTGCACTGTAAGATCTTTGTAGCTGACAGCTCTGATTCTGGAGACTGTCTCCACTCCCAAGGCGCCTCTGGACAGGGACAGGGGAAGAGGGGGGCATTGACTAGCTTCCCACACCGTGATTCACCTCCCGGAGGCAGGGCTTCCTCTCTTTACATTCTGTCCAGGCTGTGGCTGCCTCTAAAACTCACTGTCACTCACTCCCTCTTCTGTTAGCAGGAGCTGCAGACCTGGGTTGGGAGGTGACTCACCAGGTAAAGGTAGTTACCACTAAGCATGAGTGCAATCAATCCCCGGGAAGCAGCTCCTATCTGTTGTTCTCTGATCTACACACACACACACACACACACACACACACACACATGAATAAAGAACTGCAGACACTTGGGCCCCAGATCTTTAAGCACTTACATATTTATCTTCCCAAAGAAACAGCCAAGGGGTTGAGCTTGCTGTCTACCACACATTTTGCAAAGAGTTAGGCTCAAGCACTTCAAAGAGTAGAGGTCACACGGCTGGTGAGTAGTGGGACTGAGACCAACACGCATTGTCACTGTTTGAAGACCCCAAATTTGTCACCACTGAACTCTGCCACAGGAAGTGCTCAAATGTCCCCAACACACAGATGATAATTGCTCTGATTCAATCATTATGTGTACAAGATTACTATATTGTTGCCATCAATATATGTTATTAGTTTTTGTTGTTTTGTTGAGATAGTGTCTTGTGTAGCTGAGGAGGGTCTCAGACTCACTGTATAGCTGAAGATAGCTTTTTTTTTTTTTTTTTTGAGACAGGGCTTTTCTGTGTAGCCCTGGCTGTCCTGGAACTCACTCTGTAGACCAGGCTGGCCTCTAACTCAGAGATCCACCTGCTGCTGACTCCCAAGGTTGGGATTAAAGTTATGTGTGCCACCATGGCTTGGCTGAGGATAGCTTTGAACTCCTGATCCTCCTGCCTCCACATCCCCAGTGTTGGGATGACAGGCTGTGCCAGCATGCCTAATTTGGACTTCTTTAAATTTAGAAAAATGTCTGGGTATGATGACATATAGCTGTAACCCCAGATCCGCAGGGAACTGAGAGGGGATGATGGTGAGTTCTAAGACAGCCCAGATAAGATAATTTGGTAGGCGACTACCAAATAAACAAGCCATCCACCACCGCCGCCACCCCGAAACACCAGGCCAAACCACCCACAACATAAGCTCACGTTCTTCCGATGCCATCCAGGGCTCTGGACTCAGTGCGACAGAAGTGGAAGGAAGGAAGAGTTTTTATTTCCCCAAACTCCTTTCCTCCCTGCAGTGTTCCCAAACTGTTCCATCTGTCCTCTATAGTCCCTGTCCCAGGCCTTCCTAACTGTTACCAGGACCTGAGCACCAGTCTTATGTTTCCTCAAGAGCCTTGGCCAGGGCTGGCCTCTTCTGGCCTAAGATGCTACTGGGCGGTTGAAGTTCCCCAGCTGGGCCTGCCTCCCTCACCTGCTCCTCCTGAGAGATGCTTGATAGAAGTCTGAACAGCCCTGTGGGTGTCCCTGGAACCAAGGGCTCTGTGTTCTGCCTTGGTCTCTCCGATATGGCCCTAACCAACAGTTGGTCAGTGTTTAGCATATTGGCATGTTGCCCTCTCCCACCCCTACCTGCCAGCTCTGGAACTGCCCTCTCTGCCATCTCCATGACAACCAGGCTGTGACCAGTCTGAATGACTCCAGCAAAAAGTACTAGGTAGGGATCAGTCAGAGCATGTTATGCTGGTCTCCTTTCAGAGAGGTGTTCAACAGGACCCAGGACGGCCTCGGGCCTGCCTCTGCCCTGCTGCCTGACCCGGCCTAAGCTCCCTGCTTCTCTGGGCACTCTGTTTGTCCGTCTGCTTTTGGAGGGTTAGCAGAACCCTCTGGTCATCTCAAAGGGCCCTCAGGTCCTGTGAAAATGCCCCATTGGTGCCTGAGGCAGGCCATGGTCTTCGGCATGCCTTCAGCTCCCTGGCAGGGCCTGGCAGCAGGATACTGTGCTCCTCAGAGAGGCAGCAAGCCACTCTGACTGAGAATGACAGAGCTTCAGCCTTACTTGTTTTTCTGAGCCTAGTGGTGCATATTTGTACTTTGACCGGCTTCGTTTTGAGCATTTTATGGATTTTGTTTTGTTTTGCTTATTTTAGACAGTGTCTCACATGTAACCCAGCTAGCTGGCCTGAAAGTCACTGTATAGACCAGGCTGTCCTTAAATAGGCCGACCTCTGCCTGGCTTTGCTTCAAGGGCACTGGAATTAAAGGTGTGTGAGTGCTAAGTGGGGTATGCTAATTTTCTGTGTGGACGCAGGGGATTGACCTCAGGTCCTTATGATTGTATAGCCACTGAGGCATCTCCGCAGCCTCAGCCCCTGGTTGGTCGGTCGGTTGGTTGGATGGTTGGTTGGTTGGTTTTTTGGTTCTGAGACTGGAGCACAGCGCCTCAGGACTACCAAGCATACACTCACCACTGGGCTCCGCCCTCGCCACAGCCCCAACCCTTCCACTGAGATTTTGTCTTTTCCTTACTTCTTTGTAAGAGGGGTTTTGTTTCTTTAAGAAGGGTCTCATATAGCCCAGGGTGGCCTCAAGATCTGCATTAGCTAAGTATAACTCTAAACTTGACCTTCCAGCCTTCCCTCCAAGGGCTGGGACTCTTGGCCCACACCACCATGTCCAACACTGAATATTGAATTATACCTTTTCTTTACTGGTTTTGAATCCATTGAAGTTTGTGCTGTCTTGTGCCAATTTGGGCATTTCACATTTTTCTAGAAGTGTTTCCACCTCACTTAAAATTGTATTTGTGCTATTCTTTGTCATGTGACTATTTTAAACCTCTCTGGACTCAGGGGTCTAGGCCATGTAGGGCCTATTGGATCTGAGAACTCCTGGTTCACCTCATAGCTAGGAAAGCTCATGACGAGTGGTTGGAAGTTGCCACTGAGCCACTGAGGCTTACAGGGAAGAAGAACATAGAATTACCAAATGGGTAGCCACTGGCCAAAATACAATTTTAATTTTCAATTAAAATAAAAATCTCAAATAAAATAAAGTTCAAACTACAATTTAACCTTCAATTAAAAGAATACACCTGGAGCTGGAGAGATGGTTTAGCAGTTAAAAACACTGACTGTTCTTCCAGAGATCAATTCCCAGAAACTACATGGTGGCTCACAGCTATTTATAATGGGATTGGATGCCCTCTTCTGGTGTGCCTGAGGATAGCTACAGTGTGTATATACACACACACACACACACACACACACACACACACACACACACACGTGTACACACACATATATATTTACACGTGTGTGTGTGTATATATATATATATATATATAATAAAGAAATGAAAGAAGAGAAAAAGAAAGAAAAGAAAAAATAATAAGCCTGTCATCTTACTGTTTCTATTGCTACACTAAAACACCATGACCAAAAAGCAATTTGGGGGACTGGAGAGGTGGTTCAGTGGTTAAGAGCACTGACTGCTCTTCCAGAAGTCCTGAGTTCAACTCCCAGCAACCACATGGTGGCTCACAACTATCTGTAAGGGAATACAATGCCTTCTTCTAGTGTATCTGAAGATAGCAACAGTGTAGTCACATATATAAAAATATAGAAATCTTAGTCAATTTTAATGTGTTTGTCTATATATTTCTTGAATTTTACCAGAAATATTTCCATGTGAATCCTCAATTTTATCTGAAAATGTTTATAATTCCACCTTCAATCAACTTAGAATTATCTTTATGCCAATCATTTTTTCTGTATAATTTCCATGATAATCTTTAATTTTAACATGTTTTTCTATATATTTCTTCAATTTTGTCAGAAATATTTTCCATGTAAATCTTCAAGTTTATCAGAAAATGTTTATAATTCTACTTTCAATCAACTTAGGAATACTTTTATGCCTACCATTATTATATCTATATAAAAATTTCCATGATAATCTTCAATTCTAACATGTTTTTCTACATTTTTCTACGATTTTGTCAGAAATATTTTCCATGTAAATCTTCAATTCTATCATAAAATGTTTCTGTTTCATATTTCAATTAATTTAGCAATGTTTTACATGTCTACCACTTTACTCTTTAATTTTCCATGAAAATTGTCAATTTTAACGTGTTTTTCTATGAATCTCTTCTATTTTATCTGAAATATCTTCCATGTAAATCTTTAATATTATCATAAAGTGTTTTTACTTCTCTTTTCAATAAAAAAAATGTTATATTTAAAAAAAAGAGAGAGAAAAAGAAAGAAATCTCTCCAGGCGGTGATAGCACACGCCTTTAATCCCAGCACTTGGGAGGCAGAGGCAGGCAGATTTCTGAGTTGGAGGCCAGTTTGGTCTACAGAGTGAGTTCCAGGACAGTCAGGACTACAGAGAAACTGTCTTCAGAAAACAAACAAACAAACAAACAAACAAACAAAAAAACCAAAACAAAGTAATTTTTAAAAAGCAAGTTGGGGAGGAAAGGGTTTACTGGGATTATACTTCCATATCACAGTTCATCATCTAAGGAAGTCAGGATAGGAACTCAAGCAGGGCAGGAAGCGGAGTCCTGAGCTGATGCAGAGCCCATAGAGGTGCTGTGTACTGCATTGCTCCCCATGGCCTGTTCTGCTTCTTTCTTATAGAACCCAGGCCCACCTGCCAAGGAACGACCCCGCCCACAATGGGCTGGGCACCCACGTCAATCATTAACTGAGATGTGCCCTAAAGGTGTGTCCACAGCCTGAGAGGCATCATCTCAATGGAGGTTTCCTACTCTCAGATGATTTTAGTTTGTGTTAAGTTTATCGTCAGTAGTTAGTATTCTTTTTTTTTTTTTTTTTTTTTTTTTTTTTTTTTGGTTTTTTGAGACAGGGTTTCTCTGTGTAGTCCTGGCTGTCCTGGAACTCACTCTGTAGACCAGGCTGGCCTCGAACTCAGAAATCCGCCTGCCTCTGCGTCCCAAGTGCTGGGATTACGGGCATGCTCCACCATGCCCGGCTAGTAGTTAGTATTCTTCAGTGAGACAGAATAAACAGGGCGTGTAGACATATAGGGCAGGCAATTTAGTCATGGAATTAACTCCTGTAACTAGGATGGCTTAGATGGCCCACAATAGATCATCTGTCTGCATGCTGGAGTTCCCGAGATACCAGCAGCAGTGTGGCTTCAGAAAAGGTCGAGGACCTTAGAGCCAAGGAACTGGTCTATGACTTTTAGTTCATGGTCAAAAGCCTGAGAACCTGAGCTCCCTCGTGCAAAAGCCAGAGAGACTTGAGTTCTTTTAATTTTTTTTTCCAAGACAGGGTTTCTCTGTGTAGCCCTGGCTGTCCTGGAACTCACTCTGTAGACCAGGCTGGCCTCGAACTCAGAAATCTGCCTGCCTGTCTCCCGAGTGCTGGGATTACAGGCATACGCCACCACCTCTCGGCTCTTTTAATTTTTTTATTAATTTTAAATTTTATTGTGTGTGCATCTGGAAGTCAGAAGATAACAAAACTCTGGGAGTCTTTCCTGAGAACTGAACTCAAGTCATCAGGCCTGGAAGCAAGTGCCTGTATTTGCTGAGCCAGACACCTTGCCACCCAGGAGCCTGGAATTCTAGTAGCCGCAGAAGTTACCTGAGCTGGTGGAGAGCCAGTGTACTTCCTGTGCCTGCTCCATCTGCCCCAGCCAATTGGATGGCGCCTGTCCGCAGCCAGGACCCAGCCCCACTTAGTCCACTAAGACTCGTGTTCTAGTTTCTGGAGGCTCTCTCTGTGAATACTTGGTGAAACTGACACCCAAAATTAACCATCATAGAAACTATTCTATTTGTTAAAGGCAAAGTCTTATGCTTTGAGCACTGACTTCAAGCTATATGTAGCAGAGGATGGATTTGAACTCTTTACCTCCTATCTCCACCTCTCATATATTGGAATTACAGGCAGAATTTTCCATGTCCATTCCATTTTTACCAGAGACAGGTTTGTTTGTTCAGGTTTTTTTTTTTTTTAAAGACAGGGCCTTACTATGTAGCCCTGGCTATCCTGGAATTCACCTTGTAGACTAGGTTGGCCCTCCAACTCACAGAAATCTGCCTGCCTCTGTCTCCCAAGAGCTGGGTTTAAAAGCATGCGCCACCAAGGCCCGCTCTTGAGAGGTGTTCTTGCTGTGCAGCCCAGGCTGGCTTTGAGTTCTTCATCCTCCTGCTCAGGCTCCAAGCACTGGAACTGTAAGTGTGTGCTGCATTTTAATTATTTTTAAAAAAAATTTAAAACATTGTCATTTTTACTTTATATATATGAGTGTTTTACCCGAAAGCATGTCTGTATACCACATGAATTCAGTGTCTGCTGAGGTCAGCAGAGACCACTGGACCTGAAAAGGAGTTACAGTCGTCGGGCACCTTGTGGGGGCTGGGAACCAAACCCAGGTCCTGCAGAAGAGCAGCCAGTGCTCTTATCCTCTGAGCTGTCTCTCCGGCTCCGACCTGATCTACATTTTGCCACTTTTGAAACCCTCATCCTTGTCAGAAATATGAATGGATTAAAGTTGGACTTCTCTCTCTCTCTCTCTCTCTCTCTCTCTCTCTCTCTCTCTCCCTCCCTCCCATCTCTCTATCTCTATCTATATTTATATATATATATATTTGAGAAAGGGTTTCATATAGCCCAGGCTAGCTTTAAACTTGCTATACAGACAAGGATAAACTTCAACTTCTGACCCTCCTGCCTCTACCTCCCCAACGTGGAGATGCTCACCACGGTGCCTGGTTTATTTGGTGCTGCGCACCGAACTCAAGGCTTCATGCATTCTAGGCAAGCACTCTACCTGTTGAAATATGCTCCCCTGATCCAAGGGCAGATGTATTATACTTTTACTCGTATTTGTCTTTTATGTGGATAGGGGTGCTGGCCTGGGATGCGTGTGACCATAGGAGGATAACTCAGTCAGTTCTCTCCTTCTATTGTAGGTCTTGGCAGTCAAACTTAGGTTATCAGGTTTGGTGACAAGCACCTTTACCCGCTGAGCATCTTGCCAGCCTCTAGGGTGAATTTTGAGAGCGTTGGAAATGACATCAATTTGGAAACAGCTGGTGTCCTGCTGAGGTCTCAGACCTGAAGCAGGCGAACTGTCCCCTTTTCCTCCTCTGTTCTCTTCCTCCTCCTCCTCCTTTTATATGTTTTGTTTTCAAGACATGATTTCTCTGTGTAACTGGCCTGGAACTCACTCTGTAGACAGGCTGGCTTTGAACACACACCATAAATAAGGGGAAAAAAGCAGGTCAGCTGTCTTTCCAAGTCTGACCTTAAAATTCATATGAAAATCCAAAGGAAGCCAGGCAGTGGTGGTGCATGCCTGTAATCCCAGCACTTTGGGAGGCAGAGGCAGGCAGATTTCTGAGTTCGAGGCCAGCCTGGTCTACAGAGTAAGTTCAAGGATAGCCAGGGCTACACAGAGAAACCCTGTCTCGAAAAAAAAACAAATACAAAAAAAAAAAAAACACACACACACACACACAAAAAAAACAAAAAGAGGGGGGGCTGGAGAGATGCTCAGAGGGTAAGAGCACTGACTGCTCTTCTGAAGGTCATGAGTTCAAATCCCAGCACCCATATGGTGGCTCACAACCTTGCGTAAAGAAATCTGACGCCCTCTTCTGGTGTATCTGAAGACAGCTACAGTGTACTTACTTACATATAATATAATAAATCTTAAAAAAAAAAAAAAGAAAGAAAGAAAGAAAGAAAGTCCAAAGGACCCGGGATAGGCAATCTTGAAACAAGACAAGGTTGGATAACATATTTTACATTTTCTCATTTGAAAGTCTTGGTAAAAGCTTCAGTCATCAGACAGCGTGGAACTGGTGCAAAAGATCAACAGGATGGAATGAAGGGCTCAGCAGTCAGCTCTGGGAGGTGGCAGGAACGTCAGGAGTTCAAGGTCATCCTTGGCTACATAGTGAGTTTGAAGCCAACCCAAGCTATGAGAGACCCTGTTTTAAAAAATGGGAGTAGAGGGAGAAACTGGGGAGATGGTACAGTGATTGGGAGCACTATCTGCCCTTGCAAAGGATTGGGTTTCTTCCCCAGCATGTGGCAGTTCACAGCCTTCTGTAACTCAAGTTACAGAGGCTCCAGAGCCCTATTCCACAGCACACAAGTGTTTAATAGACATATATGCAGGAAAACACCCATAGACATAAAGATAAATACAGTTAATTAGTAGTTAATGCGTATTAGCTACTGTTCTATTTCTGTGAAGACACTCATGACCAAGGCAACTTATCAAGAGAACATTTAGCTGGGCCTGCTTACAGTTTCAGAGGTTTACTTACAGTCCATGGTCATCAAGGCAGGTCATGGCAAGAGCGGCTGCGATGGTGCTGCTGGAGTGCTATCTGAGAGCTTGCATTCTCTCCTCAGACAGAGACAAAGGCAAGACTAGGCCTAGCTGGGATCCCTACAGACATCCTACTCCCTCAAGGCCACCCTCCTTAGCATGCCTAGACAGTCCACCTAGTACTGAGTCATTTAAATCTATGCCTGCAGGGCCGTTCTCATTCAGCTACCACCCCATGTTATCTGGCAATTCCACTTCAGTGTATATATACCAAGAATCAAAAGAGACTCCAACAGCAAAATGTTCAGAGTCACTTATCACAGTATCCAAAAGATGGAAGCAGACAGAGGCCAGCTTGGTTAACTTAGAAAGTTCCAGGCCAGGCAGTGCTACACAGTGAGACCCTGCTTCAAAGGAAAACAGTGTGGTGTGTATAGAAAACAAATCTAAGAAACCAGAAAAGAGCCAGGCAGTGGTGGCGCACACTTTGAATCCCAGCACTTGGGAGGCAGAGGCAGATTTCTGAGTTTGAGGCCAGCCTGGTCTACACAGTGAGTTCCAGGACAGCCAAGGCTATACAGAGAAACCCTGTCTCAAAAAACTGGAAAAGAAAGAAAGAAAGAAGAAAGAAAGAAAGAAAGAAAGAAAGAAAGAAAGAAAGAAGAGAGAGAGAGAGAGAGAGAGAGAGAGAGAGAGAGAGAGAGAGAGAGAGAGAAAGAAGAAGAAAGAAAGAAAGAAAGAAAGAAAGAAAGAAAGAAAGAAAGAAAGAAAGAAAGAAAGAAAGGAAGGAAGGAAGGAAGGAAGGAAGGAAGAAAGGAAGAAAGGAAGAAAGAAAGAAAGAAAGAAAGAAAGAAAGAAAGAAAAAGAAAGAAAGAAAGAAAGAAAGAAAGAAAGGAAGAAAGAAGCCAAGCACTGCACACCAAGTTGGATGGTGGGTAGAGGGGAACCTGTGGCTGGAAGCAGGGACCACTGCCTCACCCCAGGAGCTGGCACTTGGGTCTGTCACCAACAGCATCCTTTGGTTCCCTGAGAAAGATGGAGCTGGGAGGTTTCTCTCTCTCCGGTCCTGGTGTCTCTTTCTGCCCAGCACTGGACACCAAGCATTAAGTGTTGCCTATTTGTTTACCTCTGCTCATCAGCCCCGTCCCACCCATGTGTCATACAGACAGGACATGTGTCATACAAACAGGACAGCAGCTGGGTCTGACTCACCTCCAGGAACAGGGGCTGGGCAGGTGCACTAAGTTGGTGCTCAGCAAACATGCTGAGTGATTGAAAGAAGGCAGACTCCGAAGAGCACCCCGCCTGTATAGGAGGCTTGGTTAACTTAGCAAGGCCAGGCACTCAGTTTAATTCATTCTAAAAGACCATAGGACAAGGCTGGGCATGGTGGCCCATGCCCTTAATCCCAAGACTCAGAATGCAGGAGGATCTCTAAGTCAAAGGCCAGTCTGGTCTATATAGTGAGTTTCAGGACAGCCAGGGCTTTATAGAGAGACTCTACCTCAAACCAAACCAAACCAAACCCAAACCAAGATAAATCAACTTAAGTCATTCTAGAAGAAAACAATGGGCTGGAGAGACAGGTCAACTGTTAAGAACACTGGCTTGCTCTCAGAGGGCAGAGGACCCCGTGTTTGATTCCCAACACACATGGCAGTTTGCCAAACTAGCAAGTGGTGCACAGACAGACACACATGCAGGCTACACACTCAGCTTAGTTTTAATTTCAAAAAGACAACGATGTCTTAGGGGGCATCCAGGGCACATAAGTTTGACGAATGTAAGCTTGTTGGTTCAAGGCATTCAGTGAGTTAACAGAATCCTGAAAAGCCTTTCCTTTAAACTCACTGTCCATGCCCTGCACCCTCCTCTTATTCCTGCTTCCCAGAGCTCCCCAACCACACACACACACACACACACACACACATTTCCAATCTGCTCCCCAGGCCCTGGTTCCTACACACATGCACACTAATTACTTTACCTGTTGCTAGCACAAAATAAAGGAAGGGTTTATTTTGGCTCCAGCTGCAGGGTATAGTGTAAAGCGGCTTGGGAGTGGTGGTGGCCAGTGGCCAGAGTATGAGGTGGCTGGTCACATGTCATCCACAGTCAGGAAACAGACGGGTGCTGTGCTCTGCCGACTGTCTCATTTCTATCCAGTCCACTACCTCACTCAGTGGGCCGGTCTAGGAACCCCCTCACCTGTGCTTATGTTTGTTTCCATGTGACTTAAATTCCACCAAGTTGACAGTCAGGATTAGCCATCACGCATGGGATAGGTGGCGTATACCTTGTGCCAGCTTCCATGCTGGGAAGGTCAGGTGTCAAATTACATAGACCTTACCATCCCCAGCTTTTTTTTTTTAATTTATTTATTTATTTTATATAAACACACTGGAGCTGTCCTCAGACCAGAAGAGGGCATTAGATCTCATGACTGATGGTTGTGAGCCACCATGTGGTTGCTGGGAATTGAACTCAGGACCTCTGGATAAGTAGTCGGTGCTCTTAACCACTAAGTCATTTCTCTAGCCCCCCCCCCCCCATCCCTAGTTTTTCTTAAAGTTTTTTTTTAAGAAAAGATTATTTATTTTATGTACGTGAGTACCCTCTCGCTCTCTTCAGACACACCAGAAGAGGGCATTGGATTCTATTACAGATGGTTGTGAGCCACCATTTGGTTGTTGGGAATTGAACTCCTGGTCTTTGGAAGAGCAGTCAGTTCTTTAACTGCCATCTCTCCAGCCCCTTACCATTCCCATTTTACAGAAAGACATACGCACTCCCACTGCAGGCCCCACACTTACTTTCACCCCATTTCTCACCACAGCCTATCTGTCCTGTTCTCTTTAACTTTTTATGTGTATAGGTGCTGCCTGCATATATGTTGTCTCAGCTAGAGTTTTGCTGCTGTGAACAGACACCACCGGGCCAAGGCAACTCTTTTTTTTCCTTAAAAGATTTATTTATTTATTTATTTATTTATTTATTTATTTATTTAATGAATACACTGTTGCTGTTCTCAGACACACCAGAAGAGGGCATCAGATCCCAGTACAGATGGTTGTGAACCACCATGTGGTTGCTGGGAATTGAACTCAGGACCTCTAGAAGAGCAGCCAGTGCTCTGATGAGCCATCTCTCCAGCCCCCTCAAGGCAACCCTTACAAGGACAACATTTAATTGGGGCTGTCTTACAGGTTCAGAGGTTCAGTCCATTATCATCAAGGCAGGAACATGGTAGCATCTAGGCAGGCATGTTGCAGGAGGAACTAAGAATTTTACATCTTCATCTGAAGGCTGATACAGAATACTGACGTTCAGGCAGCTAGGGTAAGGGTCTTAAGCCCACACCCACAGTGACACACCCACTGCAAGGTCACACCTCCTAATAGTGCCACTCCCCGGGGCCGAGCATGTACAAACCATTACACATGTCAATGTACCATGTGCATGTCTGGTGCGCAAAGAAACCAGAAGAGGGCGTTGGATTCCCCAGAAGTGCAGCGATGGATGGTTGTGAACTGATGCGTTCTCTAGAAAAAGATCCAATGCTCTGAACTGCTAAGCCATCTCTCCAGCCCTTGTCAGACTTTCTGCCCTTTTCAGCGGGATGGGTGTTTTTCTTTGCAGTTCTCTGATAGCTCACGTGGTTCAGGAATAGTGCTCATTTGTTTCTGTTTGTTTGGCATTTTAAGACAGGGTTTCACTATGCAGCACTGGCTATCCTGGAACTCACTGTGTAGACCAGGCTGGTCTTGAACTCAGAGATTAGGTATCTGCAGGCACTGTACACACATGATGCACAGACATTCATGCAAGCAAAAAATACCCATGCAAACTAATTTTAAAAAAATTGATGACAGTTGAGTAGGACATGGTGGCATATACCTTTAACCCCAGTATTTGGAAGGCAGATGCAGGCAGATCTATCTCTGTGTGTTGACGGCTAGCCTGGCCAAACTATAAAGAGAGTTCCACGCTGACGAGTGGAGTTAGTTGTGGGGCAGGGGAAGGTGCCGGGGGGGGGGGGGGGGTGCGGAATAGGAGCCAAGTACAATTTAGTTCAAAAAACAAGACCTTTGCCTGGCGGTGGTGCACACCTTTAATCCCTGCACTTGGGAGGCAGAGGCAGGTGGATTTCTGAGTTCTAGGCCAGCCTGATCTACACAGTGAGTTCCAGAACAGCCAGGGCTACACAGAGAAACCCTGTCTCGAAAAACCAAAAAAAAAAAAAAAAAAAAAAAAAAAAAAGACCATTTGCACTTACATGAGTTACCCACACAGTAAGAGCTGTGATTTGAGAATATACAGGTAGCTCCCTCCCCCAAGGGCCCTGAAAACTCAACAGCTATAAGGAGTCTCTGAGGAAGTGCAGACCTATTGTTACCAAAGATCCTGCGCCAATGAGCGGTGGAACCATCCCGGAGTATGGAGAACTGAACCCTTCCCCAGCCAGGGTTCATGCCCATCACCTACAAGAGTGGGCACATTGGTCACATCTGAGTCTCACAGCTCTGTTTCCTGTTCCAGAGAAGACACGGGTCTGGGGACAATGGCAGTCCTGCTCCTCCACACACTAGTTAACCGCAGGAAATGTACTAAGCTCCCATTGGCAACTCTGCCAGTGGGAAAACTCAGTACTCACCTCCTTCCTCATCTGTAAGCTGGGGGCGGTGGGGACACTTCCTCTAGAGGGTGGCTCTGAAGGGCAGGCATCCAACATGGACTTGGACCTAACAGTCCCTGGCACTTGAGAGGCTATAATACTTTCCCACTGGAGGTGGAAGGTGATTCCAAGACAGGAGGAGGGAAACGTCATCCAAGCGTGGATGACATATTCGTTGGTGAGAACACTCAGCCTCACAGCTCTCTTCCCAATGCCCTCTCCCCTGGCCTCTGCCGTACCCTATGCAAATGTGCTGTCAAAGCGTCCAAGGACACTAAGATGCCCCTCGTAAACTTCTGGGCTGGGAGGACTGCCAGTTGCCGTAAGGGTACCCATCTGCCAGAGTGGGGCTGAGCCGGGCTCCAGGCAGAGGCTGCGGAGGTGGAGGCTGGAATAGAAAGGGATCTGAGCAGTACCCGAGAGGTCCCCTGGGCCCCAGCCGAGCTGTTCCCACAGAGTGTCTGCTCACGCCCCACTCACTAGCAATCTTACTCAAATCTCCTTACCTTATTCAAGTTGTCTCTACACCTGGTGCCAAATTCTGGGTCACCCTCTTTCTGCCTGGGCACCCCCACTCCTCTCTCAGTTCTTTCTCCACAATGCGCGTCACCATCTGACATGCTATTTCTAGAAGCTATCATCTGTGTCCTCTTCAGATATAAACTCCAAGAACATTTTGTTTGCAGAATTACACCATCTAGAACACTCAGTGCTGAGAAAAGAGAAGAATAGAGAAATTCTTAGGTCCTTTATTTAGTTAGTTAGTTAGTTAGGTTTTTTTTTTTTTTTTTTTTTTTTTGGATTTGGTTTTTTCGAGAAAGGGTTTCTCTGTGTAGCCCTGGCTGTCCTGGAACTCACTCTGTAGACCAGGCTGGCCTCGAATTCAGAAATTCGCCTACCTCTGCCTCCCAGAGTGCTGGGATTACAGGAGTGCACCACCACTGCCTGACAGGTCCTTTAAAAAAAAAAAAGCAACTGTATTTGTTGTTTTGTAATTTTGAGACAGGAACTGTGTATTTCTGACTGGCCTGGAACTCACTACATAGACCAGACTGGCCTCAAAGTCAGACACCTGCCTGCAAGCGCCTCCACAGGGGAGCGTGAAAGGTGTGTCCACACTAGACAGAGATTCATTTCTTTTTTTAAAAAGATTTATTTACTTTATGTATATGAGTACACTGTAGCTGTCTTCAGACACACCAGAGGAAGGCACTGAATCCCATTATAGATGGTTGTGAGCCACCATGTGGTTGCTGGGACTTGAGCTCAGGACCTCTGGAAAAGCAGTCAGTGCTCTTAGCCATCTCTCCAGCCCTGAGATTTCTTTCTTTATGTGTCAGTATGTATACATTCTTGTGTGCATGCAGTGCCCACAGAGGCTGGCTAAGGGCATCAGCTCCCCTGAACAGAGTTGTAAGCAAAATGGCGAGCTGCCTCACGTGGGTGGGTGCTGGGACCCAAACTCAAGACCTCTGGTAGAGCAGCAGGCACTTTTAACTGAACCAGCCCTGCCTACATCCTCATAAAATGTACAGATTTTTTTTTTAAGATTTATTTATTTATTATATGTAAGTACACTGTAACTGTCTTCAGACACTCCAGAAGGGGGCGCCAGATCTTGTTATGGATGGTTGTGAGCCACCATGTGATTGTTGGGGTTTGAACTCAGGACCTTCAGAAGAGCAGTCAGTCAGTGCTCTTAACCGCTGAGACATCCCTCCAGCCCCAACTGTATAGATCTTAAATGGATAGCTCAATGTATGTGACCAATATGGAGTTTACAGCTGTGTCCTTCAGCCATTCCCCACCCCTAATGCCCTGGCCAACTTCCACCACCATAGACCAGTTCTGCTTGTCCCTGATCTTGTTTTGAACAGCTTCTCACTTTGTAGCCCAGTAGCCTTGAACCTGGGATTCTCCTCTCTCTGCTTGAGTACTAGGGCTACTGGTGTGTGCTGCTATTGCTGGCCCCTGAATTTTTTAAATTTCATTTAAATGCATTACATCATCCAGTGGACTTTTTTGACATCTGATGCGTAGCATGATCTATAAGATTTCCCCATTGTATGTAACAAGGGCTTGCTTTTTTTTTCCCCCCAAGACAGGGTTTCTCTGTGTAGCCTTAGCTGTCCTGGAACTCACTCTGTAGATCAGGCTGGCCTTGAACTCAGAAATCAGCCTGCCTCTGCCTCCCAAGTGCTAGGATTAAAGGCATGGGCCACCACCGCCTGGCTGCTCTTTTTTTTTTTTTTAAAGCATGGTCTCACCATGTGACTCTAAGTGGTCTCGAACTTGCTCTGTAGATCAGACTGGCCTTCAGTTCACAGAGATCCTCCTGCCTCTGGCTCCTGAGAGCTGACATTAAAGGTGTGCACACACCCAGTTCTCTGGCTAGTTTTTACTCTCTTCTGTCTGTCACACACATGCTTATGTTTATCCCCCTGTCCATGTATGCTCCCTGTGTGGGCATTGGGCTGTTTCCATTGGAGACTATAAGCATCTTTTTCCTTTTTAATTTTTATTTATTTACATGCCTGGTTCCTGAGGATGGCAGAAGAAGACATCAGATCCCCTGGAACATGAGTTACAGTGTAAGTCACCTTGTAGGAGCTGGGAATCAAGCTCGGGTCCTCTGGAATCCAATGCTCGGAACTGCTGAACACTTCCCAACTCCCTTTAAAGGCATTTTGTTTTGTTTAACTTGCTGTGTAGCTGAAAGTATCCTTGAATTCCTGGTCCAGGTGCCCCCATCTTGGTTTCCCTCCTCCCCCTGCCATGCCTAAATGCACTCACTCTTCATGTCTTTTGGAGGACACGTGCCTAGACTTCTCTTGAAAAGTGGCCTAAGAGGAAACCAATGGAATCATGGGTAAAATAAGTATGGCTGTAGAGTAGATGAGCAACTACCAAATGATTTTCTGAAGAAGGTCCCCAATGGCATAGCCACCAGCAGGGTATGACTTAGGGATTCACACATTGTCCCTAGCACGAGGTGAAGACAGACCTTCCTCAGGCTCCTTTCTGGGTACCTGAAAACCCATCTCTCCTCTGTGTGTTTGCTTAATGAACCAAATCCTGCAGTGAACTGCAGGGTCCTTTCCTGTTGGCAGGGAAGAGTTGTGGTCTTTAGCTGACACTCTAACTGTGCCACACCCAGGGCTGAAGAAGTCACATAGACCTTGGCTTAAGGCTGTCTTATGTCTCCTGGTAAAGCTCAACAGACCAGTAAGATAGACCGCCTCTCCTTGACATTTGATGGTACCCAGCGAGCCACAGTATCTGTCTCCACTCTAGGAAGTATCCAGAGGCCTGGCCCTTTTAAGGCTTGTATCCTGTGACAAGGATTCTGAAGCCCTGTGATATAAAATGGCTGATATGGGGCTGGAGAGATGGTTTCATGGTTAGGAATGCCCCCGGAGTATGGTTCCCAGCACTCACAATGAACGCTCGCAACTTCCTGTAACTCCAGCTCCCCTCATCTATGAGGGCACCTGTGGTACATCTCTCTCCATCCACCACCGCCCCCCACACCTGCATTTACTAACCTTTGACAAGTTCTGTAGCTTCTCTGCCTTAGTTTCTTACCTGTAGTGTGGGGCTTGTTATTATCTGTGTTAGCTGTGTACACACGCGCGTGCACATACACACGTTCACAGGCTTGTTATTATCTGTGTTAGCTGTGTACACACGCGCGTGCACATACACACTTTCTCAGGCTTGTTATTATCTGTGTTATCTGTGCGTACACATGCATGTGCACGTGCACACTTTCTTTGTTTTGTTTTTTTTTTGTTGTTTTTGTTTGGTTGGTTTTTTATTTGGAGACAGGGTTTCTCTGTGTAGCCTTGGCTGTCCTGGAACTCACTCTGTAGACCAGGCTGGCCTCGGACTCAGAAATCCGCCTGCCTCTGCCTCCCTAGTGCTGGGATTACAGGTGTGCGCCACCACCGCCCAGCTATGCACACACTTTCTCAGGCTCGTTATTATGTGTTAGCTGTGTGTACACATGCATGCACACACGTACTTTCTCACATACAAAATTAAAAGTGAGTCTTACTTTCAAAACTAATTTTCCTCAGCAGGTACCTCCTTCAGCTCCACACCTTCAATCCCAAGACTCTGGAAGAGGCACATGGCTGTTTGTGTTCAAGGCCAGCCTGGTCTACATAGTGAGAGTTCCAGGGAAACAAGAATCACATAGAGAGACCTTGTCTCCAACAACAACAACAACAACAACAAAAAATCCTATCCTAGTTCTTTGAAAAAATGTATCTTTAAAAATGTATCTTAAAAAAAAAGCTGAAGCCAGGCGGTGGTGGCGCATGCCTGTAATCCCAGCACTCTGGGAGGCAGAGGCAGGCAGATTTCTGAGTTCGAGGCCAGCCTGGTCTACAGAGTGAGTTCCAGGACAGCCAGGGCTATACAGAGAAACCCTGTCTCGAAAAAAAAACAAATCCAAAAAACCAAAAAAAAAAAAAAAAAAAAAAAAGCTGAAGGTCACCTAGGTTGCCTTGGGAGGCTGTGAACATTTTAACTAGGCACAGAAGAGCTTCTATGTTTCCAGCACTTGAGAGCTGCTGGGGCAGGAGGATGACCTGAAGCTTGGGCTACAAAGCTTGTACCAGACCAGTTGGGGTTATATAACAAGACCTTGTCTCAAAAGAGAAAAGGTTAATTCCAACAGAGGGAGGCCAGCCTGCTCTACAAATCTAGCTCTAGGCTAATCAGAGTTTCACAATGAGACTCTCAAGACCCAAACCCCTCCAGGGGCTCCCAACTTTCCCTGTTCTAGTGACCTCCAAAGTCAATTACTGAGGATGGAGGGGCCATAAGGGTCAAGGCCCTCAAAGTGTGAAAGACCAGAGAAAGCCCATTATAAATATGAACCTTAGGTGAGCAAGAGACAAACTCTGTATTTGAGCATTTGGGTGTTTTGGGGTTTTTTCTTTGTTGTTGTTGCATTTGAGGTAGGGTTTCTCTGTGTAGCCCTGGGTGTCCTGGAACTCACTAAGAATAAAGATGTGTGCTGGAGTTTTATTAAATCAAGTTTGCCCGCATACAGGTGTAACTAGTTTATACACATCTAACATAGATCATAACGAGCCTGAGAAAGTGTGTGTGCACACACATGTGTATACACAGATAACACAGATCATAATGAGCCTGTCTTAGTCAGGGTTTCTATTCCTGTGCAAACATCATGACCAAGAAGTAAGTTGGGGAGGAAAGGGTTTATTCAGCTTCCACTTTCACATTGCTGTTGATCACTAAAGGAAGTCAGGACTGGAACTCAAGCAGGTTAGGAAGCAGGAGCTGATGCAGAGGCCATGGAGGGAGGTTCCTTACTGGCTTGCTTCCCCTGGCTTGCTCAGTTTGCTTTCTTATAGAACCCAAGACTACCAGTCCAGGACTGGCACCACCCACAAAGGGCCCTCCCCCTTTGATCACCAACTGAGAAAATGTGGATCCACAGCTGGATCTCATGGAGGCACTTCCCCAACTGAAGCTCCTTTCTCTGTGATAACTCCAGCCTGTGTCAAGTTGACACACAAACCCAGCCAGTCCAGAGCCCTGCACTACAGGTGAGAAATAAGGCAGAGAAGCTACAGAACTTGTCACAAGCTAATGAGTGCAGGCGGTGTGAGCCAAGGGCCTGGCTGGAGAGGGAGGCCCCAGTTCCAGACCTTAGGTGAGCTGAAGGCCCAGACAGGGGCATGCCAGCTGTTGGCAGGCACCACCTTACAGCCACCTGAGCTTCCGCAGGGCTTCTGCCTAGAAGCAGCAGGGTTCCCCAGCACCCCAAGGTTCCTTGCTATGAACCCTGAGTTCAGAATTGATTTTCTGTTCTTGGGAGACAGAGCTGTCCTATGCTGCCCTGGCCAACCTTAAACTTGAGATCCTCTGGTCTCTACTGGGATTATAGGTGCTACTACACTTGCACCAGAACCACTTACTAACATTTTAAGTGTATGAATATGTTTACCTGCATGTATGTATGACCATGTATGTGCATTGCCAGAGGGCATTAGGTCTCCTGGAACTGAAGCTACAAATGGTTGCACCACCATGTGGGTGCTGGGAACCAAACTAGGGTCCTCTACAAGAGCAACAGTGTTCTTAACTGCTGAGCCATCTCTCCAGGCCCAGAATCCACTACTTGGATGGACATCAGTGATAGGCTTCCTCTTTTAACTCCGGTCCTCAGTCTATTTAGTATGACCTTTGCTATGGTGTCCCATGTGTTTGCCTTCCCTGAATCTGTCCCCATCTGTTGCTAAAAATACTGCTCCTAGGAACCACCTCTGCTCACAGGCCCCATGGAGAGGTGGCATAGAGTGGGAGGAAGCCTCCCGGCTCCTGTGACTAGGAATACTGGCACCCCAGGCACCTGATGGTTCCAGCGTCCTCAGTCTCCAGCCTCTGCACTGGTTTCATTCTCAACCTTTAGAGCAGGTAAGAAGTTTCCAGGAGCCCAGCTCCCCTTCTACCAGCATCCCCAGCTCAGGTGTGCTGAGGATCGACCCCAACCTTACAGCTGCCAGCACAACCAGAGGGTGGCACTGACTGACCAGGCTGCATCATGCCCGTTCCTCAATCGTAGAAGTGGGGTCAGCTCCCCCACATCTCACTTTGGGAGTCACAGGAGCACTACAGTGAAATTGGGAGTAGAAGGAAGGCAGATAGCTCCCCTGTCAGATAGCAGTTCCGTCTCTAGCACCCAGCCATTCGTAAATCATGTCTCAAGTCTTCCCACTGCTCTAATCACTACCCTAGCCTACCTTCTTCTCTCCCATAGTACAGGGACTTTACCTCCCGCTTCACAGCGCAGTCTCCATTAGATTCCTAGCTCTTCCGGCTCCCTCTCCTGCTAGGGTTGGCTACAGACCCAACCTTCATCTGCCTGCTCCTCCAGCTCCTTCCTGTGCCTTTACCCCTTCTTCTCTGAAAACCTAAGTTTCTGTCATTTTTAAATCTTTTTTCCCCCAGTACCAGGGCTCTAAACCAGGACTTTGTAAGCACTAGGCAAGTATTCTATCTCTAATCCTACTGCAAACCTTTGCCATCTTAAAAAGCAGGGGGCAGCCAGGTGTGGTGGCACACGCCTGTAATCCCAGTACTTGGGAGGCAGAGGCAGGCAGATTTCTGAGTTCGAGGCCAGCCTGGTCTACAGAGTGAGTTCCAGGACAGCCAGGGCTACACAGAGAAACCCTGTCTCGAAAAAAACAAATCCAAAAAAACCAAAAAACAAAACCAAACCCAAAAAAACCCAAAAAAACAAAAACAAAAAACCTGTCTTGAAAAACCAAAAAAAAAAAAAAAAAAAAAAAAAAAAAAAAAAAAAGCAGGGGGCTGGAGATGCGGCTCAAAGTACTTGCTACTCTTCCCAAAGACCAGGGTTCAGCCTCTCAGGCCTCACAAGGAGAGGCTCCATATACAGCCGTCTCTATAGAACTTTGCTTCCAGGGGATTCGATGCCCTCTTCTGGCCTCTCTTCACACCAGGCACACATGTAATGCACAGTGTAGACAAAGCACCCACATACAAAAGACAAACTTTAAAAAGAAATAGCAAGCATACCAAGCACCAAGCATTCTTTTAGTCTGTTCTTAGCCCCAGCACAGCTTCAGCTCCCCAGTCCCCCATTAAGTGCTGAGGCAGGGGTCAGAGGCTCGCCTTGGGGGACTTCCTTCAGGGCTACTGTGACAGCTGTCCTCTCCCTTCTAGCAGAGCATCTGGATAGCTCAGGGTCTGGCAGCTCTTGACTCCAGTGCCCTCCAGGTCCACACACCTGTCTCTAGGCCTCAACTGTCAACAAGGGCAAGCCACACTTTCTTCAGTGTCCTCAAGAGCACCCCAAACTCATCACAACCAAACTTTCAAGCTAAATCTTGTCTTTTTCTCCTGTGTCCCTCAGCTGGAAAGGGGTCCCACCCCTGCCAAAGAGCTGCAGAAAATGAGAAAAGGTGCTTCCTGATATCCTCCCTTGGCCCTTGGCAGCCTGCCTTCAAGCCTAAGGCCAAACAGTCCTGGGTCCCCTCAGACTGTAGCCACTGTCGTCCTCACCCTCACACCTAGCCCATCCCCAAGGGTCTCGGAATGCCTCCATCAGGAGAAGCCAGCGAGCTTGTCAACAGATGACTTGGCATCCCCTCTCGGTCTTCTAGACGTCGGAACCCACGTGGCCACTGCGTCCTGCTCCACTTGGCACCGGTGCTCCCTGAGATGTTCCGCTAGCCTTTGGCACACACACTGCCCAGGCTTCTCAGACACACAGGTAGGCAGACTGCTTGACTCCAAAGATGCTTCTCAGATCTTCTGTCTCTTCTCGCACTGAGCCCTCCACAGCACTGGCTGCAGAGCACTATAGTTTTCAAGGCTGTCTCAGCACTGACCCCATCTGTCCTTTCTCAGCCATCCAGGGAGGGGAGGCGAGGAAGGCTGGAGGCCCCACAGGATGAGGCCATCCCGTAGCACTCCCAGCACGTGGCACTCAGTCCCTAGACCAGATTCCTTTCTTCTTTGGCCCCTCGTAGTCCCCCAGACTCCTGTCAGCCTCCCTGTTAGTACTCAATCACTGGCTGCCCCCACACTGTCCCTGCTACCCCTCCCGTGGGAAGGTACGTGGGTGGGCATTAAGAATACAGCCACAAAGCCCTGGACACAGGATGAAAAGAAACCAAAACCCTCTTTTTTTTTTTTTAATAAATTTAATAACAATTCCATCTTTCTCTTCTCCCCAAAGCAACTAATACTAACTAAAAGAGAGCATAGGCCAGGGGTCAAGGGGCAAAGGGTGCTAGGAGTCATAATCCTCTTCATCCTCTGCCTCAGGCGCGGAGGGGCCAGGGGGTGCTGGGGGCAAAGGCAGGGGGGAGGTGAAGGGCACGAAGGGAGCTGGAGGGCTGCAGGACAGAAAATGGAGAACATCAGGCTTGCCACCGTGCTGTGCCCAACCCACAGGCCCCACCCTATCCTCCAGAGGCAGAGGCAGATGTGGTCCAAGCCGCCCATGACATCACAGGTGGCAAGCCCCGTAGGAGGGAAGGTCCCAGCGAAGACCACTATCAGACTCTCTCCCTGACTACTGTGGAGACAAGACCTTTTCAGAACCATCTCTTGTGTTTAATATCCCCTTCTGGTCCCTAAGTCAGCCACCACCATGAGGTGGCTAGGGAAGTAACACTAACTGGCTCTGGGGAGTCTGGCATGCCCCTGCCTGGTGTTCCTGGGGTGCTCACCTCTCAAAGTGGGCAGGATGACTGGCTTGGGGTGGAGGCTGTGTCTCTTCTTCCCCATCGGTGTCTGTGTCCTCAGACTCATCCTAGGAACACAGCAGGGGTCAGGGTTAATGGGAAGGCCTGGACCCATCTCTGGGGAGCCCAGGTCCCTGGGAGGCAATGGAGGTGGAGGTACAAGAGGTTGTAGACAAGGAGGAGGCCAGGCCTCCCACCAGCCTCACTCACCTCCTGTTCTGAGTCTGTCCCGGACAGCTTCTTGTCTTTGCCTTTGCTTCCTGTGCCTCCGTTCTTCCTGCCACTGCTGCCTGGTTTCCGGCCCCTTCGGGAAGGTACAGTCCATCTGCCCAGAGGACTCTCTCCCCCTTCCTCACCCCCCAGCCACCCCCAACCCCTGTGGCCTTGGCCTTTCCCACCTGTATGCCTGGTCTTGGCTACCCACCTTCGAGGACCCTTGTCCCCATCCATATGGTTGTCTTCCCCATCCCCCTGCATGTCAGGCACAGATGCCACCAAGTCTTTCAAGAAGTCAAATTGCTGCTCGAGCTCAATGCACTGTTTCCTGAAGAAGTGGAAGAGGAAGGTGTTCAAATAGGGCCCCCAAGACACTTAAGGAAGGATAGAGACAGCCTTTTCGTGTCAGTACAGTGAAACGTGAAAAACACCCTTCTCCACTTCCACCAGGCCTCCCGGGCGGGCGAGCGGCTCGGCTCGGCTCGGCTCGGCTCGGCTCGGCTCTGGTTGTTCCTTCCACCTGAAACACCTAATCTCTCCTACATCAGTCCATACCACAGAGCTGGCCTCCCTCAGCCTCGCACCACTCCCCCTGTCAGAACACTGCCTCCTCAAAAGCCCCTCCCAGCTCAGCGGCCACTCACAGGTGGGACGTGGTCATGGTTTTGGCATTTCGAGACTGGGTCACCTGGCAAGCCTTCTTCAACAGGGACTCCAAGAAGAGCTCAAGTGCCCGGGCTGAAGACGTCAAGGAGAATCCAAAAAGGGGAGTGCCGCAGTCCCGCCCCACGCCCCTCAGCCCAGCCGGCCCCTAGTAGGATACAGATGATGACAGGCACAGCTGCCGCCACCTTCCCAATCTCTTCGTCCGTCTGCATGATCTTCTTGATCCGCGCCTGCCGAAGGAAGGGGACAGAGCTCGTCTCCCGCGTCCCTATGGGGGTTAGGGGAACCAGGGGGTATCCCAGGAGAAGGGGGCGGGGGGCACTAAGCCGGGAGGGCATGGAAGGGGCGGGGCGTCAGGCAGTGGACACCTAAAGGCACCCGGTCCCCCACCGGCAGGACCTGGGCCCAAGCCTCCCAGGAGCCCAGCCTGCTGAGGCCCATCCCGGCCACGTGCTCACCGGCGGAAACCGCGCGTTATACTTCTTCTTCTTGCTTGGCATCTCCGGGCCTCTCTTGCTGCGCCGGGCCCAGCGCCGCCGCCCGCAGCCTCCGGGCCCCGGGCCTGTTCGCCGCCGGCCCGCCGCGGTTCCCCCCGGGTCCTGGTGCCGCCTACTCCTCCCACACCACTTCGCGCAGGGTCCTAGTGCCGCCCGTAGAAAAGCAGCTCCCCAAACCTGGGCGCTGGGCTTTGGATCCTCTAGGGCGGTGCGCGTCCTTCTCAGGGATCGCCCGCCACGCCCACCCGCCCCCCAAACTAAAGTACGAACGTTAGCTCCACCTCCTGAAGACCTGCGCCTCCTGGGATTCTCGCGCTGGCTCCGCCCCTGAACGCAGCCCGCCCCTGAACGCAGCCCGCCCCTTCCCCTTGAGCCCCCGCCTCTAGCCTTCTGGTTCCGCCTCTGGCCCCGCCCCGTGACTGTGTTTGTCTATAAAGTTGTTGTTGAGGCGGCGGGACCCTAAGATGGCGGCGGCGGCGGCGGCCGTGGCAGGGGCGGGGCGCGGCGGGGGTGGCAGCACGGATCCCGGGCAGGAGCGGAGCCGGGCCCGAAGTTGGGTTGGCGCGGAACGGAGTGAAGGCCGGAGGTGACTGCGGGGCGGTGTGAGGGACAGCCCCGGGATGGAGGCAACCCTTAAGCTATGGGCACTAATGGCGGCGAGTGTGTTAGGGCTGGAGCCTGGTCCTCGCGCAGGCTCTGTCCTAGCTGGTTCGAGTCCGGATGTTACCCAGTGACCCCCTGATGGGCCGCTGTCCTCTCTGGGACTCTGAGTCCCGGTGTTTAAGTGTGCCCCAAATAGTTCATTGTGGGAGGCCTGGCCCTCTACAGCCAGTCTCTGCGTTTTGCCTACGTCCATTAAATTGCAGCGCCCGCTACCTCGGGACTCTGGTCCAGTGATAAAGCAGAGCCCCGTGCCAGTTAACATTTAAGCTCTAACGCTCTTTACGGGCATGACCTTGGGCAAGCCCCGTTTCTCTTAGTTTCAATTTCCATGTTTGTAAGCAGTGAAAGTAGTACTAACAATAGCGACTCCACCTCAGGCATTTTATTCTAGGGATAGATCTAGGGACAGGATCAGTTGTTATCCCATTGTGAAGATGAAGTAACTGAGGCACAGACATTAAGTCTTGCCCAGGTCCACAGTTTATGCAGTACCTGGCACCCTCTAGGACCCAGCACTTTTTATTTACTGTCTCAAACCTCTGACTCAGTTCCCTCACGACAGGATGGAACCAAATGAGGAGCTGGAAGAGGAGGACTCTCCAGGTGGCCGGGAGGATGGCTTCACTGCTGAGCACCTGGCTGCAGAGGCCATGGCGGCCGACATGGACCCCTGGCTGGTATTTGATGCCCGTACTACACCTGCCACAGAGCTGGATGCCTGGTTGGCCAAGTACCCACCATCTCAAGTTACTCGCTATGGGGACCCAGGTTCACCCAACTCTGAACCAGTGGGCTGGATTGCAGCCTATGGGCAGGGTTACACCCCCAACTCAGGGGATGTACAGGGGCTGCAAGCAGCCTGGGAGGCTCTGCAGACCAGTGGGCGACCCATCACACCAGGTACCCTGCGCCAGCTGGCCATCACCCACCATGTGCTCTCCGGCAAGTGGCTGATTCACCTGGCACCTGGCTTCAAGCTGGACCATGCCTGGGCTGGCATTGCCCGGGCTGTAGTTGAGGGCCGTCTTCAGGTGGCCAAGGTGAGCCCACGGGCCAAGGAGGGTGGGCGCCAGGTCATCTGTGTTTACACGGACGACTTCACGGACCGCTTGGGTGTACTGGAGGCAGATTCTGCCATCCGGGCCGCAGGCATTAAGTGCTTGCTCACTTACAAACCTGATGTCTACACCTACCTGGGCATCTACCGAGCCAATCGCTGGCACCTTTGCCCTACTCTCTATGAGAGCCGTTTCCAGCTTGGAGGCAATGCCCGTGGCTCTCGAGTGCTGGATCGTGCCAACAATGTAGAACTGACCTAATGGGGCTGATTAGGAGAGACCACCGTTTGCTTCCCAGCTGGGGATGGATCCTTGTTTCTTCTCTTCCTTGTCCCAAGAAGGCTGAGCTCCCCAGCTCTGAGGACTCACTGACCTGAGAACTGCCTGCATTCAGTCCCTTTGAACTTCTGCTCTCTGCAGGGCCAACTCCAGCCCTCACAGGTTGGGGGCCCTGGCTCTCAGAGGGCCGGGCCCCTGGCTGCCCTCTTTGATGCTGCTCCCCACCACTGCCCAGGACCACAGCTTGGGTGAGATACTGGAGACAGTCTGCCCTGGCCACCCTGTCCCCACTGTACTTAGCCTGCGTTCTTCCTTTCCTTCCTCCCTCAGAAGGGAGGAACTAGTGCTTCCAGTCCCTGCCCTGGAGCCGTCCTAGCCCAGGTGGCAGGCCCTCCAGACTGAGCATGCTA
Source organism: Apodemus sylvaticus (assembly GCF_947179515.1). Classification (NCBI taxonomy): domain Eukaryota; kingdom Metazoa; phylum Chordata; class Mammalia; order Rodentia; family Muridae; genus Apodemus; species Apodemus sylvaticus. The sequence goes on along the minus strand of NC_067472.1, from coordinate 57,537,229 downwards.
TTGGGACCTGTTCATGTGCTGACCAAGAGGAGATGCAGGGCCATGGACATGGGGTCTGCCCTCCTGCAGACTCCTCGCCAGTATCACCAACACCCCTTCCCTGGCTACCTTGACATGTGCCTGCTCCTGCCATTTCAATAAAACCCAGCTTGGGTCTGTGTCTTGAGTGTTTTTTAAAAATACTGTCCTGATGGTTACCTGCATTGGCTCTCAAGGAAAGGCCAGAAGAGGCAGCTCCAGCCTGAGCAGGCCTTTTTGTCTTTCCTCCACAGTGCTGTGTTTCTTTGCAGAGGCTTCGTTGCTCGGAGCTGCTCTCCCTCTGTACCCCATGGGTCAAAATCAGTGTCTCAGGTCTTTCCAGGAAGGCCCAAGAGGGCTATTCTTTTGGTCCCAAGGTATATTTGTTTTACATTTTGTTAAGAAAAAGTCTCACTGTGTAGCCCTGGCTGGCCGGGAACTTATTATGTACCCTAGGTTGGCCAGTAACTCAGAGAAATTCATTTGTCTCTGCCTACCAAAGTTCTGGGTTTAAAATCCTGCACCACCATCTCCAGCTTTTAGATTTTTAAAAAATTCTGGCTGGGCAGTGGTGGCACACGCCTGTAATCCCAGCACTCGGGAGGCAGAGGCAGGCAGATTTCTGAGTTTGAGGCCAGCCTGGTCTACAGAGTGAGTTCCAGGACAGCCAGGGCTACACAGAGAAAAACCAAAAAATAAAAAAAAAAACACATCTGTTCATAGTGGTACATGCCTTGTTTAACAAGGTGAGCTCCAAGACAGCGAGAGCTGCCTACATAAAAGAGACCCTGTATCAAAAAAAAAAAAAAAAAAAAGTGGTGGCGCACACCTGTAATCCCAGCACTTGGGAGGCAGAGGCAGGTAGATCTGAGTTCTAGGCTAGTCTATTATACAAGGAGATGCTGTCTCAAAAGAGGGATGGGGTGGGGCAGGGAGGCAGGTGACATGGTTCAGCAGTTAAGAGCATTAATTCTTGCAGAGGACCTTTAGTTTGGTTCCCAGAACTCACATGGTGATGATTATTAGCAGCCCCTGACTCCAGTTCTAAGGGATAAAATGACCTCTTCTGGCCTCTGCAGGAACTGCACGCGTGCTGCTCCAACATACATCCAGGCCTGGAAAAAGGAATCTTTACAAAGGATTGAAAACAATGAAATATAAAATTACAGCTGGGCGGTGGTGGCACATGCCTTTAATCCCAGCACTTGGGAGGCAGAGGCAGGAGGATTTCTGAGTTCGAGGACAGCCAGGGCTACACAGAGAAACCCTGTCTCGAAAAAATCAAATCCAAAAAAAAAAAAAAAGAAAAATATAAAATTATTTTTTAGGGGTGGGGTACAGAGGCTGCTTTGCCTCATACACATTGGGAGGTCAGAGGAGCACTTGGAGAAGTCAGTTTCCCTCCATTGTATGGGTCCCAAGGATCCAGCTCAGGTCAGGCAAGGACCTTTATCATCTAAGTCGCCCAGGCTTTTTTGTTTTGTTTTTGTCTTTTGAGACAGGATTTCTCTCTGTAGCCCTACTGTCTTGAAACTATGTAGACCAGGCTGGCCTGGAACTCAAGAGATTCACCTGCCTCTACCTTCCGAGTGTTGGAATTAAAGGTGGGCGCCACCACCCACCGACTTGTCTTTTCATGTTCTCATTATATGACTCTTGCTGGCCTGGAACTTGCTATGTAGATCAAACTGGCCTTGGAATCAAGGCCTGATTCTGCCTCGAATATGTTCATGTTGACTTTATGATCCTCTGCTTACACCCCCTGAGTGTTAGGATTACATGTGTGGACCATCACACCCAAGTGTAAGTAGTGCTGTCGAGGTTTATGCCATGACCAAGATTAAACCCAGGATTTAGTGCCTGCTAGGTATTCTGCCAGTGTGGCTACATCTGCAGGCCCTCTGCCCCCACAATTTTGGCCTTTTTGAAACAGGGTTTTGTTATGTAGCACAATTTCAGTTCTGATCTTTCTGCCACAGCTTCTTGAGTGCTGGGGTTACAGGTCTGAACTACCAAGTGTATTCCGCAGGGTGGATAAAGGCACTCTGTCTGTCTGTCCTTGCAGTTCTGGGCGGGGCACATGGATTTCTAAGAAGAGATGGGCTGGAACAGCCTAGCTGGTGAATGGCTTGAGTATCCGCGGACAGTTTTCCTGTGCATTGCCATCTGCTTCTGCCACCTGGAAGCCACTCGACAGTTTAGAAGGAACTTCCACGGCGGGCATCACTCAATTATCATGACCTCTTTAATGATACCACATCCTGCTGCCAAGGCACTATTAGCATGTGTGATGGTATAAGCCTTTAATTCCAGTGCAAGCACACAGAAGCAAATGAATCTCTGGGAATTAGGGGAAAATCTGGTCTACACAGCAAGCTCAACAACAGTCAGAGCTACAAATACCATCTCAAAAGAGAGAGAAATTGAGGGCAAAAGGAGAAAGGATGACCTGGGGTGATTCAGTGTGAGGACAGAGCTGGGACTTGCCTCTGTTCCTTCCCTTCTCAGGCAGAGTGTGCTTCTTGACCCCTGTCCTTGTCCCGACAGGCACATACACAACCCACAGAGCACGGACACATGATCTTTTTGTCTTTTGGCCATCCTCCCTCTTGTGCGTAGCTGCTGTATTCTTGGGGGCCTGGCCCATGCACTACCTTGTTTCCAGAGACCAGTGCCTGCCCTGGCCTTGGTTGGAGGCCAGAGCTGTTGGCAGAGAACTCCTTGAGATGTTGCTCCCGTGCCGTGCCAGTGCTGAATCAGCCTCCAGCAGCCTCATCAAGTTGGAATTTGGAGCAGAGGAGCGGAGATGCCACTGGGGTGACTGGGTGGAAGTGGCTGAGTCATGAGATGCTAGCTTAACCCCCTCCCCAGCTGCCTCCCTATCCTGAGCTTCCCCAGGACTGAGTCCACCTCAGCCTAAATTTGGGAAATCCCCAGAGCTCAGAGTTGGAGCCAGGTGCCCTGCCTTCCTGATTGTCAAAGCTTTGTACTTGACTAAAGTGGGCCAACTCTCCCTAGGCAGAGGAGTGGCATCCTGGCAAAGCCTTGTGTTCCCACAAGATGTCTATGTGGTATGGAGAGCCCAGGTTTTCTTTCCTTACAAAGCCTGACATATCCCTCTTCTGTATCTCTGTGGCCTTGCCTGCCCCTTACCCTTTCTCATTGTCTCCCAAACCAAGACAACAGCCACTAACTTGGCTCCTCCACCCCACAACTCTGTCCTGTCCCACAAGCCAGGTCCCCAGATTCTCTGCAGAGATGCCCACAGTCCTATCCTATTTTGATTCTCTACAGAAAAAAGGTCATCTGTCCTGGGCTGGCATTGACCAGGCCCCCACCAGCTTTCTCAGCTGTCCTTGAGCACATCTTCCTTGTCTCTGCACTCAATTGAAGCCAACTGGCACATCCTCTACCACCGTGGCATGGAGCCCAGGGCCTCAGGCCTTCTTTGTTCTTAAACACCTGCTGTGCGGTACCGACCACAGGACCAGCAGTTACTTAGCAATCACGTGGTTGATGGCTGTCTCCTGCTGGTCCCAAACCACAGACCCAGACTGTTCTCTCCTAAGGCAGGAGCAATGTATACATTTCATCTCCGAGTCCACAATAACTTCTTGAGAGATTATTAAATAAAAGAACTGCTCCATATCCAGGTGCTGTGAGTCCCACCTGTCTGACCTCTCTGCTTTATCTGTGTTTATCTTTGCTCTAGAACATGGCTTTGCTGCCCACGTGCTGCCCTTTCCCACTTTGATGCCTTTGTTGATGGGCAGCCTCTAGTGGCATGCCTGACACCATCACTGCTAGCTAATGCACATCTCAGACCGTGGCTCTCTAACCATGTGTGACTTTCTTTCATTTATATGTCTGGGGACCCTCAAGGACAATGACTGGTTTATCCTCAGGGCACTGTCAGCACCCAGGTCAGAGTCAAGCCTGGTGCAAACACCAAATAACATTCTTGAATCCAGGGTGATTATAGGAGAGCCATACAGTATCTAAGCTCCGTTTAGTTCTTTTATTTTTAAATTATTTTATGTGTACAGAAGTTGTTCCTGTGAGTATGTCTGTGTGCCACATGTGTTCTTTGTATCCGGGGAAGCCAGAAGAGGATGTTAGATTCCCTGACACTAGAGTTACAGATGGTTTTGATCTGCTATGCGGATGCTTGGAGTCAAACTTGCCTCCTCTGCAGCAGCCAGTGCTTAACTCCTGTGTGCCACCTCTCTAGCCTCCAGCGCTGTTATTCTTACCATCTTTGCAGAAAGGGAAACAGAATCCCAGAGAATTCCAGTTAATTGTCTCAAGGTTGCAGAGCAAGCATATGGCAGAACCAAGATTTGAACTCAGATCATTCAACTCTAGAGCATCTGATGCATGGTTAAGTCTTGCTAATGAACATGCTCGTGCTGGGCAGTGGTGGCGCTCGCCTTTAATCCCAGCACTTGGGAGGCAGAGGCAGGCGGATTTCTGAGTTTGAGGCCAGCCTGGTCTACAGAGTGAGTTCCAAGACAGCCAGGACTACACAGAAAAACCCTGTCTTGGGGGAAAAACAAAAACAAAAACAAAAAACAAAACAGGAAAGAAAAAAAGAAAGTGCTCCTGAGTAGCAAAAAAGTGCTGCAAAAAGAAATATTGCCCTGCAGGGACATAGGATTAACTTGTGAAGTACACAAGGTAGGTTCTCACAATCACATGGGAGACAGGCTGGGCCCAGACACATTCCTTCAACACTGACCAAGAAACTAAGTTCAACCTGTCTGGAAAGGAACAGTCCCTCTAGCCTACGGAAAGGATTGCTCCCGACAAGCTAAGGGTTTCCCAAAGCCTGGGCTAGCAGGGGTTCCCTTGCTTAGCCAGCTCCTGCCTACATGGAAGTATGGAAGCACTGGGTTGTGTAGGGGCCAAACTTAGACAAACCCCTGTGTCTACCCTACTAATACAACTGAGAGAGGCCTGAGAGACAGACATACCCCGCATGCCTTCCTAACACACTGCAAACCTCAAGCCCCTGGAACTTGGCTTCCAGGGGGAATGTTCTGGGAGGAGGAAACTCTATTTAACCTCCAACTCCAGTTAGGACCTGGGGCAGAATCGGGAGTCCAGGAAACAGCTAAATTGGGAGATGCTTCAACCAAAGCTTTGGCAGGATTTGGGGGATTTTCCTAGTAGGACAGATGCACCCCGATCCTGTGGACTGGGAGGGGCCTTGGCAGGGATGAAGATTGGGTCACAGGGCTGATTCACTGAGGAGGGAAACTCCCCACTTCTGTGACGTACATGCCCTAGGCACTGAAGGGTAAAGTTAAGGGCACTAGTCTGAGAAACACTTCACCTGTTTTTTTCTTTGCCCACTAGCCTTCTAGGAGGGTACAGTAAACCTGAGATTGGCAGAAGGATGAGAAGGCAGGGGCAGGTTTGTGGGGACAGCTTTCCAGGAAAGGATATCAGAGATTGCAACTGGAATGAAGGCTGGACAGGACACCTCAGGTATCCTTTCTTGTCTGTTTTGTGAATGGAACAAGTAAGGCTCACTGTAAGAGCAAACGTGTACACAGGCATGCTCTGCACGGGCGCACACTGGGCGCCTTACATTCCTTAGCTCTCACCCTCCACAGCACTCCCTTTATTGATGAAAAAACTGAGATCAAAAGATGCTAAGATGGTAAAAGTTGAGCCAGGCACCTGAGAGGCAGATGTAGGCAGAAAGGTTAGGAGTTCAAATCCAACTTCAGTTACATAGCAAGTATAAGGCCAGCCGAGGCTACATGAGTTCCTGTCTCAAACAAGAAAGTAAAAATTGGTACAAGCCGAGGCTTCAGGTGTTCTGGTAGCCTACATAGCTCCTAATTATGCCTCCTACAGTAGGGCATCAGGGCATTCTGTCTCTGGTCCCGGAGCAATTCTAGTTCCTAGAGTCAGAGGACTCTTTAGGATGAAGTTGGATTGGTTTCTGTGGGTCTTCTTCTACCGCTGGGCGCAGCTCTGCCTGTTGGGCACCCTGGAGGATAGCCATGTCCCATACTAGCCCTGGCTCCTCTGTGGCTCCTGAAGGGAGAGAAACTGGCTGCCATGGGGGTGGAGGGTGGGGGTGGGAATCAGCCAAACCAGGAGAGGGCAGTGAAGTTCCTTCTAGGATCTCTCCAGAGCTTGACTTTTGACCAAACCCCAATGCAGAGCTTCCCTTTCCTGTGCTGACACTCACCTCCTGCATTGTATGCATACAAGCACATAGACACTCTCTCTCTCTCTCTCTCTCTCTCTCTCTCTCTCTCCTGTGTCACACACACACACACAAATGCATATGCATAGAAACAAAGATACACAAGTGTACACACACCCACAGACACGTACAGAAATGTACACACAGTCACACAGTAAAAGTTCAACTTAATTGCCCCAAATGGTCCTGTTCCTCTCTGCCTGCGCCCAGGAGGCCTAAAAGCTGTGGTTTTGTGAGATGAGGCAAGTAGCCCCACACGGGCAGCTTTGCCCCACTTGGCTCTCACACAGGCTACATGACTCACTCCCTTGCCCCCCATGACTCAGTTTACACCAGTGCCTGGAGGTCCTCGCAGCTCGGGTGGGGCGGTTTATGGCTGCAGCCCAGGCCCGCCAGCCTTTCATCCACTCCCAGCCCAGAGCAGGAGCTGGCACCCCTGCGATCAGTCGGGCTGGCTCCTGGGAGCCTGGGGACAGGAAGTGTGTGGGGGGGAGGGGAGTCCTTGGTCTGGACTTTAGAAAGAGCTGAAAAACGTTGAGACAAGCACCAACGGTCCGGAGCTTGGGTTTAAACGGAACAGGAGCCACTCTGTGGGTCAGGCTAATTGGGCGGAGTCGTTGTAGACACACAGAAGAGGAAACGGGCCACATGGCACCAATCTTACCAGCAAGAGAGCGAGCGCTCGTTAGAAATGTTTCCTGCATTTCTGGGAGTCTCTCTCCAAGCATTATCCATGATTTACCCTGTCCACTCCCCCAAGCAACCCAAAAAGCAGATACAAATGGAGAAACTGAGCCATAGACATTGAAGGCATTGCTGACATTACACCGTGATAAAAGGAGGCTTTGCAAAGAGGGAATAAGCTAATACATGTAATCTGCCTTAGGAATTAGCAAAAGTGTTTGTATTCGCGGTTGCTCTTACAGTGAGCCTCCTATTTATACATTGGGTGAGAACGGATATCTGACACATCCTGGCCCGCCTAGCTCCAGCTACAGTCTGTTTTCCTTCTCTCAGGGGCCTGCTCCCATAGCCTGATTACTACTACCCCCCCCCCCCCAGCTGCGTGGGGTGAAGTGGAACTGAGAGGCCCACTGTTCCCTCCACCCTTAGTTCTCCACTGGAGCTCCTGGGTCCAGGAACTCAGTGTGTGATGGGTGAAAAAGAGGAGCTGGGGCTGGAGGGATGATGGCTCAGTGCTGAAGAGAGCTGGCCACTCTGCAGGGGAGGGGGGACCTAAGTTCAGTGCCTAGCACACATGTCAGAGGTTCTCAGCCACCAGCTCCAGGGGGGCTCAGCACTCTCTTCTGGCCTCTGCAGACAGACAGACAGACAGACAGAGACACAGACACAGACACACACACACACACACACACACACACACACGGGATGGGGGTGCAGCAGGGAGACAGAGACAAAGAGACAGAGAGATCTTCTAAAAATGAAGTAAGAGTGGGGGTGGGGGGTTGGAGGGTGGGGGGGTGGGGGGTGTTGGGGGGGAGGGTGGTGGTGGTGGTGGTGGCGGCGGCGCACACCTATAATCCCAGCACTCTGGGAGGCAGAGGCAGGAGGATTTCTGAGTTCGAGGCCAGCCTGGTCTACAGAGTGAGTTCCAGGACAGTCACGTCTATACAGAGAAACCCTGTCTCGAAAAAACCAAATCAAAAAAAAAAAAAAAAAAAAAAGAAAAGCAAAAAGAAAAAAAAAATGAAATAAGAGCCAGGAATGATAGATCATGCCTTTAACCCCAGCATTCCAAAGGCAGAGGTCACCCTAGTCTACAAGTTCCACAATAGCCAGAGATATGTAGAGAAACCCTGTCTCAAAAAAGAAAGGAAGGAAGGAGGGAAGGAAGGAAGGAAGAGTGCTGTGGGCTGCCTGTTGTTTGCCCCGATGAGGAGGGTCATGTGAACCTTCTCCCCATTTTAACTGGTCAATGAAGGCTAGAGCCTGTGATGGGCAATGAAAGGAACCCGTGGGGCTGGAGGTTTTCGAGAGGGGAGGAAGGGAAAGGGAAGAAGGATGGAGGAAGAAGAGGTGGAGGAAGATGGAGCAGAACCACGTGGCTTGGAGAAGCAGCAAGGGGTCTCCGAGTAGTGCAGCGACAGATGTGCCCAATCTAGGCGTATGGCTTATAAATATAATAACTGAGTTGTGTGGTTTTGTACAGGCTTATTGGGGTTGGAGATTTACTGCAACAGAAAGGAAGAAAGAAAGAAAGAAAGAAAGAGAGAGAGAGAGAGAGAGAGAGAGAGAGAAGAAAGAGGTTCAGTACACACCTTTGATCGCAGCACTTAAGAGGCAAAGGCAGGCTGATTTCTAAAAGTCCAAGGTTAGCCTGGTCTACATAAAGTGCTCCAGACCAGCCAAGGCTGCATAGTAAAACCCTGTATCAAAAAGCTAAGAACAGATACATAAGATAAGGAGTGTGTCAGGTGGCTCGGCGATTAAGAACACTGGCCGTTCTTCCAGAGAACAGCGCCCATGTCTGGCAGCCTCTTCTGCCTCCTTAGGTGTCTGTACTCACGTGCTCACACCCACTGGCACAGGTACAGATACCTATTATAAAATCAAATAAATAAAACAATTAAAAACATTAAAAAAAGGCAATACTAGCCGGGCAGTGGTGGTGCATGCCTGTAATCCCAGCACTCTGGGAGGCAGAGGCAGGCAGATTTCTGAGTTCAAGACCAGCCTGGTCTACAGAGTGAGTTCCAGGACAGCCAGGGCTACACAGAGAAACCTTGTCTGGGGGGGGGGGAGGGGGGGAAAGGCAATACAGAGGATCCCAGAGGAAAACTGACATGGTCTCATGACTTGTAAAGCCCAGCAGGTATGACCCACTTGCTGGATTCTGGAAAGCGATTGATGTGGTGACAGGGACTCTCTGTGGACACCTAAGCTGCCTCTGACACCCTGTGGCATTTATCCTGGTCCCGTCATGTCTTTGGGGACTAGGCCCTCCTCTGTCTCACACCCACCGGTGTAGCGTGGGTGATGGAGCACATGTGAACTGGGGTGTCTGGAGCAAGGCTGCCCCGCCCACAGCACGAGCCCCCAACCCTGGCTACAGCTTTACTCTGCACCATGGCCTCTCCCACTTCCATAGTCGGCCCATCAAATGGCTCAATCCCTTTCCCAGACCCCAGCCACATCTCTGTTCAAATATCTACTCAGGCATTTTGTCCCCAAGCCTGGGTCAGGCTGCTCAGCCTGCTGTCCCAGGGCCATGGCTGATGCCTTGCCAGCCCACCTTCCAGCTCATGTCCTCAACACCCATTCAGCTGTGGACCCTGAATCATGGCCAACAGGGCCTTCCCTGCTGCCCACCCACAGGCCTTTGTACTCACTGCCTCCAACCCTAGGAATGTCTCCCTTGACCTTCAGCCCTTTTCTGCCAGGAAGCCTTTCCCCCACTGGCCCCCACCCCAGCTGCAAAGAATGCTTGCCTTCTTAGGGGGGGTGTCTGGGAATGCCCCAGATGCTCTCAGACTGCTGCCCCCATGCTGTAGTTTGAGCCCACTATTGTTTGCCTTGTGCTTTGACCACCTCGGTAGGTGGTCAGTGTCTTGTTGTTGATCAGCCTTTCTTCCCTGGCGACTGACTCCATTCCATGTCCTCTAATGTAGTCCAGGCTGGCCTTGAACTTGCAATGTAGTAAAAATCAACCTGGATCCTCTTTGCCTCCCAAGTGCTTGAACAACAGCTATAAACACTGTAGGTGATGTTTATTGTCACAGGGTATGATTATGTAGCAGGCTGGCCCAGAACTCACTATGGTATTGAACTTTCAGGGATGCCCCTCCCTGACTTTGGGATTGCAGGGTTGTAGCACCATACCCCAGTCCATTCAACCATTAGTGCAATTCATTTGGGTCAATGAAACTGTGGTTGCATCCGTGGGATACTACACAGTCATAAGAGTCAAAAGTAGCCACACCCACTGTGAAGGAACTGCCTAGACAAGATAAAGAGATTCAGAGCCAGTACTGCAAGCCCACACAGTGTGACACTACTGGTACAAAATTCTAAAAGAGCAAAACTTAATCTATGGCTGTGGAAGTGAGTCCTGACTGCAGAGGGGCAGGAGGGCTTAGAGGGAATGCACAGATGATTGGAAGATGGCTATGCCAAAAACAAAACAAAACAAAACAAAACAAAACAAAACAAAACAAAAAAAGTCGGGTGGTGGTGGTGCAGGCCTGTAATCCCAGCACTCTGGGAGGAAGAGGCAGGCAGATTTCTGAGTTCAAGGCCAGCCTGGTCTGCAGAATGAGTTCCAGGACAGCCAGAGCTACACAGAGAAACCCTGTCTTGAAAAAAAAAAAAAAAAAAAAGGAAGATGGCTATGTAAGTCAACACACATAGCTGATACACCAAAAAAAGTGCAAGTTGTGTTTAAATATAAAACACATCTCAAACAAGTAGGTTGGTTTTTTAAAAAGATTTATTTATTATTAATGAGTACACTGTAGCTATCTTCAGACATACCAGAAGAGGGCATCGGACCCCATTACAGATGGTTGTGAGCCACCATGTGGTTGCTGGGAATTGAACTCAGGACCTCTGGAAGAGCAACAGGGCTCTTAACTGCTGAGCTATCTTGGCCCCTAGATTTTTTTTTAAAGCAAGGATTTGCTATGCTGTTCAGGTTGGCCTCAGATGTCAGAGTAGTTGGGACTACAGATGTGTACCATCCTCACTCAGCCCCCAAGACCCCATTTTAAAAATAAGAAGAACATAAACATACTTAGAGTAAGCCTTTCAAATATAAGAAGGTAGTCAGGCATAGTGACACACACTTTTAATCCCAGTATTTGGGAAATAGAAGCAGGTAGGTCAATTGACATATGTGAGGTCAGTGTCAGCCTGATCAACATAGTGAGATCCTGTCTTAGAAATTACAAACAGCCGGGCATGGTGGTGCACACCTGTGATCCCAGCACTCAGGAGGCAGAGGCAGGCAGATTTCTGAGTTTGAGGCCAGCCTGGTCTACAGAGTGAGTTCCAGGATAGCCAGAACCACACAGAGAGACCCTGTCTCGAAAATTAAAAGAAAGAAAGAAAGAAAGAAAGAAAGAAAGAAAGAAAGAAAGAAAGAAAGAAAGAAAGAAAGAAAGAAAGAAAGAAAGAAAGAAAGAAAGAAATTACAAACAACAGGGCTGGAGAGATGGCTCAGTGGTTAAGAGCACTGACTGCTCTTACAAAGGTCCTGAGTTCAATTCCCAGCAACCACATGGTGGCTCACAACCATCTGTAATGGGATCTGATGCCCTCTTCTGCTGTGTCCAACAGTGTCATCATATAAATAAAATAAATCTCTTTTAAAAAAGAAAGAAAGAAAGAAAAAACAAGCCAGGCAGTTGTGGCACATGCCTTTAATCCCAGCACTTGAGAGTATTTCTGAGTTCAAGGTCAGCCTGGTCTACATAGTGAGTTCTGGTACAACCAGTGCTACACAGAGAAACCCTGTCTTGAAAAACAAAAACAAAAAAAGAAAAGAAAGAAAAAACAAACAACAAAATGGGACTGGAGAGATGGATGATGGGATACGAGCACTGGCTGCTCTTGCAGAGAACTTGGGGTCTGTCCCTGTCACCCAGACTCTAGTACCTTGGCTCTGACACTTCCTTCTGCCCTTCACGCCCACGCACACACAAGGTGCACATACATAAATGCAGGCAAAACACGCATAGAGATAAAAGAAAAATTAATAAAATCATTACAGATTTTTTGTTTGCTTTTTGAGACAGGGTTTCTCTTGTGTAGCTCTGGCTGTCCTGAAACTCACTCTGTAGACCAAGATGGCCTCGAACCTACAGATCCACATGCCTTTGTCTCCTGAATGTTGGGATTAAAGGCATGTTCCACCAGGCATAAATATAAACTGCACAAAAAGTTGGGCATGGTGTCTCACACCTGCAGCCCTCGCTCTTGGGAAGCCGAGACCAGAAAGCATTTGAGAACAGCTTGACCCTGGCCAACAAGGTGAGACCCTATCTCAACAAAGTAAACTAACAATAAATTAAAACAACAAAAAATAAAATAAAATCATTAAAATAATCCTTTCCCCACAGTCCTTTTATGTTCCCTTACTTGGGATATATAGGTAGCCACGAATACAGATGTAGAAACATACGTAAATTTCTTCCAATTACCACATTTTCACCTTTTTTTGTTTGTTTGTTTTGTTTTGGATTTGGTTTTTCGAGACAGGGTTTCTCTGTGTAGCCCTGGCTGTCCTGGAGCTCACTCTGTAGACCAGGCTGGCCTCGAACTCGGAAATCTGCCTGTCTCTGCTTCCCAAGTGCTGGGATTACAGGAGTGTGCCACCACCGCCCAGCTTGGAGACTTTTCAGAGGGTATATAAATACTAGGGCCCTGAGAGATGGGGTGTTGGTTGGTTGTTGTTGGTCTCAGTTTGTTAAGTAGTGTGCAAAAAGAAAAAACAAGAAATTAGATATCCTGATGGTGAAGATCAAACTTGCCCCAAGGAACTCAAAGCCCAATCAGCAGGAAGTCACCTGTTTCCCTGAGCCTGCCTTTATCCAGGGAGCTCTTTCCTTTCCTCTCTCTCTGTCCCTTTTTATTCTCCTATCTAGTGTTAGGGGGTTGAAATGGTGGAAGAAAAAGGGTGGAGAAGGGTGGAAGAGAAAAGAACCCACAGAGTTACAAAAGGGCTATACAGAGAAACCCTGTCTCAAACAAACCAAAGTCTCCAGAATTCCAAACATCATGCAATCACAGAAATTATCTGCAGCTGTCAAAATCACGCTCCTGCTAGAGCACGAGGCAGATCACTTGTCTGCTGCTGTGGACAGTCTAAAGCAGCTCTGCCCCACACCTGAGATTAAAAAAAAATATTCTTATAATATTTCTGTTTTTTTTAAAGAAACCAAAATTCCAGAATTGTCACTACAGAGTGGAGCTGGGGAACTTGAGTGGGGCAGGATAGGAGTGGTGATGAGAGGAGGAGAGAAAGTACCCAGCAGAGACCAGCCTGAGAGACTGAAGAGGCTCCGTACAGCAGGGTAATCAGGGCAAAGGAAGCCTGCTATGCCAGAAGGCCCAGGTTTGGTCTCCTGGAGTGACACATGTGAAGGTCACATGTAACCTCTGCATTTGGGAGGTGGTGGGAGGAGGAGCAGGGATTTAAGGCTAACCTCAGCTACACAAGGCTAGCCTCAGTTACACAACAAACTTGAAGCTAGCCTGGGGTATATGAGACTGTTTCAAAATGGACTGGAGAGACAGATCAGCGGTTAAGAGCACTGGCTGCTCTTACAGAGGACTGCAGATGGGTTCTCAGCACCCACACAATGGCTAACAACCATCTATGATCCCCAGTTCCAGGGGATTTGACGCCTTCTTCTGGCCTCCCTGAGGACTGCATGCATGTGGTCCACAGTCATACGTGCAGACCAAACACTCATACACATAAAACAAAACCAAATAAATGTTTTAAAATAAATGAACCAAAACCAACAAACATAACCAGCAGATGTACTTTGGAGTGCAATCAGTGAAAATTCATGAAAGCCAAATAAATGCTTACTCTGTGGCCTCGACATTCCCTCCAGGAGAAATGACAGCCACCGAAGGATCTATCAGGTATGCTTATGACAGCCTTCTTCGCCATGCCCTTGTCCTCTAAACTGGAAAAGTCCCCAGGCCACCAGCAGGGAAATAGGAAGACCCTTTATGGGCTCTTCCTTTTGATATGGGTGACAGCTACGAGGGCTTGTGTATATGAAAACAAAACAAAACAAAACAAACAAACAGTCAGTGGGCCAGCCAGGTAGCAGTGGCGCACACCTTTAGCACTTGGGAGGCAGAAGCAGGAGGATCTCCACAAGTTTAAGGCCTGTAGATCAAGTTCCAGAACAGCTGGGGCTACACAGTGAGTTCCTGTCTCAAACAAAACAAAACAAAAAACCCAACCAAATAACTACAACAACGAAAGCAGTGAGCTGGACAGGTAAGGTTCTTTTTAATTAATGTCATAATTCTAAGAGCTAACACGGAGCCGGGCAGTGGTGGTGCATGTCTATAATCCCATCACTTGGGAGGCAGAGGCAGGCGGATTTCTGAGTTCGAGGCCAGCCTGGTCTACAGAGTGAGTTCCAGGACAGCCAGGGCTACACAGAGAAACCCTGTCTGGAAAAAAAAACCAAATCTAAAAACAAACAAACAAACAAACAAAAAACAAAAACAACAACAACAACAAAAACACCCCAGAAAACCAAACCAAACAGAAGAACAGCAGCAAGTGGGGTCAAACGCAGGGCTGTAGCGTCAACATTCGTGGAGGCTGAGGCAGGAGCAGCATTGGTTCAAGGGCAGCCTCTGCTGTACATGCTTGAGGCTAGTCTGAGCTGCGTGAGACCCAGTGTCCAAATGAAACAAACAACAGCAAAGGGACATTATCCCCAGGCACAGTTATCCACACATGGTTATACAGGCATGCAATCCCAGCACTCCAGAGCCCAAGGCAGGAGGACAATGTAAGTTCCAGAAGCTCTATTCAAAACACACCAAGGGCTGAAAACCATCCTCTACACACACACACACACAATTTTATTCCAAACAAAGTCTTACTATATAGCCCTGACTGGCCTGGAACTCACTATATAGACCAGGCTGGCCCATCAAACTCAGAGATCTTCCTATTTCTGCTTCCCAAGTACTGGGATTAAAGGTATTTACCACCACATCCATTGTGTGTGTGTGTGTGTGTGTGCGCGTGTGCGTGTGTGTGCGCGCGCGCCCGTGTGTGTGTGTGTGTGTGTGTGTGTGTGTGTGTGGTGTGTGTGTGTGTGTGTGTGTGTGTGTTCATGTAATCATGCATGTGTTCAAGCACTGAGTGTTTGACTGTGTTTAGAGGAAGGATGGTGAAGTGGCTTAGCAGAGAAAGAGCCTGCTTCTGTGCTTGAAGACTTGGTTCAGTCAGTCCCTCAGATCCACATGGTGGAAGGCAAGAAGGGAGAGTCTACTCTGCTCCGGTTGTTTTTGACCTCCACACAACAATGGTGCCCACAAAATACATCAAGTGCAATAAAAAAAAAGTGAAGACAGCTAAGAGCCAGATATCATGAGGTAAGCCTGTACTACTATCACTATAGAAGTGGAGGGAAGGGGATTATGAGTCAAAGGCTAGCCTGGACTACATATCAAGACTGTCTTTCAAGAAAAACAATAGAATGAGAAAGAAACATTTGTAAATCCTAAGGGTTTGTATTCAGAATATACAAAACAACTCTATATATTTCATTTAAAAAGGAAAAAAAGAAAAAGAAAAAGAAAAAGAAAAACCACGTGTGGTGTGCCATGGGGAGGCAGAAGAAGAAGGACCGGATGCTCAAGATCCTCCTTACCTAGGCCAGCCTGGGCTACATAAAATCCTCCTTACCTACATTGAATGTTGTAGGCCAGCCTGGGCTACATAAGATCCTCTTTTGCAAAAAGAGAAAGAAAATCTTTGATCTTAGAAACAGACAAAGGGCTGGAACAGACATGGTGTATCAGAGTCCAACCAGCCAGGGGATGGTTGCACACTTGGGAGGCAGGAGAATCTCTGAGTTCAAGGCCAGCCTAGTCTATACAGCAAGCTCCAGGTTGGCCAGTGCTACACAAAGAAACCTTGTCTAGAAAAACAAAAAAACAAAAAAACAAAAAAACAAAAAACAAAAAACAAATCAAAGAAAACAGAACAACCCCCAAAATCAAACAAACAGTGAGACAGCACTGTGCACCCTCCCATCTTTATTTTATTTATTTATTTTATTTTTTTGTCTTTATTTTATGTGTTGTGTGTTTTGTCTGTATGTGTGTCTGTACACCACATGAGTGCCTAGTGCTCTTGGATTCCCCGGGTGCTAGGTATTGAACTTGGGTTCTTTGGAAGACCAACCAGTGCTTTTAAGTACTGAGGCATCTCTCCAACCTGTAGTCTTAATTTGTAAATCCCCAACTGCAAACTAAGGAGGATTAGCCATGCTGAAGAAATCCGAGCCCTTGAACCCCACTTTGGAAGATACACAGTACATAGTCCTTTTGGAAAATTACCCAGAGGCTCCTGAGGGAGATGTACCAGCTCCATCCAAGGCAAATACCAGAGAGAAAAGAAAGCCTTCATCCTCCCAAAAGCTGGTGCTCTGGTCTCCATCGAAGTGCTGCTTGACCGGGCGGTGGTGGCGCACGCCTGTAATCCCAGCACTTGGGAGGCAGAGGCAGGTGGATTTCTGAGTTCGAGACCAGCCTGGTCTACAGAGTGAGTTCCAGGACAGCCAGGGCTACACAGAGAAACCTTGACTTGAAAAAACAAACAAACAAACAAACAAAAAACAAAACAAAAAACAAACAAACAAAAAAAACCAAAGTGCTGCTTGTATCTGGCCCAAAGTGAGGAGTACTAGTCCAGGGACTTATGGATAAACTGTAGCAGTATATAGCACAGAATACTATCCAGCCCCCAAAGGGTACAAATGATCAAATCCATGGGAAAAAACAAAGGAGCCTTGAAAATCTTTATGTTGAATTAAAGAAGCCAAAAGGAAAAGGTCACATGTTGTGTGTGTTCATTTCCGTGAAATGCTCAGATTGGGTAAAGCCACATCCACAGAAAGTAGATTAGTGGCTATCGGGGGATGGGGCAAGGGGTCAACTGGAGTGATTACTTAATGGACAAAAGGGTGTTTTTTAGACCAATAAAGTTTTGAAACCAGAGAGAGGTGGGGTGGTTACACAACACAGCCGGCGAGTGGATGAAAGGTGTGGGGCTGTGCATTTAAAATGGTTTGGTGTGTGAATTTCACCTCAATTAAAAAGTAAACTTCAACTTTAAAAGCTCCTTGGCGGCCTGAGGACCCACTGGATGCCAGAGTTTCTTCCTTTGCCTCCTTTGGCCTTCTCTGGGCTCAGAGACAGGAAGCCATTGAACCTAGGGCACACAGCAACCTTAGGACAGCAGCAGGGCTTCCCAGCCGTCTGCAGGCCCTGGTTCTCCTCCGGCTCCCTAGCCGCAAGCCCACGGTGAGGTCAGGCATGGGGAACGTCTGTGCAACCACAAGGCAGGAGTTAATGACTGATGAGCTTGGAATGTGCTGGTTCTGAAAGGCCTCTTGTGGCTCCACAGTTACAGCAGGAAGGGACTTTCAAAGTCACGTACACACGCTCCACTGGAGACCTGGGCCCAGCTCAGCTGCCAGTGTGAGGACAGGGTAGGGCAATCTTTTTTGCTGCAGGAGGATGGATGCTGTCAGGGTGGACTCAAATTCTCCCATGTGCCACCACCTATGTCATCTGTCTAACACTGGTCAGCCCAAAGGTTCAGTTCAATCAGTCTCTCTCTCTCTCTCTCTCTCTCTCTCTCTCTCTCTCTCTCTCTCTCTCTCTCTCTGTGTGTGTGTGTGTGTGTGTCTGTTCCTGTTTGCACTCTCGTGCTGGAGCGTGAGTGTGTGCACGTGCAAGAGTGCTCACACAACACTCATAAGGAGATCATGGAACAATCATTGGAAATCAGTTCTCTTCCGACATCATACGCTCCAGGGAGCAAACTCAGGCAGTCAGGCCTGTTGTAGCAAGCACTCTGACCTGCTGAGCCATCTCTGCAGCCTTGTTTGGTTTTTGTGAGACAGTGTCATGTAGCCCAGGCTGGCCTTGACTGAGCTCATCTTCTAGCAGATGCTGAGTTTGAACTCAAGTCTTCCATCCTCCAGCCTTTACCTCCAGCACCTGGGGACCACAGAACTCACCACCAGGCCTGTCTCTGTGACATTATTGTGTGTATCTCTCTAGCAATTCTCAGTTGCAGTTGTCACTGTGCCTCCAGTTCACAGATGCGGAAACAGGAGGTCACAGTTGGGTGAATCATCCCAGAGTCACAGTGAATGGTCAGCCCATCCAGAATTCAAACCCAGAACTCAGAGCATTCTGGGTGTACCGTGCATGGAGGCGTCTTCTTTCTACGGGTTCACTACCACCAAGGCTCTCCTCCCTCCCCCCACCCCAGCCCCCAGCACACTGCCTGCATTTCTCTTTCTGGCAAATTGCTGTAATTTCTCTCAGGTTTTCTTAGCATAAGGGCAAGAGAGGGGTAGTAGGCTGGTGATCTTCTGAGGATGCTTCAACAGCAAAGCACTGTCACATCTGTGGTCTCCTTTGGTCCCATAGCAGCTCTGTGAGGACAACAGCGCGATCCAACCCAGACTCAGCAAGGTGACCTCCCCGGGTCCCATGGACACAAAGCAGAGCTCTAGACGAGAACCCAGGGCCACTCTGGCCTCAGGCCTAAGTCCAAACAGCAGAACCCTAGCCTTTGTTCCCAGTGAAGACAGACCAGGACCCTGCTTCCCTGAAGGCAAGTTTCTTCAGTCTCCATTGAGATGGAAGGAATCAGAGAAAGAGCTTTGGGACCCTCGCTCTCCCAGCCTGCCATTCTTCATGTATGTACAATGTAAAGGCTTGAAGCTCATGGCCTGACTCGGTCACCAGACTCAGCCATTACTCAGTGGCCTTGAGCAACTCATTTCAATACCTGTCAGCCTCAGTTTTCCCCATCTGTTAAGTGGGGTTATGATAGCATTTACCTCCCAACACACCTGGCCAGGGCCTGCCTTACCCTTATGAAGACCTTTCACATACTTCCAAAGTAGGCTGGTGACATACACAGTACTGGAGGAGAGCCTCCAGTCAAAACTCCAGTCAAGAAGCCTTATTGATCATGTCACAGGACACCTATGTCCTTCTGTAGGCTCTCTCTGCCTGTAGAGGCCTGAATTAAAGCTTGTGATAGATAGCTCCAGAGACAGTCTCAAACATGTAGCGGATTCTCTCTGTGGGTACCCTACACGTCACTTCATGTAGTATTAAAATATAACAACATTTTGTAAGCCTGGTTTGTTAATAGCCAGTTAGTCTATCAGAAGCCTTGACAACAGTTGAAACTGGGTGTGGTGGCGCACACTTGAAATGTCTGCCTCCATTTGGGAAGGGAACTCAGGAGTTCCAGGTTATCCTAAGCTACGTAACTTCAAGACCAACCTAACCAACCTGCACAACATGAGACCCTATCTACAAAAGCCAGGTGTGATGGTGGCACATTCCAGCTCTTGAGAGGTGAAGGAAGGATCAGGAGTTCAAGGCCAGCCTCAACTAGATACCTGAGACTCTGTCAACCCCCCCACCCCCTGCAAACCACAAGCAAAGCAAACTCAACTAAACAAACCTCCCACCCCATTCCAGAGGAGCGGTCTTAAGGCAGGATGGCAGACCTGGGTGACAGTTGGAAGGATTCCTGCCAGGTGATGATGACGATTATAATAACCCATATTTATAATTTATAATTCACAGTTTTCAGACATCTTTCCCGTTCTTTTTTTCTAAGTCTCGGCACGAGGCCAGACGGCTATAGGATTGTTTCGCCCTGTTTTATGGCGTTGGGAACTTTGGCTAGCCTGGACGGGGCGGGGCGCAGCTACAAGCCCCAACCTCAGCTAGGTGCGTCAGGGGGAATCCTCGCTGCACCTGGGTGCGGCAAGGAAATTGCACCATGTATGGGCAGCTGCGTCAGAGGGGGCGTGGCCGCCGCGGATGCTAGGGGACGCCAAGTCGGTCGCTTTTTCCCAGTAGAGGCGGCTTGCCATCAGAGCAGGGGGTCGTGAAGTTCCGAGCGGACCGGTCCACGGAGTTTCATCTGGAGAGGTGGGGCCCCTGCGAGGTGAAAGGCGCCGCTGCGACACGCCCCCACCCCCCGTGGTGCAAGTGGTTCAGCCCAAGAACTTTTCATTCATAAAAAAGACCAGACTCCGCGAGCCGCGAGTGAGTCAGAACCGCAGCCGCCGACGCGGACCCTACCGAACATCCAACCCAGGGCATGTACCGAGACTTCGGGGAACCGGGACCGAGCTCCGGGGCTGGCAGCCCGTACGGTCGCCCCGCGCAGGCCCCCCAAGCGCAGGCACAGACCGCCCAGCAGCAGGTGAGGCTGGCCGAATCCCCTGGGAGACCTGAGTTTGGACAGTATTGGGGATGCTGGGGTTAGTCTAGTTTGCTCCGGGATTAGAACTGGGGCCCCGAGCAGCATCTGACTCTGGTGGTCGCGACCGAGGATCCTGCACGTTCTGCGTGGTCTGGGAACCGATGTACCCCGTGGCCAAGGTGACGCGCGCAGCGGGAAGAGCGAATAACTGCGAATTCCCCTTCTCGCCTGCCTGTACCTCCCTAGCTGACTGTCATCCTGCCCCTCCGTCTCCGTTACGGTCTTACATTTCTTCCTCTCTGCCCCTAAATACGCTGTCCTTTCAAATACCTGCCCTATTCCAGCCCGGACAGGATCAGAGGAGCTCTCCGTCTCCAGTTAATAACTGGGACCCGGAGTCTGCGCACATAGGAGATGGGGTCCATCAGAACCCAGCCGGGACAGCGAATTCTTAGTAGCCTGTCAATGGCTGTCCGTGTGTCGCTCTAGTGTCCGTGTCCCTTTACCCGGTCAAGTCCTCATCCCTTGTGTGCAGTATAGAGCCCATGGGCCCCAGGCAGTGGTTCTGGAGGGTTCCTAGAGAACGTGAAGTGTTGGGACGTGCGCGGGGTCGTCTGCCCGGCCGCTCTCGTGCTCCATATTCTCGACACTCGACGTCTCCCACTGCTGGATAGGGACACTGAAGAGATTGCAGGTGCCCATTTCCTGTCGAGGGGCCGCGAGCACGTGTCGCCAGGGGAGGGAAGGAGCTGCGTCCGTTTCGCCGAGTCACAGCGGCCGAGTCACTGAGGCTGAGTCACCCAGGGTGCCCCTCCCTTCCTGGCCCCAAACGGCCCCTAGGACCGACGACCTGGGAGCAAGAGATGCTCCTGGCAGTGCTTCTAGCCCAGAACTGGGCTCACTGAGCTGCTGCGTCCCCCAGAATTGGGCTGGGGACATACATAGCTGTCCAGACTTGCCTAGGCGTGTGAGGTGCTTCCTGGACTGGAGGGGCCTCACACCCTTGGTGCACAGGGCTTGAACCCAGGTTTCTCTCCCAGACCGCTCAGCCCTCACCCCCAGCCCCACTCAATCTTCCAACACAAGCCTCAGATTTCTGAAAGAAAAAGAACGAAAGTCCCTCCTGGGTGGCTTTTATTCTCTTTACCTTATTTCATGGACTTTAAAACCCCGTCAATTTTGAACCTTCAAGTTTTTAAATCAACAGCTGGGCATGCATTTAATCCCAGCATTCAGGAGGCAGAGGCAGGCAGATCTCTGGGTGTTTGAGGTCAATTTGGTCTACAAAGTGAGTTCCAGGCCAGCAGGGGCTACAAAATAGAGAGACCCTGTTCCAAAACTAAAAACAAAACGAAACAAAACAAAACAAAAAACCCAAAATACTTAAAAAGCCGATTAAACTCTGATTTCTATGAGCCGGCTTCTCGGCAGCCACGAAATGTTGAATGATAGTAATAACAGGGAAACTGAGGCAACGCTGAGGCTAGATAAAACGCTGTAGTCTCAAAGTCCATCAATGGTCAAAGAGATGGAGAAAGAAGACTCCCAGGCTTGGGTGCCTGGTGTCTCGAAAAACCAAAAGAAAAAAAAAAGTTTAGGTCTAGCCTGAGCTATGTGAGATTCTAACCCCCACCCCCAGCAACAAATTCTCTTCCTGATTCTCAGAATTGCCTTGGGAGCTCGAAGCTGAAAGTTTGCTCATGTGTGAGAATAGGTCTCACTTACTAGCTGTGGGTCTGTGGGCAACTGTTTTGTCTGAAAATGATGATATGATTATGCCAGCTGTATGAGTCAGTATTTGTTAAGTAGTTGGAACAGTGTTGAACAGTCCATACTTGATTTAAAACAAACAAACAAACAACAAACTATCTCTGGTGGGGAAATGGACATAGAGAGACATTTTGTGACCTGCCCAAAGTCACACAGCTCCTGAACAAGTGAGTTTCTGGTTGCCAAATTGTGCTCCTTGTGGTCTTCCAGAACCAGAATGTACACTGAGGTGAAGGGAGGCAGAAATCCAGCCTCTGTCCCTGGAAGCCCTCAACCCACACAGACCTTATCATCCCCTTCTTACTTCTCAGAAGTTTCACCTTGTGCCAAGCATCAACACCGTGAGCGGCAGCCAGGAACTGCAGTGGATGGTGCAGCCTCATTTCCTGGGACCCAGTGGCTATCCCCGACCTCTGGCCTATCCCCAGTACAGTCCCCCTCAGCCCCGGCCAGGAGTCATACGAGCCCTAGGGCCGCCTCCAGGGGTGCGACGCCGGCCCTGTGAGCAGGTAAGGAACAGAGATGTTGCACTTTCGATAGGCCGTAGGGGTCCTACTAGACAGGGACAGGATCTTGCTAAGAGGGAATTTCTATTCTGCATAGAAGTGCAGTGGGAGACCAAGAAAAGAGGTAAAAGGTTATCTTCGAGTCAAGGAAAGTTTCCTGGAAAAGGCTACGTGTTAACCTACACCACGGATAGGATTTGTGTATGGAAAGCTAAAGAGAATCTTCTTGGGAATCGCGTTGTAGGCACAAGAACTGAGGTGGAGGGGTCAGAGTGTAAAGTGAGCACGTCACCACTGTCTGACGCACACAGGGTGGAGGGAAGGCCAATGCTGTCTGTGTACCTTGGGGTGAGGAAAGAACAGGAATGTGTTCTTTTCAACATTCTCTGAATCTCAGCCTCTATATTATAATTATCACAAAAAGTCAGTGGGCAGTGGTGGTGTACACGTTTAATCCCAGCACTTGGGAGGAAGAGGCAGGCAGATCTCTAGGCCAGCCTGGTCTACAGAGCCAGTCAAGATACTACAGAGATGCCCTGTAGGGGAAAAAAGAAATGACTGACTGGGAAATGTATTTCAGTTTTCCATCTCTAGTAGAGGAAGTAAAGCACAGACAGATACTCACTTGTCCACATTCGTACAAAGGGAACAAGACAGGGCTGGCCTTGGCCTGAGGTCTACTCAGTTCCCAACATCAGAGCTTAGTGAGCCACTGTCTCAACGGGAACTCACAGAACTCACAGAAGGTTGCAGACAGAATGAGCTGAGAACTTTCACCTCCCTGAATGCCTTTCCAAAAAAAAAAAAATAATGGTATGTTTTTGGACAGTTTGTTTGAGGTAGGATCTTGAGACCCTCCTGCTTTCTCAAGTGCTAGGATTATAGGTGTATGCTAGATACCTGGCAGGGATGGAGGATCTTTTAGGCCATGACACTTCTTTTCCTCTCCCTGAAGTACTGAGACTATGAGTCTAGTGCAGGGAGGTCTCTATATTAAAAAGCCTGGTGTGCTGGGTATGCCTGTAATCCCAGAACTTGGAAAATCGAGATGGGAGAGCCATTCAAGTCCACTCTCAGAAACATGGAAAGTTTAAGGTCATCCTGGGATACATAAACCCTACCTCTAATAACCAGACACCAACCAAAGAAAATTTGACTTAAGCTGGGCATGGTGGCGCACGCCTGTAATCCCAGCACTCTGGGAGGCAGAGGCAGGCGGATTTCTGAGTTCGAGGCCAGCCTGGTCTACAGAGTGAGTTCCAGGACAGCCAGGGCTACACAGAGAAACCCTATCTCGAAAAAAACCAAATCCAAAAAACCAAAAAAAAAAAAAAAAAAAAAGAAAGAAAAAAGAAAAGAAAAGAAACAAACAAGCCTGGGGATGGGGAGCTGGAGAGATGGCTCAGTGGTTAAGAGCACTGACTGCTCTTCCAGAGGTCCTGAGTTCAATTCCCACCAACCACATGGTGGCTCACAACCATCTGTAATAAGATCTGCTGCCCTTTTCTGGTGTGTCTGAGGACAGCTACAGTGTACTCATATACATAAAATAAATAAATTTTAAAAAAGAAAGAAAGAAAGAAGCCTGGCTGGGAGATCACCTCTGCGGTGAGGAATCTGCTTCAAGCCTCAAGCCCTACACGCAATTCCCGGTGTATACAGTATTTCCAGATGAATGCAGATGCAGATCCGTGCCATGGGGGCGAGGAGAGCGGGCAGGGCCCTGGCACACGTGTGAGACTGGCCCAGGAAGAGCCAGCGGTGCGGTGGGCTTCCCATCAAACCCAACAGCTGACCTCGGCGATGCCCTGGGGCATGAGCCAGGGGCAAGCCCAGGGTGAAAGTTTCCTTCCGCCCTGTCCTGAGTGTCGCCTTAGACCATGGGTACTAGTGGGTTGGAGCTGTGGGCTGTGAGTAGGTGGATTTCCCTCAGTGTGAATTGAGTGACTATAAAACTGTGCTCTGGAGCTTTTAACAAATTACTCACCCTTCCTGAGCTTCGATTCCTTACATGTGACATGTGAGTAGGCTGAGGTCTGCAGAGGTGACTCAGCAGTAGCTCTGGCTGCTCTTGTAGAGGATCCAGGTTCTATTCCCAGCACCCATATGGCAACTCACTGTCCATAATTTTCCCCAAAGGTTCGATGCTCTCTTCTGGCCTCCACCAGCACTGATGTGTGAGGTGCTCTCTCTCTCTCTCTCTCACACACACACACACATACACACACAGGCAAAACACTCTTTTTTTAAAAAAAGATTATTTATTTATTATATGTAAGCATACTATAGCTTATCTTCAGACACTCCACAAGAGTGAGTTCTTGTTATAGATGGTTGTGAGCCACCACGTGGTTGCTGGGATTTGAACTCAGGATCCCTGGAAGAACAGTCAGTGCTCTTCTTTTTCTTTTTGTTTTTGGTTTTTTCGAGACAGGGTTTCTCTGTGTAGCCCTGGCTGTCCTGGAACTCACTCTGTAGATCAGGCTGGCCTCGAACTCAGAAATCCACCTGCCTCTGCCTCCCAAGTGCTGGGATCACAGGCATGCGCCACCACCGCCTGGCCAGTCAGTGCTCTTAACTGCTAAAACATCTCTCTAACCCCAGTCCACATTTTAAAATTTTTTTTTAAGATTTATTTATTATTGTATGTAAGTACACTGTAGCTGTCTTCAGACACTCCAGAAGAGGGAGTCAAATCTCGTTATGGATGGTTGTGAGCCACCATGTGGTTGCTGGGATTTGAACTCTGGACCTCTGGTAGAGAAGTCAGTGCTCTTACCTGCTGAGCCATCTCTCCAGCTCCACTTTTTCTCTTTTAAAAAGACAAAACAAGCCAGAAATGGCGGGATACATCTTCACCTAGGCGGCAGAGATAGGTGGATTTCTGTGAGTTCCGGTCCAGCCTGGTGTATAAATCAAGTTCAAGCCAGGCAGGGCTACACAGAGATTCTGTCTAAAATACAAAGAAACAAAACTACAAAAAGCAGAAAAAAGAATCTACGTAAGGGCTACTTGAGGGGCGCAGCTCAGTGGTAGAGCACTTGCCTAGCTAGCATGTACCAGGCCATGGCTCTGATCCCTAGCACTAAGCAAAAGAAAAGTCCTAGAAAGTGCTTTGCTGGTGTCGCAGATTGATTCCCAGTAACTCTTGGCACTCAAGAGCACCTCCTACGATTCATAGCTCCTGGGGGAAGAAATCCTATCTTCCACAGATGAGAAGGCTGAGAATCCTGTAAGAGATAATCGTGTCACATACACTCAGGAGGGAAGGCTTCCTGGAGTCCCAACATCTTAGTGGAGTCCTAAGATGAGGAAGGAGGAAGGTCAAAGTTTACAGAGAGGGAAAACATTACAGGAAGGAAGCTAGAGGTAAAGCTAGGTGTGAGCGCAAATGTTACCAAGGAGGTGAGGAGGAGCGCCGAGTGCAGAGAAGCAGCTGTGTAGAGTGGTGGTCCCTAAACTCCAGAATGGCAGCTCAGGGCAGCTGGTGGCTCGGGGTCAGCCTCATTGTCCCCCTTCTTTCCCAAACTAGATCAGCCCAGAGGAGGAAGAACGCCGCAGGGTGAGACGTGAGCGGAACAAGCTCGCAGCTGCTAAGTGCAGAAACCGAAGAAAGGAACTGACAGACTTCCTGCAGGCGGTGAGTACCAACTGGTACAGGGGTCCCCATGCCCGACCCATGGAGCCTAAGAGGGATCTCGGCTCCCAGGAACACAAAAGAGCCAATAAATTACTCCTCCACACGCTGCCATCCTCCCTGCCCGAGGGGAAGTCCTGAAAAAGGATAAGGGAAAGTAGCTTAAATATTGTTTGTCTTGGGCTTCGGGGCAGAATGGAAGCTGATAGGAAATTCTCCTAAGATGCCTGGGCCTGATGGGAGTCGTGCCCATTTTCTCCCAGGGGCTCATGGGAGTTGCAGTCCAGACTTGTTGGGGATTCCAGGCACAATTCCTACTCCAGCCTGAGGCTTGGAGGTCTTTAGCCTTCATTTCCCTAACTTTCTGCTAATCCTGTAAAGGAGACCGACAAATTGGAGGATGAGAAATCGGGGCTGCAGCGAGAGATTGAAGAGCTGCAGAAGCAGAAGGAACGCCTTGAGTTGGTGCTGGAAGCCCATCGCCCCATCTGCAAAATCCCAGAAGGAGACAAGGACACAGGCGGTGCCGGCAGCACCAGCGGTGCCGGCAGCCCACCAGCCCCCTGCCGGCCAGTGCCTTGCATCTCCCTTTCTCCAGGACCGGTACTTGAACCAGAAGCACTGCATACCCCCACGCTCATGACCACACCCTCTCTGACTCCTTTTACTCCGAGTCTGGTTTTCACCTATCCTAGCACACCAGAGCCGTGTTCCTCAGCCCATCGGAAGAGTAGCAGCAGCAGTGGTGACCCCTCCTCCGACCCCCTGGGATCTCCCACACTCCTGGCTTTGTGAGGCACCCAGCCACACCCCTTGCTGGTGCTACCCCTAGTCATTTCCTTTCTCCCGTCGATCCAGCAGGCCTGGACCATACCCATGCCCCAAACCAGCAGATCTTTTATCTCTTCCAATTAGAACAAACGCATTATGCTTTGATGTAGAGCCAGCTTGGGGGTCCCCAAAGCTGCTCGCTGTTTTTCTAGAGCTGGCCTATCATAATTTGCACAAAATCTGAGAAAATATGTCCCCCTCTGCCAGAGAAAACCTGGCAAGCCAGACACTGTAGATAGCCCTACCCCTTGTAGACCACTTTCCTGCACCATGTCACTGTCTTCATGTTACCCAGCCTACTCTACACCTAGCAGGAAGGCGCCCTTTGACTAGCCTAGAACACTAACTCACACAGTACCAAAGCCAGCAGCACCAGGACACCCTGCAGGCTCCTCCTGAATGGTGCAACTCAGGAGGCACCAGTGGCTTCTGTGATGAGCTGAGCTGCACTCCCCAGCTCTGAGAAGCTTTTAGCTCCAGGATATCCAAGCCTCCACAGCAAGGGCAGCTGCTATTTATTTTCCTAAAGAGACTATTTTTATACAAACCTTCCAAAATGGAATAAAAGGCTTGAAGCTCTAGTCTGAGTTGTCATGTTGGATCCAGAGGCTAGAGGAGACCGTTTGGAACAGGAGCTCCAGGTTCTAGTCTCATCTCTGACCTTGAAGAAACTACCATGTTTTTGGACTTCGATATTCTCACCTGAGGAATGGGGCTACCCTCTGCTCTGCTCTGCCTTGTCTCCTGTACTGAGAGACTGAGAATGCTCTGGAGTGCAAGCAAAGAAGATTATCAATTATTTTCCCCATGGGAAACCACACTGCTTCTGTATTAAGGACTTGGGCAGGGAAGGAGGCTGAATATCCTTCCACCATCCATGCAGGCAGCTCAGTGGGCTTTAGGCCCCCAACACCTGCTTCCTGTCCCATTGTTTTGGACAGGAAGGAGCCTGGAAGGGAGCCGGGGCCACTTCAGTGGCCGGATTTCGGCCTGTCTTGGCGCCCATCGGGAGAATTAGTGGTCTTCCACCATCTCAAATCCCACCCTAAGCCCAGGTAATTGGGAGACTAGCTCTGCAGTCCCTCCGGATCCGGTGCGGGAACAGCACTGCATCTCTAGGTTTCCGCCCTCTTCCCAACCCCGGCGAGTTCCAGACACAAGCTGGCCAGGCTTTGGGCTCTGCTTCCTTCCCAGTTTATTAGTCCCCACCCAACCACCCAGCATGTCCCTCCACTTCAGCCTCCATTCCCCCTGCTGCCCTGCCAGCAAGAGCGAGGGGCCCTCCTCAGTGCCAGGGCTTTTCCAGTGCATGCCAGCGCCCTGGTGCTCAGCCGAAGCTGAGACCAGGTCTGGAGGTCCACAGCATCCCCTGCGCTCAGGGAGCGACCCAGGCAGGCATTGGCGTGGCGAACGCGGCGCCCTCAGTCATCAGGGGAGCAGGCTAGGGGCAACTGATCCGGGCTGCCCACACTGCCAGTGCTGGAACTTCCATCGCCTAGGTCGCGGGGCCCGCACGGTGGTAGGGAGAGCTCGGGTGTGGGCCCAGCACCTGAGCCCACTGCGCCGCCGGGGCCACCGCGGGGGCCCCACTCTTCGCCAAGTGCTAGGCAAAGCTCCTTAAGGGCCAGATTTTCCCGCAGCAGCTCCTCCTGGCGGCCTTCCAGCTCTGCTAGCTTCTGCCAACAGCCACCCAGGTCCTCGCGCACCGCCCGGGATGCTTGGGTCCCAAAGAGCTGCCACTGGCGAGCCGCACGCCGTCCTCGTTGGCGCTCCGAGTCCAGGAAGCAGCAGAGGTCGCGCAGCTCCCGGTTCTCCGCCTGCAGGCGCCGGTTGAGCTGTTTGAGCTCACGGATCTCGCCCAGGTGACCCTGCAGCTGCCGATTCACCTCCTGCATCAGACGGCCGCGCTGCACCAGCGCTGCCAGGCGTGCCGCCTCCTCCCGCCGCAGGCGCCGCACCAGCTCCTCCTTACCCAGCGCCGCCATCTCCTCGTCCGTCAGCTCCTCCAGGCCGCCTGCTTCGGCCTCCATAGTTGATCAGACAGCTGCAGCATCGCCCGCCCACGGCCGAGGCTCTGGAGCCCCTCCTCGGGCCGGTTGCCGCTCAGGCTCCAGCCCGGGCTCTGGCTCTGAGGACCGTAGGCAGTGGAGGAGGCAGCGTAGGCTGCAGCAGCTACCCTGGGGTGGGCACGAGGCTGGGCGCGCGCCGGGGCGGGTCTTCGTGATGATGCCCAAGAACAGCCAATCGAGAAAGCCTTCCCGGGAAGGGGCGGAGCCTAAGCCTGTAGCTCTTTTTTTTCTCGCCCACTCCGGACCTGGGTGTCACGACCCTCGAGCAAAAGGGACCTTCTCTCTCCTTTCCTTCTATGGTCATCTCAGCGGGACTTGAAGGCGTTACAGGACTCCATGTTCCAAATCTCCTCGAGCACTTTTTGGGAAATGATATTCAGGTGTCTGCCTTTGACTCCTGCCCACCCCACAACCGAAGCTAAACAGATGGCTTACCAGGCTCTTCTTCCTTTGCCGGAACTCTAAAGCATTCCTCCCAGCTACTCCGAATCTAGAGTCAAAGGTCCTGGCTCATTCCCAACCAACGCTCCCTCCCAGGGACCGGTTCCTGCCCGCAGGATGGGCCATCCAAAGGACTTGTTTCTTTAATAAACCTTGGTTGTGTGAAAGGTCTGTGTAGAAATAAACTTAACAATAATCCTGTCCTTGGCCAAAAAGGTCAAAATCTGACAGAAGAAGCCAAGGCTACACAGAGAAACCCTGTCTTGGAGGGAAAGAGGGAGGGAGGGAGGGAGACAGAGATAGAGAGACAGACAGAGAAAGGCAGAGAGAGACATGAAGAGACAGGAGAGAGAATGAGAAAGAATGAGAGAATCTATGGGGGAAGACAGAGAGGGCAGGCACAAAAGCTCACACTGAACATAGGCTCAATGGTAAAGCATTTCCCTAGCATGTAGAAGGCCCTGACTTATCCTTGGACCATAAAAGAAGGATGTGATGCAGAATTAGTTTCAGATCCCTAAAATATTTCCCAAAGAGGAAATATCTGAGGGGCCATTAAAGATACTGATGCCAACAGAGTGTTGCAGGACAGATAGGACTATATGGAGAGACCCTATCATCAAAAAACAAAAGCCTGCCAAGAGAGAAAAAGTATGTAAGAGAAGCAAGAAGTGTGGGAAAGTCACTGGTGCCCTGGAGCGCCTAGTTTCGGATTTAGCGAGGCTAATTGTGAGATTGTGGTAAGTGTGGGTATATGGGAAGCAGTAAGGTGAGGAGGTTCTTATCCTGTAATCCCAGTGCTTGGGAAGTTGAAGTTGGAAGATTGCTGCTAGTTTACCCTGGCCTAGTTTACACTAGAAAGTAAGACCTTGTCTCAACAAACAAACCATTCAAAAAAGGGAAGTTTGCTTCAATGGCGGATAGATGCCCAGTTCTTAAGGACCTGCAATGCTAGACTAGAAGCTTTCCCAAGGCCAGTGAGAATTTTAAAGAGGGAAATAACATTTCCAAATGGGGCTGGAGAGATGGCTCAGCGGTTAAGAGCATTGACTGCTTTTCCAAAGGTCCTGAGTTCAATTCCCAGCAACCACATGGTGGCTAACAACCATCTGTACTGGTGCCCTCTTCTGGTGTGTCTGAAGGAAGCAATGGTGGTGTACTCATATGTATAAAATAAAATAATTAAATCTTTAAAAAAAAATTTCCAAATGTTTTGTTTGAGCAGGGTATGTAATCCTGGAGGGCCTAAAAGTAGACCAGGCTGGCCTCCAATTCATGGAGATTCTCTGCCTCTGTGTAGGAATTAGAAACATGAACCACCACATCCAAGAAAATAACATTTTAAAAAGACTTTTCAGAAGCCAGTTGTGTTGGTATATGTCAGTAATCCCAGCACTTGGAGGGAGGAGGCAGAAGCTTTAGGAATTCAAGGTCATTCTCACCACAACAATTTCAAGACCTGAGCTGTAGGAGACTTTGTCCCCAACTCTGCCCCCTCCCCCAAAGAAGTCTCCAAATGTGCTGTGTGGGGTGTACTCTGGTGGCAGGGTGTACTCTGGATTAGTAACACTGTGTCTGTGAACAAAGAAGTGTGCAGAACTAGGCGTCAGTGGGGCGGGAGTGTAAGAAAAGCAGATAGAGGCTCTCAGCGGGCACATCAGCAGCTCTGAATGCCTGAAGAGAGAAACTTGGGAGACAGCCCAGGCTTCTAGAACGGATGGATGCTGGGGCTGCCACTGAGATAAGATTACAGGAAAACAGACTGGAGTTGAGAGGGATCTCTCTAGAAACCCTTAAAATGTGCACTGCCTAGGGACCAGAGGTGAAGTGGGAGACTGGGCCTTGTGAACCAGGACATCCAGGACATCCCCACCCCCTACTCCACCCCTACCTCCGACTTCTCAGTGAGCACCCCTCTAGTACCCTGAGATAAACTGACTTTTGTAGAACCCTCCCGTCCCCCATCCCCACCCTTCCCCTCCCCTATCCCTCCCCTCCCCCCCAACCCCCCACCCCCGTGTTTGGAGACATGCTTTCTCCGTGTAGCCCTGACTGTCCTGAAACTCACTCTGTAGATCAGGCTAACCTCAAATTCAGATATCTACCTGCCTCCCAAGTGCTGTGGTTAATTTCTTTTTTTCTTTTTTTGGTTTTTTGGATTTGGTTTTTTCGAGACAGGGTTTCTCTGTATAGCCCTGGCTGTCCTGCCTCCCAGAGTGCTGGGATTACAGGCGTGCGCCACCACCGCCCGGCGGTTAATTTTTTAATAATTATAGTGAGCTATATTTATGCATGTATACAACAGTCACACACGTAGAGGTCAGATAATAAGAGTAGAGCATACTGTTTCCTCCTGTCCTGTAATCTCAATGCCTGGGAGGTTGACGTTGGAAGACTGCTGCCAATTTAGACAAACTTGGACCACAAAGTAAGGCCTTGTCTCAACAAACATACAAAACAAAAAGCGGAGCTGGTTCTTTCCTTACACAATATGGGTGCTGGAGCTCGAACTCAGCCTTGCTGGCTCCTGTGTAAAGCTTTTACTGCCGTATGAGACGACAAAGAAGGCAGTGGAAAGCCTTAGGAGATAGGTGTCCCTGCAGATGCCTACTTCCAGGCAGAGCTCTGAAAGACTTTAAGAGAAGTCACTAGCTTGTATGTGGGTGTAGTATGTGTGAAAAACTGGGGCTGGAGAGAAAGCTAAGTGGTTAGGAGCAAGAAACTCTGTTCCCCACAACCATATGGGCAACTCATATTTGCCTGTAAATTTAACTCCAGGGGATCGGATACCTCTGATCTCAAAGGGCATTTGCACTCTCTCTCACACACACACGCCCTCTCCCCACATACACATAATTCAAAGTAATAAAAGTAAAATACATGCCCGGTACAAGAAAAATGCTCATCCGTCTGTCTGACGGACTATGGAAGTAGGGCCACCCACACCAGGCAATCGCTAGGATAGAGCCTCGGAAGCATTCTAGTTTAGGATACGGGTCAAAACTGGGCGGCTCTGAGAGAACCGAGAAGATGGGAACGTCAGAAGGAGGTAATGAGAGAATCTGCAAGACAGGGGAGTCTGGGAGAAGACTATGCCGAGGTCTTGCGAAAAAACCGTTCAGCAAGCGGCGTAGAGAGAAGAGCCGCTTCTCTCTGGCTCCGTCCCGGAAGTGGTCCTTCATTGGCTCCGGGTGCCCGGAGCAAAATCTCCGAACTCCCGGAAGTCGCTCTGCGGCTACTAGCCCGGCCCCCGGCCGTGCAAGCTCCGGCTTCGCGGGAACCCGGCCTGGGCATCGTCATGACCAGCGAACTAGACATTTTCGTGGGGAACACGACCCTTATAGATGAAGACGTGTATCGCCTCTGGCTGGATGGTTACTCAGGTCTGTGTAGCGCCCTCCCGGGAAGCTGTTGTTTTAGGTGAAAGGGGGCGTGGCTAGGACTTAGGCTTGGTTTAAGGAAGTGGGCTGACTGCGGGGAGTCGGGCAAGTGTAAGCTTTGGAGGTGGAGGTGAAACTGCTGGAGGGCCTCTGAGGTCTTACGGTAGCGCCCACTCCTCAGTGAACGATGCAGTGGCTCTGCGCGTACGCTCCGGAATCCTGGAGCAGACGGGAGCCACCACAGGAGTGCTGCAGAGCGACACCATGGACCACTACCGCACCTTTCACATGCTCGAGCGTCTGCTGCACGCGCCGCCGAAGCTGCTGCACCAGCTCATCTTCCAGATTCCTCCCTCCCGACAGGCACTCCTCATCGAGAGGTGCTCACTAGGGGGGTGGTGGGGATGTCAATCTGACTTATACCCATTTTGCAGGCTGAACCTGAGGTTTAGGGAGGGATGGGACGTACTCAGGATTTTAGAAAATTGAGAACAAAAAAGACCTTTTCCTTCCCTAAAGGATCACCAATAATGAATGTCCTGTGCCTCCACAAGGTACTACACCTTCGACGAGGCCTTTGTTCGGGAGGTCTTGGGCAAGAAACTGTCCAAAGGTACCAAGAAAGACCTGGATGACATCAGCACCAAAACAGGAATTACTCTCAAGAGCTGCCGGAGGCAGGTAGGTTCCACTATCCATCTAGCCAACCCCTTAATTCTTTTTTTTTTAAAGATTTATTTATTATATATGTAAGTACACGTTAGCTGTCCACAGACACTCCAGAAGAGGGCATCAGATCTCATTACGGATAGTTGTGAGCCACCATGTGGTTGCTGGGATTTGAACTCAGGACCTTCTGAAGAGAGCAGTCAGTGCTCTTAACCGCTGAGCCATCTCTCCAGCCGCCCCATCCTTCTGCTTACTACCGCAGCTCCACTTCTAGCCTTGGTTGTGGAACCAGCTTCGTCCCTCTTTCTCCTTCCACCTCCCATCTGGCCAGAGTGATCTTTTATAGGCTGAGTCTGGCCGAGGCTTTTCTCCGCATAGAGATTCATTGACTCCCACTGCCCTTGACCGTCAGACTCAGGCTGGGCCCCTGTAGACCTCTCTGGGCTTACATTTCTTGAGCCCCAAGGGTTTTTTTTGTTCATGGTACTCCCGCCTAGAAGATGCTGTTCATGGCCATATCTACCCCTTGAAATCTAAAAGGGAGCTAGATACTACCTTGTCCATGAGCCTTTTTGGTAGCTTCCATAAGCCTTGTCTTCAGGGGAGAAGTACCAGCGTGTAAACTGGGCTCAGATGGCTCCGGGTGTGACTCTTGCTACAACCTTCACAGGCCTCGGGTGCCTTTGTGTCTCATGAGTTCTCATAGATATGTGGCTTAGTTCATTTCCAGTTACATGGGAAAATCCATTCTAACTCAGGCTCTTGAAGAGCCAGAGATCACAATGCTACATGGAACGCAACGACAGGAACAAGTAAGCATTCTATTAAGAGAAGTGCCAAAAGCTGGCAAACATCTGTCAAATGATGGCAGTTATTAATACCTAGTCATGCCAGGGTGTGGTGGTGCACACCTTTAATCCCTGTTCTACGTAGTGAGTCCCAGGACAGCCAAGTCTACACAGAGAAACTCTGTCTCGAAACAAACAACAAAAACCTAGTCATTTGTTGAAGTGTTAGTACTAAACTAGCGCCTGCCCAGCAGATAGGTGACAGGAGAGAGAAGTCCCTTAGCAACCCATTCTCTGTAGACCAGGCTGGCCTCGAACTCAGAAATCCGCCTTCCCTCTGCCTCCCAAGTGCTGGGATTACAGGCGTGCGCCACCACCGCCCGGCTCTGACCAGTCTTCTTGCCTTACAGTTTGACAACTTTAAGCGCGTCTTCAAGGTGGTGGAAGAAATGCGGGGCTCCCTGGTGGATAACATCCAGCAGCACTTCCTCCTCTCTGACCGATTAGCCAGGTGAGGGGCCGCCGCCTCCCTCCCTTCCTACATGACATTGGCTTGGGCCCTTAGCCCGGTGCCCCTTCCCTCTCCTAACCCCTTTACCTCCGACTATTCTGGTGGAATGATTATTCTTTTTTTTTTTTTTCTTTTTGGCTTTTTCGAGACAGGGTTTCTCTGTGTAGCCCTGGCTGTCCTAGAACTCACTCTGTAGACCAGGCTGGCCTCGAACTCAGAAATCCACCTTCCCTCTGCCTCCCAAGTGCTGGGATTAGAGGCGTGCACCACCACTGTTTGGTGGAATGATTATTCTATTAGTGATCTGTAAACTGCATCAAATTGCCAAGGGTAAGGCATTTGTAAAGCACTGAAGAAGTGCTCAGTGATGCTGTGCGGCCTTCCGTTGTATTCCTTAGGAAGACTGGCTGGATTTTTTTGCAGAGGTGGGAGGTTGGTAAGGACATGGTCTGTGGTTGGTCACTTGGTGAGTTAGAGCAGAAACAGACCAGAACTAAAATGCTGAAGCAGGATTGCTGCTAAGAGGGATTTAAAACAATAAAGAGTTTCTTCAAGAATGGTTCCTAGGTAATCAGACACTGTTGTGCGAACCAGGAAAAGGTATTTCTGGTCCTAAGAGAGTCACTGTCCCTGTCTGCAGAGATTATGCAGCCATCGTCTTTTTTGCCAACAACCGCTTTGAAACAGGAAAGAAAAAGCTACAGTACCTGAGCTTTGGTGACTTTGCTTTCTGTGCTGAGCTTATGATCCGGAACTGGACCCTTGGAGCCGTCGGTGAGGCCCCCACTGAGCCAGGTGCCTGGACTCCCAGCCTCGTGGGGACTGCTTCCCTGCTCTCTGTTTGTCCTGATGTATATATAGCTTCCGCAGTGCCCAGCACCCTCGATCCCTAGCCCCTCCACCCCAGGCCAGCTCTATGTGGTCAGTCCCCTTGCTCCGCACACACCTGTCACACGCCTGTCTGCAGACCGAGGGCTCACCATTGTGTGGCCTGTGGCATGACATTCCACCGTCCACCTCTGAGATCCCAGTGAAGTAGTGGTGAAGAGGGTTCAGTACCCCGTAAGATGGTGTCTCATCCACCACAACTTCTTTCGTGGCCTTTGCAGACTCACAGATGGATGACATGGATGTGGACTTAGATAAGGAGTTTCTCCAAGACTTGAAGGAGCTCAAGGTTCTAGTAGCTGACAAGGACCTTCTAGACTTGCACAAGAGGTGACTGTGGGGGTCCATGCGGCAGGGTATAAAATAGTGTCAGATGGCTAAAGGTTTGACTGTCTTCCTGCAGCCTGGTGTGCACTGCCCTCCGGGGAAAGCTGGGTGTCTTCTCTGAGATGGAAACCAACTTCAAGGTCTGTGGCCCTGTGCAGACCCTTCCCCCTAAAGTGTCAGGAGCCTTCTGTGCTGCACCCCTGCCAGGCAGCTCTGCTCATTCCTGAAGTTGACCAGCAGGTGGCACTGCTGCTCTCCCTGTCTGCTTATGAGGGGGTCCCGCGTTCATAACAAAAGGGATTTGATTGTCCGAGGGAGGTGGATATATTTTGGGAGGGGCCTGGCCCTCCCTCAGCCTCAGTACTCAGCCTCTGGCTTCTGGAGCAGAAGACAGAACTCCCGAGATCCTTGCCCCACAGAATCTGTCCCGGGGGCTGGTGAATGTGGCTGCCAAGCTGACCCACAATAAGGATGTCAGAGACCTATTTGTGGACCTTGTGGAGAAGGTAAGCAGTTCTTTCCCTCACCCCCTGGTCCCCATCCTGCCGTGTCTGAGCAGTACTGGTGGTGCTACTTGTCCCCTTGGGCCTATAGTTTGTGGAACCCTGCCGCTCTGACCACTGGCCACTGAGTGACGTGCGGCTCTTCCTCAACCAGTATTCAGCGTCGGTCCACTCCCTGGATGGCTTCCGGTAAGAGATGCCAGGCCTGCTGGTAACTTCCTTGCCCTCCAGTAGCCTCGGGGTCCTCTGCTGCACTACCCTGTGTGGGGGGGGGTTCCGCCTCTCCTTGTTGACCTTGGGCAAGTTCTGTACTTTAGCTTTTCTAAAGATAAACTGAGGATAAAGCCAGAAGACTCATAAGATTTATGGAAACTAAATCATCCTCACATCAGCCCTCAGCACTGGGTGGGAGCAGGGAGAAGGGGGCCGGACATAAGGGCTCGTTTGTAATCCTGGCACATCGGAAGCTGGGGCATGAGGATTGCCACTGTTTTCCGGGCAGCATGGGTCACAGCATGAGACTGTCTCAAAAACAAACTATCCAGAAAAGGTGGGCGGGGGGCAGTCTTTGATGTGTTAAAGTGTAGAAAGCACTCATGGTGGTGTAGTAGGGTTGGCAGGCGGGGAATAGAGTCCCCTTCACTGTTACCATCTCCATTGCAGGCACCAGGCCCTCTGGGACCGCTACATGGGCACCCTCCGTGGCTGCCTTCTGCGTCTCTATCATGATTAGAGCCTTTTCCTCCCTCCCTGCCTCCCTCCCTCCACCACACCCTGAGAATAAAGTTGGAGACTGGACCTTGCTCCAGGCTGAAGAGCTCGTGGGGATTTCCACAATGCACACACGTGTGCTCTGAGTGCCCTGTCGTCACGCATAAGGATGTGTACGCTAGCACCTCAGGGACTGGACCAAGGCACAGGCGAGGTCTTCCCACCCCACTCCCGCCCCACTCTACACCCCAGCTGAATCCACTCAGAAGCTGTGGAGCATGTCTCGGTTTATGAAGGCGTAAGAGAGGATGTGGCAGTCGGGCAGAAACCCAGGGCGGGGCTGACAAGGGGCAGTGGCTGCTGGCCTCAAGGTGGACAAGAGATTGGTAGCTTCTTAACTGGTAGGCTCACTAGAGCTGTGATCGGATACTTGGTGATTCCACAGGTGTTGTTTCCCCGATAGAGCCTGAAGTAACCCTAGGAAGTTGGGGGTATCAGGCCAGAAGGTAAAGAAGACATTACAGACAGCCCCCTTCCTGCCTCCGCTTGCTCACCTTCTCGCCCCACCCATCTCCCCAGGAGTTCTTCAGGATCCAGAAGGGGGTGGAGCGGCGAGGTTTGCGAGGATGGGACAAGACTGTCCCTGTCTGCATGCCCGCTTTCTCCTTGCCGAAACCCACCAGCAAGACAGAGTGGTCCACATGTTGAGGGTCGCAGGAACTGGGTGTGGCCTTGATCAC
The DNA here is from genome assembly GCF_947179515.1 of Apodemus sylvaticus. Taxonomy (NCBI): domain Eukaryota; kingdom Metazoa; phylum Chordata; class Mammalia; order Rodentia; family Muridae; genus Apodemus; species Apodemus sylvaticus. Next base: position 57,499,239 of record NC_067472.1, on the reverse strand, counting down.
CCCCTTCTGGTAATCCTGCAAGGGTGGGGACAGAGGAGCTGAATCCAGGGCATCTCCCCATGTGCCCTCACCCTGCCCCTGTCCACCCACCTTTAGTAGCTTCATGTTGATGGTCACAGTGATAGGCCCGTGGACGGCCAGGTAGCGGGCAATTGCTGCAAATAGTAATTACTGGAGACCTGAGGGCGCCGTCAAGCCCTGCTGCCCTGTGGTTGCTGTTCTTACAGGGCAATGGTGTTTAATTGGGTCTCCCATGGCCAGGTTGTCTGCCTCCGTTCTGGTTTCTCTGCCCCACCCTCCATATCCACCCTGGCCATACCCTGCTCATTTCTGGACAACATGGTGAAATCCTGAATCCAGGCCACTTTCTTATACTTCTTGGCCAGGCACCTGTGGGGCTTCTGGTGCCCCTGGAATGGGTAATCCTGTTCACTGGCCAGGCCACCTGAAGACAAGCAAGACCAGGAAGGAGCTTTGGATACTGAACACTCACCATCCCTACGGACATCCCACGAGGGCTGGTACTCAACTGTAGTTGAGGACAGTTATATATGCGTCCCACACGAAGCCACCCTTGCAGCCATTTCCACAACGGTCACAGTCCAGCAGCTCTAAGGCAGAAAGGGACAGCATAGGTGAGCAGGTCCCCTAGGCCACTTTCCCTGTCAGATGTCCACCCTGTCATACCCTGCACAGAGACGTCCACAAACTTCTGGTGTTTGATGCGCCACAGAGCCTGGATGTTGTCCGCTGCTGCCATGGCCCAGCAGCACCTACACTTTTCCTGAGTGGATGGGGGAGGGGGAAGGTGTCAAGGCCTTGACCTCATCTGCCCACTCCTTGTGGTAGATGGGGACAAACTGGGTGGGGACAGATACCTGGTTCTTGATTGATGAGATGATGTTCTTTGCTTTACGCCAGTCACAGGTAGGGGGCACAGATTCCCCCCACTCTTGAGACTCTACCTTTTTGGCCATGTTGGGGATCCTTTCCGGTGCCCTCTGGTGCCCATATAACTGGCCAAACTCTTCCTCTGGAGGAAGACAGGGCCAGAGAAGTCACGGGTTTGACACCCTTCTCTTTCCATATCCTCTTTCTAGCTGTCACTATCTTGGCTCCTCCCATCCCTATAATCCCTTCGAAGGCTTCAGGTGGGACACTGAGGCCTAGAGAGGTCCATCTTGTGCTGGTGCAGTCTCTACACCTTCTGCTTCTGGCCTGAGAGGCAAGCTGTACACAGGTCACACAAGTCATGTCTTGGGCTCTGGGATTTAGAGAAGTCACCCAGGCTGGCCATGAAAGGGGAGATTTACTTTGTACATTTGCCAGTCACCCTACCCACCACTTAGAGGCCAGGAGGATACCTGTGAGGTCACTGAATGGAGTCTCTCCAAACTCAGCTGTACCCAAGTCTTCTTGTTGTAGCCGTTGAGCCTGAGCCAGGTTGTGGGCAAAGATAGCCAGACGGCGAGTGTACTCTAGGCCAAAAAAAGAGTTGTAGGCTAGTCTCAGGGCAGGAAGTGGCCACCCACAACCACTCAGGTAAGTGCTGGCACTTTCCATCACTACAACTCTACTGCAAGAAAGTGATTGTCCTGCCGGGCAGTGGTGGTGCATGCCTTTAATCCCAGCACTTGGGAGGCAGAGGCAGGCAGATTTCTGAGTTCGAGGCCAGCCTGGTCTACAGAGTGAGTTCCAGGACAGCCAGGGCTATACAGAGAAACCCTGTCTCAAACAAACAAACTAACAAAAAACAAAAAAGAAAGTGATTGTCCAGGCCATGTGAGGTTAGACTTTCCCCCAGAGACACTAACAGGCCCGCCCTATGGGCAAGCTAAGCGAGGCCTTTTGAGGCAGTAACTCAAAAAGGAAAGTTAAAGTGGCTAGAGGTCGGTTTCCTGCATCTGTGGGCTGTACCTACTCTTGTCTCCTCTTCACACATCTGACCACAGGTTTGGAGGATGGGTGGGTGGGGTGAGGGGATGGGGCATACCACACACACACACACACACACAGCAAGCGGGGGAGCACTTTGTGATAGCTTGGGACTGGGGTCCTTGCCACCTTGGAGATAGGGATCTGCTGATTGAAAATGTGAAAATATGGTGGTCCTCCATGCCCTGCCTGGAGTCACAGTTAAATGGCCATAGGTCGTTCCATGCCCATCATACACGGGGAAGCTAAGGAGTGCGATGTGGACCTATCTCCTCCTCAATGGCCTGGCCCAGGTCTATTCCCCATCCGGAACCATAAGTGCATCTCTTGAGTGGACAGAGGAAGTCGGACTGGAAGCATCTGTGCCCATGATACCTGCTGGGTTCGAGTAACTCCGGTTGAACTGGATCTGAAACAGCTTGAAGACTTCTTTCAGTTCCAGTGGTCGGGGACCTGCATCCTGGCAAGGAGCCGAAAGTGGGGAAAGAATCATTGTGAACCCAACCTTGTCTCCAAGGCACAAAAACGGGGCAAAGGGTCATCGTGCTTTCTTCTCTGTTCTAAATGTGAGCATCCACACAACGCCAACTGCTCCCTCTGAGAAACAGGAAGATAAAGCTAGACAGGCAGTTCACCCCTCTATTTGGATGCTCATTCCAGCATTCAAGAGGCTGAGGCAGGAGGACAGCTGAGAATTTGAAGCCAGTGAAACACCCTGGGCTACACAATTAAAAGCTAACCTGAGCTACAAAGTGAGACCTTTGTCTTTTTTTTTTTTTTTTTTTCCTCCAAAAACAAGGTCTTTCTTCATAGCCTTGTTCTCAAACTCCTTACATAGACCAGACTGGTCTCAAACTCAGAGATCCTTCTGCTACCCTGCCCTTCGGGACCCTGTCTTAAGAAAACTAAAAAGGAAGAGAAAAAAATATGCCAGTTCACAAAGATAAGGCCACAGACATGGAGCAGGCGCTGAAAGCAGGTGAGAAACGTTTACCTTAGTGAGGAGGTAGTCGCCCAGGCCTTGGCCTGCTAACAACAGGGCCAGAAAGCAGGAGAGGTGGACCGGCAGTGTCATGGCGAAGCCTCCAGTGCCTGCCAGGAGCAGGAAGCTGAGCCGACTAAGCTGCAAAGGGCGGGGCTGGAGAGACCAAGAGGGGAAACCAGGCTTCGGGAGGAGGGTAGACCTCCACCTGCCTGCCTGGGCCCCCACCCACTTATTTTCAATAGCAACTCTTGGCTACCATGCACCAGTCTCTTCTGGGATATAAAGACAAATCTGTCCCTAAGGAGACAAGAGGACACATCTCAGTGGACAGTGATGATCCCGGCATCAGCGCCATGATGGAAACCCGGCAGGGACACAGGTGTCTGGTGTCCAGACAGGGACGAGTAGTGCTCAGGGTTCCCTAGAGACTCTCTTGCTTTACTTGTGAAACAACTTAAGGGCCACCTTTAAGAAGCCCTTCCTGCTTGAAAGCCCAACCGGGTATAACTATTCATAGCCCCTTGAGCCCTGGACACACTGTTGTCCATTCATCTGCCTCCCAACCTCAGAGGTGACCACCCTTCTGTGTCTAGACCATCCGGAAATGTGGGGTTGGCTCTATGAGTATTAATTTGAGTCGTTTTGTTTGTATGATGTTGATGAGACAGGGTCTCACTAAGTCACTCTGACTGGTCTAACCCTCCAGCTATGTAGCTAGACCAGGCTTTTATTTACAAATATTTGCTTGCCTCTGCCTAAACTCTGGGATTAAAGGCGGGTGCTACTAGACCAGGCAGTTTGGGGCTTCTTTTGTGAGAGAAGGAAGTGGGTCTCATGTAGCCCAGGCTGGCCCTAAACTTTTTAGGTTAGGGAAGACTGAATTCCTGATGCTCCTGCTTAGAACTGAATTCAGCCTTCCTTAGAGACACCAGTGTGCTCTGAATGACTGAGAACTTGTAGTCGGCTTCTGTCCCGTTTCTTTTCCTCAAGATGGCCGATGAATGAGGAGAAAGACAAGACAAAGTATCCTAGAGAAACAAGCGTGGAAGCTGTGGTCTGGATGGGCAGCCTCTGACATCTGTTATCGCTGTCTCATTCTAAGTGGGTCCTTGGGCTAATGAAGCTCTCACCCTGCCACTGACCTTCAGGCTGGGACACAGCTGCCAAGACCAGAGAGAGGTGCAAAGAGCTGGCTTCCCAGGGTCCGTGCTCAGGGCAAAGGAGAGGAGGGGTCTAATCCTGGAGTCACCCACTTACCTGCTGTCTACCTTGTATCTTCATTAGGGATTGTCTTAGAACGGCTATGTTCCATTAAACTCTACCCATATCTCTCCCTGGGACAGTAAGCCAAGGAACCTCTATTTAAATAAAAAAAAAAATGCTACTTTCACTAAAATTAAGTGGGCAGACAGAAGTCCACAGGTGCCTAGCCCAATGGCCCTGGAGCCCAAACATGTCCCCCAGGTCGATTGTGTGCTATGTGGGTCGAATGTGGGTGACAGGTCATTCACACTTTCCCTTGTGAAAGTCTAAAGGAAGGGGCTGGGGGCTTTTCTCCATGTTCCATCCATCCCTCAGACACAAACTCTGCAAGGAGAGGTTCTCATGGGTTTTGGACAGCACTGTGTCCTTGGTGCCTGGCACATCCTGATCAGCAGTGACCACTCAGCAAACATTTGCATAAGTGTGTGACCCTCCCCCTCTTGATCATTTACTCCCTTATCCTGTAGCTCCTGCCCAGCTACTGACCAGTTAGGGCTAGGCTGTGAGTCTAGGAACCTCACTGTCTTTGAGGAAAGAGAACACCCTACAATCCTCTTGTCAAGCCAGATATGGGATACCCTTGCTACCTACTTCACAGGGAAGAGCGGCTGAGAGGCTGGGAAGCAACCAAATAGGAAGCTTTCCAGGGGCATGATGCCAATGCAGGGAGGTTGGGCAAAGTCACCCGGTGGCAGAGGTCAGAGGAGGCCGTTGGGAAGGCAGGGGCATGACATTGGCTTAGTGGTACAAAATTGGAGGTTCCTGCTCAAGTTTGAGTCGTCCACTGCGTTTTAAGTCCTTTCAGTTTGGGTCTTGGTGCCTGTAAGTGACAGCAGCAGCTCTGAGTGGCATGGGACTTAAGAGCCTGGCCAGGTGTTTACGTAGTAGCTCCTCCTTGTTGTACATGGGGACAAGGTTCAGTCTTAGAAACAGTGGGATCTGAGTCCTAACAGTGTTCTTGTTGTGTTGGTTGCATCTGGGACAAATATCTCAGCCCTTCTCATCTGTGAAGTGGGGTAGCAATGGTATCCCATCTCTGGCTTGACAAGAGGGTTGTAGAGTGTCCCTGCCAATGCCTGAGGTGGTTAGATCTTGATAATCAGGAGTTTTACTTAACATTATTAACAGCTTAATTAAGTGGTTGTGGTGATACATGCCTATAATGCTAACACCTAGGAGACTGAGACAAGAAGCTTGCCAGGAGCTCAAGGCTAACCTGGCTTCATAAAAAGTTCCAGGCCGAGCCGGGGGTTGGTGTGGGGTGGTGGCGGCGGCACATGCCTTTTTTTTTTTTTTTTTTTTTTTTTGGTTTTTCAAGACAGGGCTACACAGAGAAACCCTGTCTTGAAAAAACAAAACAAAACAAAAAAATGTTCCAGGACAGCCTGGGCTATATGAGACCCTGTTTCAAACAATAACAGACAGATTAACTAAGATGTAAGTCACTTACTGTGCAATGTATCTTTTTGTTTTTTTGTTTGTTTTGTCTTTTTGTTTTCAAGATAGGGTCTCACTGTGTAGCTCTGGTGGTCACAGAACTCACTATGTAGACCAGGCTGGCCTCCAGTTCACAGAGATCCAGATCCACCTACCTCTGCCTCTCTCAAGATGAGATAAAAGATGTATGCCACCACTGTCCAGCTGCAATTTACCTTTTAAGAAAATATGTATGTAAGGCAGTATTGTGGTGCCCACCTTTAGTCCTAGCGCTCAGGAAGCACAGGCGGTGGGTCTCTAAGTTGGAGGATACTGTGATCTGCATAGTGAGTTCCAGGAGAGCCAGGGCTGTGTAAAGAGACCCTGTCTAAAACACCAAGCCAACCCCAGAAAGAAAGAAAGAAAGAAAGAAAGAAAGAAAGAAAGAAAGAAAGAAAGAAAGAAAGAAAGAAAGAAAGAAAGAAGGAAAGAAAGAAAGAAAGGGAAAGGAAGGATATGTATATTTGAGACAGGGTCTCTCAGTGTAGCCTGTCCTGGAATTTCCTATGGAGACCAAGCTGGGCTCAAACTGAGATCCACCTGCCTTCACCTTCTAGGTGCTGGGATTAAAGCCACTGGCCGCTAGGGCAGACAGTTTATCCTTGTGTCTGTCTTTCTTTCTTTCTTTCTTTCTTTCTTTCTTTCTTTCTTTCTTTCTTTCTTTCTTTCTTCCTTCCTTCCTTCCTTCCTTCCTTCCTTCCTTCCTTCCTTTCTTCCTTTGCCCCACCCCCATTAGGCTTTGGGATTGGCCTGATTGGGCAATGGGGAATGAAGAAATGACAGGCAGGAATAAAGAAAACCCGGGGATCTGGTGGGCCATGTGTTCTGAGGGAGACATAGCAGCAGCCTGGAAAGCTGAGGGAGGAGAGCTTGCTAATCTTAGGGGATCTCTGCAGGGGAGCAGTCTCAGGCTACAGTCATCTGGGCTTTCAAAACACACATACCATCAGTCAGCATCTGTGCTCATGGAAAGCTTTGCCATTTCCCTGAGCCTGTCCTGGAGAAGGCCCTTCCATCCCCACAGGTCTGAGTGAGGGGGGCCTTGACATGGCTATGTCAATATCGAGAGTACCGACTTCATCAGCTCCCCACACTTCTCTCTGTGGGGTTTGTGCTACTTCAGAATTCTAGCACACACACACACACACACACTCACACACACACTCTCTAGAGTGTGTCAGGAGTTCCTGGGATTGAACTTTGGATTTCAGTACTGCTAAGCAAGCAGGATGCTACTGAGCTACACCCCTAACCCTTGATTGCTTAAAAAAATCCGTGCTGGAGAACTGGCTCCAGTATTCGTCTTCCAGCTGATTAGAGCTTGATTCCTGTAACCACAGATCCAGGGGACACTGCTGGCCTCTGTAGACACCCGTATGTACCTACACATAGATGCACACATATATGCATCAGTAAAAGTTAATAATTTTTTTTCTGATCAAGACAATATGGAAGTTGAGATGGCTCATTGGGTAAAATGCTTGTCACACAGCACGAGGGTGTGGGTTCAGATGCCAGCCCTAGCTTATGCCAGCTATCGTGCTGATGTATACCTGTAACCCCTTGAGGGCCAAGATGGTGGAGACCGGCAGACCTGAGAGCACACTAGCCAACCAATCTAGCTAAAATAGTTAAGTTCCAGACTCAGTGACAAACATCTTAAAACATAAGGTGGAAAAACAAAAACCAAAACCCAACTAAGGTGGAGAACGGTAGCACACACACATATACCCATAACCACTCAAATGAATGAAGCAGATTCTTTTTTCAGAGCAGAGCATAGTAGTGCACACCTTTCATCCCAGAACCTAGGAGGCAGAGACAGGAGGATCTTTGTGAGTTCGAGGCCTTGTCTACTTAGTTCCAGAATAGTCAGAGCTACAGTGTGAGACCCTGTCTCAAAAAGACAAAACAAAAAAAGTTTTGTTTTGGTTGGGTAAGGGAAAGGAAGAAAGGCCGGGCTATTGCCGCTAGCGGTCTGGGCCAGGCACGGGAACCCTGGACACGCAACCCTTTCCCTTTCCCGTCTAGACCCGCCCTGAGACGTGGGCAACGAGAAGTCCCGCCCATTCACCCCTTCCTGGGCGCTGGAGGCACCCAGACTCCGCCTCCAAGGCATGATCTCCGCTGGGGGCGGGGGCGGAAACTGGGTGGGGGACTTGGAGGGGGAAGAGGGTCGGGAAAGGGCTGGCACTGGGCCCTCGAGTCCACAGCGCCCGAGTTCAAGCTTGCCCGCCTTCTCAGGGGCTTCCATTCATTTCGGGCCAAGCCTACTGCTGCCCTCGCCCCCAAACTACTGTGGCTTTGCGCAGGCAGGGCTCGGGGAAGCAGTGCCCCAAGTAAAGAGACCACCTGGAGGCCGTGGAGGTAGATGCAGAGGGAGTTGGGCAATTCATTTTATGTCTGGACGAGGGTCCTGAAACCTTGGATGAAGTTTTAGGACCATCTAAGTGATGATGGTGTACCACTGGATAAAATTCTGGAAGTAGCAGAATTTGGAGATCTGAGGATTAAATGCCTCGTAGGTTCTGGGAGGCAGAATCGGGTTACACGGAGGTGCGAGGGCACTGTCTGGGATTCCGGAGGCACAGGTTAAATAGAGTCTAGGTGGAGAGAAAAACCTTTTGAGGGCCAGGGGTCCCCAAGTGAGTTTGAGGGCCAAGCATCAAGGTCAGTGGCCTAAGGACCCAAACTTTGGGAAACTCTTGGCCGGGCGTCCGCAGGCGACTCCAGGCAGCGCCGCGGGGGACCGGGTGGGGGCCTGTGGCCGGCCGGGGCGGAGAAGCCGGGGGGTCGGGGTCCCTCCCCCTGGCGCTGGCTCAGGAATCCGCCGAAGGGCGGGCGGAGGCGCCGGGGTGGGCCGCGGCGGGCGGGCGGGCGGGGGGCGCTTCCTGGGGCCGCGCGTCCAGTGAGCTGCGCGGTCCGTCCGTCCGTCCGCCCGCAGGCACTGCTGGAGCCGACGCGTGAGTGGCCTCCAGCGGAGGGAGGGCGCGGGTCGTGCGGCTGCCGAGTCGGTGCTGCGCGGAGCGGAGAGGCCTGCGCTTCACGACTCGCGGGGCGGGGGGCGGGGCGGGCCAGGATTGCGGGCCTGAGCACCAGGCCTGCGAAAGGATTCGGTCCCCAGCCCTGGAAGGTTCCGGTCTCAGCACAGTCCTGAGACAGCTGGGACCCAGGCTCCCCTTCCAGATAGAGGGAATGCGGGGTGCTGTGGCAGAAAGCCCTGACTTCTGCCCACCACCTCCCAGCCCCAGGATGCTCCCTTTTGCCTCCTGCCTCCCTGGGTCTTTACTGCTCTGGGCGTTTCTGCTGTTGCTCTTGGGAGCAGCGTCCCCACAGGATTCTGAGGAGCCGGACAGCTACACGGTGGGGACCGTGGGGTCACCAGCTTGGGATGGGATGGGAAGGACAGCGAGACCAGGATCCTGGGGAGGCTGCTTCTGGGAAAGATTCTCCCCTGCTTGGTTGGTGGAAAGCTGGAGGCCATTGTGTGGAGCTGACCTGAGCATGACTGAGCTCAGGCCCTGGTCTTGGCCTGGCTAGTTGGAGGAGACAGCCAGGGTGGTCACTGGCCACATCGGGTTCCCTTCCAGGAATGCACAGATGGCTATGAGTGGGATGCGGACAGCCAGCACTGCCGGGGTGAGTATGTCTGGGGTACTAGCCATCTTCGGGAACTGGGAAGAGGATTGTTGTTTCCCAGGGACACCTTATCTCCCAGAGCTGCGGCAGGAGCTTGATGGCCTTTTCCACCGTCCAGCTTGGTAGCTGGCCATGCTTCTCTTGTGCCACTCAGGGGCCCTACCCCTTCTAGAAGCTGAACAATCTCTGCTTCTGTCCTGGAGGAGGCAAGAGATCTCCTGGCTATTGCCCAGAGAGAAGGAAACACCTTCCCCGAACTGCCCTGTACCCTCCCAATGCAACCTGGGAGAGCAGTACAGGCCTCCGGGTCAGGAGGCCTGCAAATTACTCTTGGGCAAAGGTAGAGGCAGGGATCTGAGGAGGAACGGAAGCTCAGTTGGAGGCAGGAGAATGGAGATAACCATGTGAAGTAGGGGCCCACGCCCAGTCCTGCAAATCCTGCGAGGGGTTCTGGGTCAGCAGAGCTGGGCAAAGAGAAAGCCTTGCTCTGTTGCTCAGCCTAGAGAAGGCCAAGTTGGGCTTCTGCCTCCCACTACCTCCAGGGCCAGCCCAGGTGACTGGCTGTGCCCAGCAGGCCCCTCTCTGCAGATGTCAATGAGTGCTTGACCATCCCCGAGGCTTGCAAGGGCGAAATGAAATGCATCAACCACTACGGGGGCTATCTGTGTTTGCCTCGCTCTGCCGCCGTCATCAACGATCTTCATGGCGAAGGACCTCCACCGCCAGTGCCCCCTGCTCAACACCCAAACCCTTGTCCGCCGGGCTATGAGCCTGATGAACAGGAGAGCTGCGTGGGTAAGTGGGGCCCGGCTGTGAGCTGCGTGGGGCCGGGCTGGCTGGCATCTAGGCTTCCACTCCTTTTACAAGTTTTTTTTTTTTAAACTAATTTTGTATTTACAAAGTAATGTGTTTGGTCATGGTATCATCTCCCCACATACTTCATTCTTGCTTGCTTTAATCCTCTAGTACTTTTTGGACCTCCCTAGTTTTTGTTGTTGTTTTGTTGTTATTGTTTGGGGTTTTTGAGACAGTTTCTGGATTTGATCCCCAGCACCACAAAAACAAGTGGTAGCCCACACTTGCAATCCCACCACTGGGGAGGCGCAGACAGGGAGGGTCTGCAGGTTATCCTCAGCCGCATAAGGGCTTTGATTGAGGAGAACAGCTTGAACTGCATGAGATCTTATCTCCAAAAGTTAACTAATTAGCTAATTAATTAAAAAATAAAAGTAATTTTCCCTATTAAATACCCCAGCCCTTATGCTCCTCCTTCCCTCTGACTCCTCAGAGACCCAAATCTTCACCTACTGCAAGGTTAGTGCATGGCCTGCAGGCCCAGCAAGTCCCTAGCAGCCCCTCAGTTCCTGGACGGACACGGCAGAGCTCTGCTCCCAGCCTCTGCCAGCTTTTTGATCTGGAGTCAGCCTTGGGAGCCCTGGGCCCTGGAGGAGGAAAGGTCCTGGCCCAGATTCAGCTGAGGGTGGGAATGGACAAGGCTTGATTTGTTTACTTACTTGTTTATTTATTTCTAAGCCAGTGTCTCACTCTGTAGCTCTAGCCACAGCTTGCTTGGATCTCACCGAGATCCTCTTGCCCCTGCCCCCACCACCCATGATGGAGTTAGAAGGCTGTGCCACCAGACCCCACGAGGCCTTATCGTAATATGCGTCTCCTAATGTTCTCCATGTGAATGAAGTCTAGCGCCGGCCAGCCACCTCCTCCCAAATTGAGATACCTCACATGGTCAGTAGCATATGGGGTCTCCAGCCAAAGGCTGAACGGTGTCTCCCACAGATGTGGACGAGTGTACCCGGGCTTTGCATGACTGTCGCCCTAGCCAGGACTGCCATAACCTTCCTGGCTCCTACCAGTGCACCTGCCCTGATGGTTACCGAAAAATCGGGCCCGAATGTGTGGGTGAGTTTAGCCACGCTTTGTGTAGCCCTCGCTTTGTGACGTTGGTTTGGCTCTTGCTCTGATGCCTCACCTCACCTCACCCTCTGCTGCGGGTGCATTCCTGTCACCAGACACAGAAGATCCACTGTGGGCGACTCAACCTAGCTCCCTGAACGAAGGCGGGGGTGAGGGTGGGTGCTGAGGCGAGCCAGCTCAGGCCCCACCTGGCCTGTGTTCTGCTTTCCCTCCCCTGCCTCCATCTCAGACATAGACGAGTGTCGCTACCGCTATTGCCAGCACCGATGTGTGAACCTGCCAGGTTCTTTCCGATGCCAGTGTGAGCCAGGCTTCCAGTTGGGACCTAACAACCGCTCTTGTGTGGGTGAGGCTGTGCCATACAAAGTTATGGGATCCTGGGTAGAGATGTGAGAAGTTGGATCTCCTTCCTGAGCTAGTAGGGCTCTGGGCGGTGCCCCTGCATTCACCCTCCTCTTTGTCCTCGCACACTCAGATGTGAACGAGTGTGACATGGGAGCCCCATGTGAGCAGCGCTGCTTCAACTCCTATGGGACCTTCCTGTGTCGCTGTCACCAGGGCTACGAGCTGCACAGGGATGGCTTCTCCTGCAGCGGTGAGAGTCCACTTGTGCTATGGATTCAGCATTGGTCCCCCCAGCACTTGAACGTATTGGACCAACGCGTCACACAGTCATTTGTTTGAGGCTTCCGTGTCTCATCCTCTGCACACATAGGCCTCCGTGAACGTGAACTCCTTCTTGAGCTGGTTGTTTGGCACTCCCCGCTTGGGGGGATGGTATGTTAGGTGCTTCTGAAGCTCGCTGGAGAGACACAGAAGGGTGGAGGTGCCAGGCTTCCTGAGAGTTGAGTTGACTTGCATTGGAATCCTACACTAGAGAAAGTCTCTCTCTTCTTTCTGGGCACATTTCTACTGCAGATGAGTTATTTGGAGTATTAATTAGGGGCAGTGATAATAGGCTTCATCAAGTCTCAGGCAGAAAAAGTGGGAGGCACCATTTGTCTATAACTTAAATTTTCAGTCTCCTTTAGTCTGGTCAGTGATGATTTACTTCTATAAATAGGACGTTAACATTCCTCCAGGTGTGTCGGCAGAACTGTAAAAAGCAAGCAGAAAGTCCAGAGAAAGTGGTGACTTGCATCTTTCCACTTACGGAGATGAAGTGACCCGTGCAAGTTCAGATGAGGAAGATGAGACAGGGCGGGGCTCGGTCCCAGGCGTCCCTGTCACCTCCCTCATCTGTTTTATGTTCTACTGGGAAGCACAGCATCACTGCTGCTCATCTGTGTGAAAGGAACAAAAGCAAGGAGACAGGATGCTGCACGCGGGGCGCACGCTCAGCCAGAATCTGGGCATTCTGATTGCAGAGTGCAAGGCTTGAAAAGGGCAGGGCAGGGCAGGGCAGGGCAGGGCAGGGCAGGGCAGCCTCGCAGGACACCTCTAGTCTAAGCACAATGTGGACCCTGTCTGAAATGAGTTAGTAGGACTTATGCTCTACTACCTCATTTAAGACTCCTGCTGCTTTTTAAGACAGAGTCTATGTAACCCTGGCTATTAAAAAGCTCTTTATGTAGACCAGGCTAGCCGACAGAGATCTGTTGAGTAGTGTTAGAATCAAAGCCACAGGCCACCATGTTAGACTAGTGCTTTGTTAAGTATTCTTAAAGTCCTGGGGAAGGGTGCTCTGTATGCTGGAAGGTCTGTTACTGTTTTAAGACAGGGTCTCACTGTGTAGCCCTGGCTGACCTGGAGGCTCTTACGTAGACCAGGCTGCCTCAAACCAATGTGCTTGCTTCTGCCTCTGCCAGATGTTGTGATCAAATACTCTACTGTTTGTTTTTCAAGGCACGGTCTCGTTATGCAGCCCTGGCTGGCCGTGATCTTGATATAATGCTGGCTTGCCTCCCTATGTGGCCCAGGCTGGCCTTGAACTTGGTATAATCCTGTCTCTGCCTCCCGAATGCTGGGATTATAGACGTACAGCACCATGCCAGGCTTCAAACCTTTCTATTCTTTTTCTTTTCTTTTTCCTCTCCCTTTCCTTGCTGGGATGGAACCTAGAGGTCCAAGCGTGTTAGGCAAGTACTCTACCACTGAGTTGTCTCCCCGGTCCCTCTGACCTTCCTCTGAAACCCTCAGTCCCCCTTTTGAGCATTATGGGTTTCCTTCATTCCTTCTCTTCCCACATCCATCCTTATGGGGGTGCTGGGCTCTCCGTAAAGGTCTGTGGGACTCGGTTGTGAGGACTACCCTTGGCCCAGGGTCCTCATCCCCACCCTCCCTCAGATATCGATGAGTGCAGCTACTCCAGTTACCTCTGCCAGTACCGCTGTGTCAATGAGCCGGGCCGCTTCTCCTGTCACTGCCCACAAGGCTACCAACTGCTGGCTACAAGGCTCTGCCAAGGTACAGGTGCTTGGGTGGGCAGCAGTTGAGAGGCTGGTAGCTTACTCAGTCCTAGAGTCCAACTCCACCTCCCTTGGCACAGATATTGACGAGTGTGAAACAGGTGCATACCAGTGTTCTGAGGCCCAAACCTGTGTCAACTTCCATGGGGGTTACCGCTGTGTGGACACCAACCGTTGTGTGGAGCCCTATGTCCAAGTGTCAGACAAGTGAGTCAACCTGATGGCAGTTTGCTGTGGTAACTACACTTTCCAGAGGTCTGTGGGGCTAACTGGTTTAAGCAGGCTGGTGAGTACCCATGATGTCTCATGGGAGTTAGTCATATGCTCGGGCTTTCTTTAGGAGGTGGGTATTTGGGAAATGGCCCCAGCCCTCATTCCTGTCCCGTCTCGGGGTCTCTAGCCGCTGCCTCTGTCCTGCCTCCAACCCCCTTTGTCGAGAGCAGCCTTCATCCATTGTGCACCGGTACATGAGCATCACCTCAGAGCGAAGTGTGCCTGCTGACGTGTTTCAGATACAGGCAACCTCTGTCTACCCTGGCGCCTACAATGCCTTTCAGATCCGTGCTGGAAACGCGCAGGGGCACTTCTACATTAGGGTAAGGTACTTCTCTTCTCTACTCATACCCAGCTGACTCGAGTAATCTAGAATAGAATCTCAGAAGCCATTTAAGTGGGGAGCTGCCCTGCCTCTCCTCTCAAAAGCCCTGTCCTAGGAGGGGTCATGTCCGCAGTCAGAGGTGCTCCATTCCTAGTACATGCTACAGGCAGTTCTAAGGAGCAGTCGGTTAGTGGGGTCTGAGTCTCAGTTGCATTCTCCTGTCTGGCTTTGACTTCCTTATCCATAAAATAGGAAATGTAATTCCTGCAGGGCTGGGATCAGAGACTTTCAGTCGCTGGCAAGGGAAGGGCTAGTAGGGATTCTGGCGCAGGTGTGAGGGGTCTTGAGCTTGGGTCCTTAGACTGTCTTCAGCATTGAGAGTTTGGCATTAAAGCTTATTTCAAAATTGCTTTGGGGCTGACATCACAGCTCCACGGCAGAACACTGCTCCATTCTTTGGCCTCAGTTCTTCCCAGCACCAAAGCAATGACAGAGAACTGAATACTCTGGAGGGAAAATGGGACAGCTCTGGGTCACCAAAGGCCCATCATCCCCAAAGCTTGAGTCATCAGGTAGTCATGATGGAGGGAGCCTTAAGGTGGATAGGGCCAGGAAGGAGCTGCTGGGGAGAGCCAGCAGCAGGCCTCAGACACTGAGGGAGAGCCGTGTCTCCAGGTCAGAGCTGGGGCAGGGCCTGAGCAGCACTTCATGACCTCAGGCCACGGGAAGGGCTGATGCTGGAGTAGGGTCCTGGCTCACAGGCTAACACCATCTCTATGTTCTGCTGTCCATTGTGTCCTGCAGCAAATCAACAATGTCAGCGCCATGCTGGTCCTTGCCAGACCAGTGACAGGACCCCGGGAGTACGTGCTGGACCTGGAGATGGTCACCATGAACTCCCTTATGAGCTACCGGGCCAGCTCTGTGCTGAGACTCACCGTCTTTGTGGGAGCCTTTACCTTCTGAAGAAGACCCTCAGGGAAGGGTCATGTGGGGGCCCCCCTTCCCCACTCCCATAGCTTAAGAAGCCCCAGGGGGCTTAGGGATGACTGTTCTGCTTAAAGGGACTATGATGTGAAGGACAATAAAGGGAGAAAGAAGGAGTCCTGGCTGAGGTGGGGGAGTAACCTCAGCCTGGGAAGGGGCTGGCATGAGAGGCAGGCGAATTCCACTCGAGGGGTCCTTTCTACATTCAGGCTGGGAAGGGAGTTCTGAAGAATATGTACTTTAGGCCCTAACTCAAGAGCTTGGCTGATACTAGGCCCCTGAACCATGTTCAGGTCAGTGCTAGGAATTTGGGGTTACCATCCTAGCCCTAACCCAAGCTATGCATTTGCACAAGCCCTACTGCTTTCCAATCACTAAAATAAGGCAACAGGATTAAGAACACCATTTCCAAAGAAACTTACTGACCAGGGGCCATCTCTTTACACTCAAAGATACAGTGCCCTTATTGACTCCATCTCTCTGACCAGGGCAGTCCCAACCCCTAAGGAGTATTTCTCTACCATCCATCCATATTTAGGGTCTGGCTTGATATAAGTATTTATTATAGCTATGCACAACCATGTTTGGCCCAGGAGCTTACTTTAAAAAGAACCATGGTGATAGCCCACACCTTTAACTCCAGTTCTTGGAAGGTGAGCCTGGAAAACTTGGGAGTCCTAGGCCAGGCTGGTTTTAGGAGTGCTGTACAGGCTGCAGATCACTGCTTTTTGGAAGAGGGCTGGCCTAGCATGAGTGAGGCTGTGGGTCCCACAGCTGGTCAAACGAAACAGCTGGCTCACCAGTGTCATCTTCTAGTTCCTGCACTTTCATAAGGGGCTTGGCACTGCTTTCCTAACACCTGAGACCACACACATTTAGATTTTTATTAAAGCCCAGAGGATCTCAGCTAAAAGGGTGGCCAGCCTTGGCAGAGGTGAAGATGGGTGCTGGGGAGCGCCTCCTGGTGGAGCTCAGGTAAGGGGGCTGTGGCTGCAGTAGAGCTGGTACAGGGTCCTGCTCAGAGCAGGTCCCAGATTTCTGTAAGGAAGTCAGGAGGAGGTCAGCCTGGTGCCCCGGGCAACCCAAGCTCCTCTCCAGACTGTAATTACCCGTACCTCTGCAGACGCCCCCACTTGAGAGTGCTCAACAGCGTCTCCTGCTCCTTCGTGGTGGCACAGGCATCATAGGCAGCCAGGAGACTGGGGAGGAGAGGAAGGCTGATTACCTGGGCAGGCATTAGGGGGCATGAGAGCTAAGCAGGAGGGGTTTAGCCTAGAGTGGAAGAATATTAATCACTGCACATTTCTTGTTTCTGGTGTTAGAGCCCCTGCTCCATCCTCCCTGCCCTCCCTTCCTGGGACATACTGGGACAGAGCCTGCTAAGGTTCCCACACAGAGCCAAGCTCACTCTGCAGGAGCACTGGTTCTGTGGACCTCCACACAGGAAGGGCACCCTCAGCGGCGATCTGGGGTGTACCTGGCAGGGGTGCTGTATCGATCCACCAGGGCTGCTGCCTTCTCCCCACTCAGTCCACGCACCTGCATCAGCTGCCGGGCAAATACTTCTCGCACAGACTGGGCCTGGGGTTAGGGTGGGCCTGTGTTAAGTAAGGGTGACCTGGGCCTAGGCCATCTGAGCAGAGGCGAGGCAGGGGTGGTACCTTGTTCTTGACAGCTTCTGCATTGAAGTCGCTGAAGGTGAGGAGTGAGCAGGGAGGGTCTGTGGAAGGCTTTGCTCCTGAGTCAGCATCCCCTGGGGTTCCCCAAGGGCGGCTGCGGAGGGTGTGGCCCTGATGGAAGAGGGGTCTGAGGCCAGGGTAGGCTCTAGAAACTACACCCAGCTGGTCCTTTCCCAGGCCTCGGTGGAAGCCTGAAGAATTGGGCTCCCACCTTTCCTTGCTTCGGCAGAAAACACCAGGCAAGGGTCAGATAGAGGCATCTGCTCACCTGGTACAGTCTTTCCAGGCCCTTTGTCAAAAGCGCCAGGTAGCCAGCCGACTCCTTAATATCCATGGTTCGCTTCACAAAAAAGCCATCGATGACCTGAGGAAGATGACACAAAGAAGGGAGCTCCTGGCCTGCGCCTCGAGCTGTGGAATCTGCCAGCCTGGTCCTGCCCTCCCAGCTCACCTGGGTGTTTGTGACAGCCTGCAGCAGTGTACTCTCAGGAAGGCTAAGGTTGTGGATAGACCCATGTTCCTCCACCAAGTATACCCGGTGCCCCAGGCCACAGCGCTTCAGGCGGAACTAGGAAGGCAGGCAGAAGCAGCATGGGTCAGGCCCAAATGCCCACATGTCCAGGCCAGCGATCAGTTAATGACACATTAACATTGCAAAAGATCCTGATCCTCATCTTTACTGGCTCCTCTCATATCTTAAGAGCAACACCACACCAGGCTCTGGCTATGACTCCTGTAGGAAAGCCCTGAACCTCTGAACATTATACTTCTTCCAAACCTCCCTTGGCCTACTGGGCTTTGCGACCCCTAGGGTCAGCCCTGCTGCTGGGACTTGGGTATAGACCGCATGTCTAATCCTAGAGGTTTGCCTCTCGTTCATCTGAGCTCTCTAGGACTAGGTACTCAGGGCTCTTTAGATCTCTCCAGCCAGCCAGGATAGCCGTATTTCCTACTGTGTACCTGCATGGCTTAAGAGGGGCACAAAGTGGGTGTGGCTGGAGGCTCTGCTCTGAGGCCTCCCAGGAGCTTTTCTAGGATGAGGTAAGCAAGGAGTGAGGCAGGCTGGCTAAGGCACCTTCTGCTCCCGAAAGCGGCCATCGATGATGCTGCTGCAAAGGTCATCCAGCCGCTTGCGTTCTACAATGTGGTCCAGGACTAACTCCCCAGGCCTTTCTGCCGAGAAACCAAGAGGAGGTTTACTGTCTTCCCTGCATCCACCCAGGCCAGCCTCCCACGACTGTCCATAACCCTTTACCTGGGTCTCTGGGCCTGGTCTCCTGTGCCACCCACACAAAGTCCCCAACGTGCAGCTTGCGTACTATGTGGGGCACATGTAGCCTTTGTAACTCTCGGACCATTTCTGGCCTGTGTCCTGCCCTAATATTTCAAGAAAGAAGGCCAGAGTCAGGACGAGCCAGCGTCCTCAAGTCGTTTTCAAGGTTTCCCCTATTTCCTTACCCTCTAGTTTCACCAGTGTCCACACACAACAGCACTCTGTACTCGCTAGGCCTTAGCTCCAGTGGTCTCTGCTGGACGTCCCCCTCAGCGGTGCCACTATAATGGAATGGAGGCTACACGTAAGGCCAGAACGCTTAGGGCCAGGGAGTTCCCATAACTCCCAGGGCAACTGGTTCAGTTCTAACTCTCTGGGAGAAAGGCATGGCTGCCCCCATTTCTCTTTCTTTCTTACGGTTCTGACAAGATGGCTTCTGGAACTGCTGAGTCCTCTCCATGATGCTCCTCTGGCTTAAAGCCAGTGTTGGGAGCGCTCAGGCCGTCTACCTCAGCCAGCTTCTGGGCCAGCTCCAGGCCCTCTGGTGTTAGCGCATACCTGGGAGGCGAGGACACATGAAGTTTGGTCTTTATCCCTGGCGTGCTCTCCTTCCCTCAACTTGGTGACAAGTTCAGTGGCTCTGCATCTCCTCTGTCTCCATGTCTCTCGAGTCAGCTTCCTCAGGACCCCCCCTAATGGTGTCTCAGCTTTGCAATGTGTCTTCCAGTTCCTTCCAGTCTTCACCCAGCACCACACGTCCTCCCTGCCCTCAGAGGCTCCTACTTTCCAGATCTCAACTTTTAGCAGGCAGGCGGGTCTTCCCCAGCCTCAGCAGCACCAGGTCTTTGATTTGCTAGGCCATGAGACAGGCTGAGACCGTCCTGACTCCTGCATGTGTCTCATCCCTGCCTCAAGTGCTCCCTGCTGCTTGCCCGACCTGGCTGGCCGGTGTGTTCTGAGGACTAGGTTTCTGTGGAGGAGGCCTCGGAGGGCAGGCCAGGGTCTTGAACTTCCAGGCACTACCTGTGAAAGGGAAGGAGACCCTCAGATAGGCCTTAATCCTCCCAAGCCTACACTTCCGTGCCCCTAACCGTATGGCACATTTGGGTTAGGTGCTACCCAGGGTCCCTGCCATCGAAGGAGAACTGCAGTGGGATCTACCTGCCCACTCTGCGGGTGCTCACCTTGGGGATCTTCTGGGCACACTTCTGCAGCAGCTCCTCTTTGGTTAGGAAGCTGTGGCCATCAGAATTCTGAAACAATGGTAGAAATGAGGGGGATTCAGGTCCAGGGCTCCTCACCCTGATATGCGGTGGCCAGGATGCACACTGCCCAGGCACTTCCGTGGGCATGCAGCTGCGCCCCACCCACACACTTGACTTGTTTACCAGGTGCTCCCTGTAGAGCTGCAGCAGGATCTCCCGAGCCCCTGAGTTCTGAGCTGGCCAATAGCCAGCGCTGGTGCTTCCTGCTTGAGGCTGGGTAGGAACCTGAGAGAGACAGAGGGGCTCTCTGAATTCAAATGCCTGCCGGTGTTAGCTGAGGCCTGGCGAGGGAGATGCGGCTACAAACCCTTGGAGTGTGATGGTGGCCAGAGCAGCAGCAAAAGTTGGGGGTATGTGCCAGGCCCAGCCCCCAGCCTCAGCTACAGGAGAACAGTAACATGGTACAAGTCCCACAACTTCCTGGGCTGGTTCTTTTGGCAGCTCCCTTTGGGACTCTGTCTACAGTGGTCCCAATAATCCTATTTAGGAATTAAGATGGTGCCTCTCAAAGAGGGTAAGAGACTGTCCCAAGCCGATCTCAGTCGCTAAGAGCTGGATACAGGGCTGGTCAACCCCTCAAACCAAGAGGTCTACTCTCAGTGACCCCTCCCCCATTTAGCTTTCTACTTCCTTTCCCAACTCTCACTGGCATGGAGGAGTCCTGGACTTGAGCAGGTGGCCCTTTGCTGGCTCTGTTCTTTCCAGATGGTGAGCTGGAGGCATGGTCACCTGTAGAGATCAGAAGGTCAGTCCTGCACACAATTTGCCTGCCAGGAGGATTCTAGATGTAGTTCGCTCAGTTTGTGAATTCGAGTGTCATAGTTTAAAATGTCTTCGTGTGTTTTATTGTATGTATATGAGCGTTTCACCTGTATGCCTGCATCTCTTGCATGCAATACTAGAAGAGGCCAGAAGTAGGAGCTGGATGCCCCGGTTTTAGTTTGGAGACAGGGTCTCACTGAGTGAAGCCCTGACGGGCCTTGAACTCACAAAGATTCCCTTGCTTTTGCTTCCTCTGAGTGTTGAGATTAAAAGCAAGAATCACCATGCCCGACCCACGTCATTTTTTGGAGATAGTCTCAGGTAGCCCAGGCTAGCCTTGAACTCCTGACTCTTCTACCCCCACCTCCTAAACGGTGGCGTTACACACTTGTTTCACAATGCCACCCACTCTGTCTCAGTCGGCTAGCTTTGCTCGTGAGAACTAGGTTTACGGAGTATCATCAATCACTGTCCCTGGGTCGAACTGCAACCACATTGTGAGGGGGGAATTTGAAGCCAAAGTAGACACAGCCTGCACCTAAGAAATTTAGGAGGTCACTAACTCCCCGAGGTGCTCACCGCCCGATGCTAGGTGCTGCTCCAACTTTTCGTCCAGCATGCGGCAGAGCCTGTCTCCGAAGTGCTGGAGGATTTTGGCTTCCTTCCCGCTGCGCAGGGGTAGCGGGTACCGTTGAAGGGAGCGCAGTGCCTGGCAAGCACAAGGGAGAGGAGAACTCCTCAAACCAGGATTCGTGGATCACCTGGCTCTGCCAGTGCCTGTCATCAGAGACAGCTGGGACTCACCTTTTGAAACACAAAGCGCGTGTGGCGCCCTCTGCTGGCCGCCTCGTCCCGCCACTCCGTCAGCCAACGAACGAACAGCGGGTTGGGGCAAACAGGCAGCGGACGCTTCCGGCCCAAGCGGACCTGCTCCGCCATAAGATCTAGACTGGCTCTTTGGGAGTCTCAAAAGACCGCGCGCGGAGACTGGGATGTCGACAGTTCAGTTGGTATAAGAACACTCGTTTGAGAGAACACTAGGTTGACCTCTCCAACCTAGCAGGGAACTAGCTCGGGGAGCGACCTCCCTGCCCCTTGGGGGACACAGTCAGAGGCTGGGAAGTGTTGCTCTTCCCTTAGGACCGCCCCCAGCACCAGCCTGGACAGGCCCCGCCCAGGCCGCGGAGCTTGACCCACCCTTTCCTCTCACCCAAAAATTTCGAGAGCAGACTCGTTTTCTTTTTGTGCTGTTAAAAGGGTGGACAGCGCCCCCTGTGCCTAGGAGGGCTGGCGGGGGGGTACACTCAGAAGCGTGAACTTGGCTTGCTTCAAGGTCTCATAAGGCTATTTCAGGCTCACTATCGTAGAAGAGGCTGGGAAATGAGGGCTTGAGAAAAGTGGAAGAGAGGGACACAAGTCCAAGAATATTTTGGGGAGAGACATCTATGAAGGGTGCAAGGGATGAAATAAAGGTAAGGCAGGAGAAGCAGAAAGATCTCGAAGTGTGCAAAGTCGGGCATGTGCACAGAAGGCTCAGGCTAGGTGAATGGCGAGGGCGTGTATTTTATTCCTCCCTTATAAGGAGGAATAAGAAATGTATCCTGGAAGGTGCGGAGTTCGAACGTGGGCACAAGGTTGGATCCCGGGAAAGCTAGTAGACACTGCGCTTCTGTGGCTCATTAAAAGTGAAGGAGCCTCAGGGAGGATGAAGGTGGGAACCTTGCCCGGGGAGGGATGTCTCAGGCTGAGGGACACAGGCTCAATAGAGCATAATGGTCCCTTTACGGCTTGCAACAACGCACTGTCTTCGGCTGTCATGCCGGAAGTCGCCGGGAGCCCGATTCGCAGACCCTTCTGCTCGGTCTAGCTTTCCGCACCCGCCTCCTTCCTCAAGCAGCCTTATAAGGAGCCTGCAGCTGGCGCTTGGACTGGGCACGCCCTATGGAGGCTTATGCCCTAATAAGGACATCTAGGGCAACCCGCGGCCGGGGGCGGAAGGAGCGCGTCTCCAGGGTAACTGCGTGGCCCCTCCCCCCGTTGCTTTGGGAAACTGTGAATCTCGAAAAAGGTGGAGCTAGGCTTCTCTTCTGGAGGGCACTTGGGAGAGCAGGGGGTCGAGCTTCGGCCTCCACCTGGAGCTCCCGCAGCGCAGCCCAAGGGTGCAGCAGAAAGCCCTTGACTACAACCCCCGGCATCCTCTGCGTGCTTCTCGCTCTTGGGGAAGCTCCTCATTTACACCCTTTATTCCGCTTGGGGAGGTCAAGGGCCCCAGTTTTGTTCTCCTCTTACTTGTGACCTTGCCCTCTTTTCCTACAGAGTGTGAGGCCATGGTCATTGTTTCAGGTCAGAGAAATCTTCCCGGAGTTCCCACCCCAGTTTATTTTAAACTTTCGCTTTCATAGAGATTCTCTTCAGTCTTTGTGTTAAAATAATCATAAACCTATCAACTCGGGAACTAAGTTGAAGCGTTCCTTTTCTTGTATCTTGGTAAAAGGAATATAAAGAAGTCTTTAATGCACAAGTCTTCACTCTTCCCCTATGAATTACGTTTGACCTAAGAATTTGCCAAATGCCTTTAGACAAAGCCAAAGCTCTCAAACTTTTTATTGTAGCATTTCCCGTTTTTAAAAAATTCTTTTTGAAATTTCACTCCACGAGAGCATTTCTATTGGTTTGAAGACACCGTTACACTTGCGATTCTCTTTTCTTTGGGAGAGTATCCCAAGCCGATGATTCAAAATCTTGGTTTTCAGGAACCATAAAGAACAAAAACCACTTCTGGGATAAAGGGAAACTCTAGAGGATTATTTTCAAGTCGTTTTTATCAAGCGATGGGCCTCTGGCTCAGAGCGTTTTCTGGTCCATGGCACCAACGGACTCACTCTCCGTGCAACAGCCCACGCCTCTCGGCCTCCGCCTACTCTGCACCTCAAGCCCTGCGGAACCCGGTAGCAGCTAGTTCTATTTCGGTGCAAAATCCTCGGACTTCACTTCCCGTCGGCCCGCGCGGCAAGCGCCGGAAGGCCGCCCCGCCCCTCATTGTGCGGCTCCTACTAAACGGAAGGGGCCGGGAGAGGCCGCGTTCAGTCGGATCCCGGCAGCAGCTGCGGCGGCTCAGGTCTTCAGTAGCTCTTTCTGTCTCCCTTTCGTTTCCGGAAACATGGTGAGCGCTAGGCCACTGCGCCCGAGGGAAGCGGTTTCCTGATCCGTCGCTTGCGCGCCGGGCGGGGTGGGGGCGGCCGAGAAGCGTTCTTTATATCCCATCCCCCCAGCACCCAGAGCGAGATTAAGGGTCTCATTGAAGGGCAGGCCGCGCGTGCGCGCCTGTGGGCGCTGGGAAGGGCCGACTCGGACGTCGCACGCGCGCCCCCTGGCTCCTTTCCCCTCCCCCATTCTGCTTTTGCGCCAGCGCGGACACTGGCCGTGGGGGAGGGGTCCAATGTGTGGAGCCTCGGGCAACGCTCGCTGGTTCTCGATGGCGCGCGCTGGACCTGAGCACGCGGCATCCAAACCCTGCCCCGGGGCCGCTAGGGAAAAGCGCGCGAGGTGTCGCGCGCCCCACCCAAGGGCTGTTCCCTTCCCCGCATCATCCTCCCTCTGCGGATAGGTTCGTCTCCACAGCAGGTGGCAGGGATTCCGCCGTCTGGGAGGGGCGGGGGCGGCGGCGTGGCTCTAGGAGACGCTGAGGCATCGGGGACCCTGATGGAGACGCTGGCTCCTGAGGCTCGTTGCAACACGAGTCGTGGAGTGGGTTCTATACAGGCTATCGCCCCACTTGTAGAGAGAGCGATTACACACTCCCTTCTCTATTCACTGTACTTCGGGCTAGAGCTAGAATAGCGCGTGCGCGCATGCTTGGGCCCTGCCATCCCGGCTGCAGCTCCAGACGAGCTAGGCCTTTCGCAGCTGTGCCGGATGGGGCCGAGGGTGGAGCCGCGTTTAGGGAAGTGACCGAGGCGGGTACCGCCCGGAAGCCACCCAGCTCTTATGTTTAGCCTGAGGGCCTGGAAAACTTGCTTGGAGTGACTGGCCCAAGCTACTTCTCTAGCTGACTGGGCTTACGGCTTTTCCTAAAGGCGAGCCTTAGGCGTTTGAGACATCTGAGGTCCCGCTGCCTCTGGGATACAAGCGTCTCTTGGGGAGGCCCTGAACCTAGTCCAATCTTTCGCCGCCTACTCCGGAAGCGGGTGAATCACGTGGCTAGCTTCCTCTGCAGTTCCAAGGTGGTGGTGGGGAGGGTTGGTTGTAGATTTCTGATTGGATCGTCCCCCAGGGCTGTACAAAGCAGAAAGTTTTCAACGATTTGGGACACTATAGTTTGACCTATTAATTTGTCAGTCTTTTTTTTTTTTTTTTTTAAAGGACTCTCGCTTGAATGACAGGGAGTTGTCCAGCAGGGCTTTTAATTACAGGTTGTAATTCTTGTGTTTGGGAGACCTCGGCAGGAAAGATTGTCGTTTATGCAATGACAGCATTTGAAGACTCTCTTAATGAACTGTTGAGCAGCTGTTGGGGCCTTTGTGAATTTCTGATGTTCTGATTCTTTTTCCTGGAGATGAGACTATGGCCCCGGAGTTTGGTCTTTTGTATCTATCCTAAGTCGGCATTTTAATCAGTAACTTTCAGGATTTTTGAATCTGGTGTTCACAACTCTGCAAAGGTTTTTGTTTTTTTGGGGGGGGGGTTAGAGACAGGATTTCTCTGCTGTTGCCCCTGCTGTCCTGGGAACTCATTCTATAGATTAGATTGGCTTCAAACTCAGAAAGGCATGTTCTTCTATTCTTGGCTAGGTCTTCTTTTTAATAAGTACTGTTTCTAACATTAATGGGATGTTGAACTAGATAATTGGATCTCTCCCTTGCAGGAGGTTTGTCCCAACTATTTCTTAGATTACGAATTAAATACAGAAAAAAAACCAGTGTCTTTCGTCTGCAGGGACACTCCTAATTTTTGCGGGGCTGAGAAGTACAGCTTTTGTTATCCTGACTGAGGTTTCCTGTAACTGGAAAGAATACCCCAGAATCTTTTCCTTTACAAAGCATATTATTTGGCTTGTCCTTCAGGCCTCTGGCGTGGCTGTCTCTGATGGTGTCATCAAGGTGTTCAACGACATGAAAGTTCGTAAGTCTTCAACACCAGAAGAAGTGAAGAAACGCAAGAAGGCAGTGCTCTTCTGCCTGAGTGAGGACAAGAAGAACATCATCCTGGAGGAGGGCAAGGAGATCCTGGTCGGAGATGTGGGGCAGACAGTGGACGACCCCTACACCACCTTTGTCAAGATGCTGCCAGACAAGGACTGCCGCTATGCTCTCTATGATGCGACCTACGAGACCAAGGAGAGCAAGAAGGAGGACCTGGTGTTCATCTTCTGGTGAGTTCCATATTCAGGCTCTTCTGCCTGCCTTTGGTTTCCTTTCTCAGAGCTTAACAGAAATCATCCCAGGTATGGGGTGGGTGGGTGTGTCAGTGTTGTAACAATCCTTCCAGCAAAGAGCCAAGCATGGTGATGGTACCCATGCCATTAATCCCAGCTTGAGGGAAGCAGAGCCTGTGAGTTTGAGGCTAGCCTGGTTTACAGAAAGGCCAGGTTTTTATTTCAAAAACAAAAACTTGGGAAAAGAAAATCCCCACTGTTAGAGTATCCTAAAAGTATATAGTTTATTTTCTTGAGTCATCTCTTCCCCGGAGGTAACTGCAGCCTTATCTTTGCTTTGTCTTAAGGGCCCCCGAGAATGCACCCCTTAAGAGCAAAATGATCTATGCCAGCTCCAAGGATGCCATCAAGAAGAAACTGACAGGTAAGAATCTCTTCTTTGTATGCACTTCAGTTTGGATAGATGACACTAACAGGGTCCTTCATTCTCCAGCCAGCTGGGGTACCTTCCTCTTTTCTTCTGCTCTGGTGATTCCTTCCCAGATACAGCCCCCACCCCACCCACCCCAGTGCTCACTGCTCTCCTTTTCACCCTGTAGGAATCAAGCATGAATTACAAGCTAACTGCTACGAGGAGGTCAAGGACCGCTGTACCCTGGCAGAGAAACTAGGTGGCAGCGCCGTCATTTCCCTGGAGGGCAAGCCTTTGTGAGCCACCTCCAGCCCCCTGCCTGGAGCATCTAGCAGCCCCAGACCTGCTCTTGGGTGTTGCAGGCTGCCCCTTTCCTGCCAGACCGGAGGGGCTGGGGGGATCCCAGCAGGGGGAGGGCTATCCCTTCACCCCAGTTGCCAAACATCCCTCCCACCCCCTGGACCGTCCTTCTCCCTCCATCCCTGGCGGTTCTGGCCTTCCCAAACTGCTTTTGATCTTCTGATTCCTCTTGGGTTGAAGCAGACCAAGTCCCGTCCTAGGCGCCCAGTTTGGGGGGAGCCTGTATTTTTTTTTTTTAACGACACCCCTACTCCTCATCCCTCCCCATCCCGTGCTGCCAACTTCTAACCACAATAGTGACTCTGTGCTTGTCTGTTTAGTTCTGTGTGTAAATGAAATGTGGAAATGACCCTCCCTGCACCTGCTGGTTGCCCTCCCCTTTTCCTTGATCTTGGCCACTCATGGAAGCAGGACCAGTAAGGGACCTTCAATTAAAAAAAAAAAAAAAACAATAAAAAGGCTAATTAACAATGTGGCATTTGGGTTTGGGATCTTGGGGACCCTGTGATGGGAGATGGATCAGTGGTTTTCCTGTGCTGCACCCCTAGCCCAGCCCCCAACCCATCAAATGCATCTCCTTCTTGCAGGTGGGATGTCACTCTTAGTGCCAAGGTTGGTTGCCAATAGGGCAGTTGGGCTCAGAGTGTATCACACCTGAAACTTTAGTGGTCAATGATGTGCCCTGAGCCCCTTTCCACCTATGGGCTAAAAGTCCCCTCAGGTGTCACACTGCTCTTTAAGGTTTTCTTAGATTGCTCCCTCTCTTTTCTCTGGGTGGTTAGCTCACCCCACGCCAGACTCAGGTGCTGTGAGCAGCTGAGTTGAGCCTTTGGCCTCCTGTACTTGTGCCTGGAGTCCATTCAGGGTGGGTCAGCAGGTGGAGTCCAGGACTTCAGACCTGGTGTCTGCAGCCTCACCTACTGTTGCCAGGCTAAAGCCTGAGCCTTTGAGTTTGTGAGGTCTGGCCTAAGGGCTAGGGAAGCTTGCCTTGGGGCAGGTGAGCAGCTTCCCTTAACTGGCTGGAAAGGGGCTGTTCTGTTTTGATAGCAAGGGTTAGGGTTTTTGTTTTGTTTTACATTTTTTAGAAACAGGTTTTTTTCTATAGATCTGGCTGTGCTTGAACTCAGATCTTCTTGTCTCCGCCTCCGGAGTGCCAGGATTAAAGGTGTTGGTTACCACTGCCTGGCTTTCTTCTTTCTTTCTTTCTTTTTTTTTTTTAAAAAAACCTTAATAACATTTAGATCTGTAAGGCTGTTTTCTTTATTAAGGTTTTATGTTACATGTTGCTTTGATTTCTTTTGAAGACCACAGACTCATTAAGGCTGTCCCATTCTGTTTTGTGTAAGAGATGACAGACACAGGAGGACTTGTTTTTCTGTGGAGCTGGGCATTGAACTCAGGGCTTTATGTGTGGTAGGCAAGCCCTCCCTCCACCTCTAAGCTGCAGCAACAGACTGGGAAATATGTTCTGGAAAGAACTGAGGGTGATACAATTCCCAGAAGTGTGGGCCATCGCCATTTTTTGTGTGGTCTCCATGCCTTTTGGAAAAAGTAAAGGCAAACTGACTCTGGCAATGAAACGGCTGTTTATCTGTGAGGAGCCCATGGGAATGCTAAAAGCCTGTGGCTGGATGGAGGTGTGGAGCTTTGACTCAGCCTGCTGGAGGGGGGAACTAGGCGTTCCTAGTTCCCTAGGAACTCTGCTTGCTTGTAGCCCCATGTGTTCCCCACCCCCTTGCTTTGCTGTCAGGCTGGGCCAACTGCCTTTGGGCCTGCCTTTGCCCGAGGAAGAGTAAGGGTGTGGCTAGTGGCCCACAAGGTAGAGAAGGGAGGCATCTTGATAAGGAGTAGGCCTGAGACTGAGGACAGCTGTCAATGAAGAGTCTGCTTTCTCTAAGGCTCTCCCTTAAGGGCAACAAGGGTGCTCTGGAGAAGCAGGGTGCTGGCCTGCAGGAAAAAAGACCTTAGGCTGGTACTATTGTATACCTTCCTCGGCCTTCAGGCTCCCCTCCTACCACCCGAGGAAGAGTGGGGCAAGACACTTGCCTCAGGAGAGGAGGGGGCGTTACCTTGACCCCAGGCTTGGCTGTATACTGCTGCCCCCTCACCACTGCATCCCCCCCCATATGGTGGGGAAAAGAAGTGGGAGCAGGGTGGGCAGTGAGCACACTCGCCTTGGCATGCTTGAGCTCCAGCTCTGCCAACTCGATGAGATTCTTCCGGAAAGAGGAGATGCGGCGAGACTTGAAGTCCATGAGCTCTGGGGAGAAGAGCCGACAGGAGTAAGGGCAGGGGTGGGTGTTTACCATGGGGAGATTCCAACCAGGGCTCACCTTGTTTGGCGGAGTCAGAGAGGCGCTCAAAGCGCTGGCAGCACAGCTGTTGGTGGCTCTCTGCTGGCTGCACTTCCCGGTTCCTAGTCTGAGCTTTGTCTAGAGCCTTGTTAGCATTCTCATAGTAAGCCAATGCCCGAAGCCTCTGGTACAGCAGGTCCTAAGGCCATCATCAGCGCAAGATGGCTGTTGGCATGGGTTTTGCTGCTGGCCCTCCACATGGCCTTCATCCCTGAGTACCCAGGCCACCTCTTACCTTGGCTGCCTGTGAGTCTCGCATGTAGTATCTCAACATGTCAGACAGCTTCAGGTCCTCATCAGAGGCTACCCGGCCTTCCAGCTTCTGTATCAGGAAGGTGAGACTAGGAAGGGGCCTTGAGAAAGGGAACCTAAAGGGTTGGATCTCTACATACCCAGAAGACAGTATTGTTATAACTACTACACATCAGGTTCAGAGTTTCAGAAGGTGGGCCTGGGAGATGGGTGCATGTGTGCAAGTCTAGTGAACCATGTGTTCAGTAGGGTACATAGGCAAAGCATGACCAGATCATGAAAGGCCTACAGGGCGAGCTAAGGGCTTTCTATCTTGGTAGTTCTGGAGTGGACACGGTCCCTGCAGGCCCTTGAGCACACGTTTCATAGAGATTGGCATATTCCATAGACTTCTTTGGGAAGAGTTTGGCTGGGATGTATGCATCTCAACAGAATGTTGGTGGCTCAGGACAGCCTCCCAGAGGTGTGCGGCATACCCCTGGCCTTGCTCCCACTCCCACCCCTCCCAGGTCTCACACTCACTTAGAATAGCATGCCTTTGCATGTCCTCATTCCACGTCTTTGTAAGCCGGTCTAGAGTAGGAGCCACCAGGCATACCCACCACAGCTCTAAGAAGCCTGAGTGCAGAAGGCAGTACTTACCCTCAGTCGGTCAAAGAGCTCTGCCAGCTTCAGGAAGCTCCTGGAAGGTGGAGGGCAGCCATCTGGGGCAGCTGAAGGCCTCCCTCTCCTCAAGCCCTCCTTGGGCTCTTTTCTCGCCGAACCCCTTCAGAAACTTCTGCACAACCCACCCCACAACCTGAATTTCTCTAGAGTGCACACCCCTTGTGAGCACACATGGTATCAGCGGCCCGGAGTGTGGATCCTCACCTCTTCAGTTGGTTGACCTCCTGGGTACCAAGACTGCTCAGTGTAGCTGAGATAGGGATATAGTTGTCTGCCAGGCCTGCTGGAGAGCAAGCCCAATTAGAGCCCCTAAATCTGCATGCTAAGCCCCACCCATTGGTGTGAACCCTCAACACCCCACCACCCCACCCCATACACTTGTGCGAGTGCAAAACTCGGTCGGCTCTCTGGCAGGTGTCTCAGATTCGGGTGTGGTACTCTACTAGGAAGGTCCTTGCATGCTCAAAGAAGTCATCTACCTCCTGCGGGTTGGAAATAGCACTTTATTATCCAGGCACCTGGAACATGGCAGTGCCAGCACCTAGGGTGCCCCTGTTCCCAGGCAGCCCACTCCATAAATGGACCTCCCACAGCCAAAGGGGTCACCTTGAGCCCAGATATGCCGGTGATGAGGGCTTCATCTGCAGACCTGACGATGCTCCTGAGGAACCCTCCCAAGACCTCCTTCCTGTTCTTCTCTCCGACACTCAGCTAGGCACACGGGAGGGTGAGGTGCTTGGGTGGGACTCTTGAACCTTCTACCCTGGTCAAATGCCTCCCACACCTGAAGCAAACTGGGTGACATTATCAGGCCTGGTTCCCCCACCCTGGTCTCAGATCCCACCATGCTCAACCAGCTTACATCCTGACTATACTCCAAGAAGACAGAGAAGTAGTGATCCCGACGCAGGGCAGGATGGGCTGCCAGGCGCTGCAGGAAGACTTCGTGCATCGCAACAGTCTTCTTAAAGATGGCCAGATACTCTCTGTGGGAGCATGGACAGCTTGACCTCCACACTGGGTGCCATCATAATCCCCCCTCAACGGATCTGGGTCCAGAGGTGAAGTCTCAGGACATCTATCATAGTTTCCGGAAGAAAGAGCCTGGAGTTCTGGTGAGATGAGCTGAGGTTGGGATACTCATGCTTCTAGCTCCTGCTTCATCTTGGCAAATTCTTCCCTGGTGATGGAGCTGCTGCCCTCACCCAACTTCTGCAGCTTTTCCCTTGAAGCCTCAAAGTCTGGCCTGGGAGGGGCTGGGGGAATCCGCTCAAAGGACAATGGGGACCAAGGGGCCATCACGGCCTTCTGTCCTCACCCACGTTCCTACCCGCCCAGCCCTGCCCCGCTCCACCCCTCCTCACGATGAGGCCTGTGTACTCTTCATTTTCCACGTAGGCATCATGTAGCCAGATGAACTCTTCATGCTGCCGAACCACTGAGAACTCAGGCTGGGCAAAGTGAGGGAGGCCACTCTGAAAGCCCAGAGACCTGCGTGAGATCCCATCTTCCCCAAACCTCCTACGCATCCACTTTTGGCATTCTCCTCCTGAGCCTCATTAGAGACCGGTTTGTTCCGGCAATCAGCTTTCAGGGATGATGCTTTCTAAGGGGCTCAACGTGGTGCTGCTCTGCTTCCCACCCCAGACCAGCTACCCACCTCCTGACCAACAAGCCACCTCACCTTGGTTTGAACAGTGAACTTCACTTTGTCCTGCTCGCTCACTGCATCAGAAAGCTCCACCTGCAAGGGACTGTCCCGCTGCAGAGCCACTGACGTGGATGAAAACTGTGGAGCAGAGAGGGCAAGCTGGTTGGCCGAAGCCACTCTGTCTTGCCCCTCTCTGGAGACCCTGCTCAGAGTGTACCATTACTAAAGCATTCCCCCAGCTCCCGCCCTCAGAGCAGTCAGAAAGCCTTCAGTCTCCACTTGTGTCATGTCTAAGAGTGGCTTCATTATAAGACCTTCGTGGGCGGGGCGGTGGTGGCGCATGCCTGTAATCCCAGCACTCTGGGAGGCAGAGGCAGGTGGATTTCTGAGTTCGAGGCCAGCCTGGTCTACAGAGTGAGTTCCAGGACAGCCAGGGCTACACAGAGAAACCCTGTCTTAAAAATGTCATAGGCCTGGCTTGATGTCTCATGCCTGTAATCACGGCATTTAGGAACTGAAGCAGGAGGATTGGAGGATTGCTCTAAGTTTAAGGGCAGGCTGGGTTAAATAATGAATTTTGGTCTAGACTGGTCTAGAGTAAATCCTGTCCCAAGCAAAACAGCCAAGGTAGAGCTATAGGTAAAAGGACCAAGAGGTCAAGGCAGGCAGATGTCTGATGGTTTTCCCTTTGGCTATGTTAGCAGAGGCGCTACAGGGAGGCATGGCAGGAGCAGGTTTTGAACTTTTGTTACCCATTGAGCAATATTTTATGCTTTTATCAGGGATTTTTTTTCAAACAGCATCTTAATACATAGGTCTGAGTGGCCTAGAACTTGATGTATTGATCAGGCTCCGCTCCTTTCTGTCCTTCTGTGTTGGACTTTGTACTGGGATCACAGGCAAACACCACTCTCCCTGGTTTCCCATCTTATATTATTGTTCTTACTGTCACCACCATCAGCAGCATCATCTTGATCACTACCATTCTCCTGCTCTCCCTCTTCTTCCTCCTCTTCCTCCTCCTCCTATTCTTCCTATTTCCTGTACTGCTGGGCATACATTCATGCCTGACACTCGCAAAACAAGTGATCTGCCATTGAGCTAAACTTCAGCCCTAGTTATTTTATTTATTCAGTCATTTATTTATTTATTTATTTATTTATTTAAATTCTTTGAAGACCAAGGTGGCTTTAAACTCAAAGAGATCTACCTTCTTCTGCCTCCCCAGTGCTGGGATTGAAAGTGTGCACTACTATACCTAGCTCTACTTATTTGGGTTTTTTTTGTTTTGTGGATTTGTTTTTTTTTCCAAGACAGGGTTTCTCTGTGTAGCCCTGGCTGTCCTGGAACTCACTCTGTAAACCAGGCTGGCCTCGAACTCAGAAATCTGCCTGCCTCTGCCTCCCAGAGTGTTGGGATTACCCTGGCTTTCTTTGGATGAAGATGTAGAACTCTCAGCTCCTCCTGCACCATGCCTGCCTGGATGCTGCCATGTTCCCACTTTAGTGATAATGGACTGAATCTCTGAACCTGTCAGCCAGCCCCAATGAAATGTTTTCCTGTTAAGAGTTGCCTTGGTCCTACAGAGGGAGTTCCAGGACAGCCAGGGCTACACAGAAAAACCCTGTCTTAAAAAGCAAAAAAAAAAAAAAAAAGTTTAGAGAGAGTTACCCTGGTCATGGTGTCTCTTCACAGCAGTGGAACCCAAAGACACTTGCTAAATTTGCCTTTGGTTTGTAGACTCTTAGTTTTACTACTTAGGTAATCCTGTAATTTAAGTTTTACTCTTTCTTTCCAGCCTTTATGTCTTTGTTTCCTGCTTCTGACATACTGGCACTCTGTGACTGCGTAAATGACAGATATGCTGATAAAGGCAGCCTTGGCTGTTTATGATCAGAGACCATGACTTTCCAGCTGGGTGTGGCAATGCAAACCATCTCTCGGGAGGGAGGTGTGGGCAGGAAGACCAAGACTTCAAGCCCATAATTACTTCAAGAGATTGTAGGCAGAGTTCAAGGCCAGTCTGACCCACACGAAACTGGCGGGAGGGTTGGTGAGACATCTCAACTGGTAATGTCACCTGTCACCAAACAGAATGACTCTAATGTGACCTCCAGGACCTATATGGTAGAAGTGGAGAATTGAGCCCCTCCAATTTCCTCTGACCTCCACATATTTATCATGGCACAATCACCCCCAAATTTTAAAAAAGTGTAACTAAGAGGAAAATAGGGACTGAAGAGACGGGTCAGTGGTCAAGAACACTAACTGACTTGGGATCAGTTCCCAGCACCCACATACTTACAACCGTCCATAACTCCAATTCCAAGGATCTGACACTCTCTTCTGGCCACCTGAGGGCACCAGACAGGCACATGATACACACGGTCATGAGAAAGCAAAATACTCAAAACACACAGAATAAAATAAACAACAAAAACAAAGTTTAAAGAAAAAAATGTTTTCAAAATTCAGTGCTGGGGCCCAGGAAGAAGGCTTGGCGGTTACAGCATTTGTTCTGAAAGTTTAATGAGACTACATCAAGGGGGAAGGAAGGCTAACTCTACAAAGCTGTCCCCTGACCCACATGCGCCTGCACACACAATACACATACTCACATGAACACACATATATACACTCTCATACTCTCTCTCTCTCTCTCACACACACTCACACTCACACACACATTCACGTACTCACATGAACACACATATATACACTCTCATACTCTCTCTCTCTCTCACACACACACACTCACACTCACACATACTCACACACACCAATTTTTTACAAAATGAAGTTGTCTTTTTTTGTTATTTTTTTTTTGTTTTTTTTCAAGACAGGGTTTCTCTGTGTGGTCCTGGCTGTCCTGGAACTCAGAAATCCGCCTGTCTGTGCCTCCCAGAGTGCTGGGATTACAAGCGTGCACCACCACGGCCGCCCGGCTCAAGCGTGGTTTTTTTTTTTTTTCAATAAAATTTATTTATTGTTATATGTAAGCACACTGCAGCTGAAGAGGGTGTCAGACCCATTACAGATGGTTGTGAGCCACCATGTGGTTGCTGGGATTTGAACTCCTGACCTCCAGAAGAGTCAGTACTCTTAACCACTGAACCATCTCTCCAGCCCAGCTCAAGTATGTTTTTACACGCCTTTTATCATGTTAGTGAAGCTCCTTCCGCTGGCTGCTGGTTTTCGTCAGATTTCTCTCCTTTTTTCAGGATAGCTGTGGATTTTCCTGTTATTCTGCTTAACATATTTATTTAGAGCTTCATGAGATAACTCAGCAGTTGAGAGAAGGTCTTATCCAGAGGTCTGGGGCTCAATCCCACAGGTTACAACCCTCTGGAACTCCAGCCCCATGAGATCTTATGTCTTCTGCACCAGATATGAACACTGCACAGAACACTGCTTTGCAGACAAAGCACCCATAGACATAAAAAAAAAACAAAAACAAAAACAAAAACCGAGAACTGGGGTTCCAGCATCTAACAACTGACTGTAACTCCAGTTCCAGGAGACCCAACACCCTCTTCTGGCATCTGAAGATACCTACACTCATAAATCCACACACAGATACAAAATTTAAAAATTGAATATTTAAAATAAAATGGCCAGCTGGGCGGTGGTGGCACACGCCTGTAATCCCAGCACTCTGGGAGGCAGAGGCAGGCGGATTTCTGAGTTTGAGGCCAGCCTGGTCTACAGAGTGAGTTCCAGGACAGCTAGGGCTACACAGAGAAACCCTGTCTCGAAAAAACCAAATCCAATAAATAAATAAATAAATAAATAAAATAAAATAAAATGGTCTATTATTATTTGGTTTTGTGAGACAGGGTATTGTCATGTAGCCCAGGCTGGCCCAAAGATATAGATGGCTTAGGCTAGCTTCCATCTTTAATTTTCCTACTTCTGCTTCCGGAGTGCTGGGATTACAGGTATGCCATCCCCGTTCCTGGCTTTTTGCAGCACTCAGGAGGAGGAAGATAAGTTTGAGACAAGCCTGAGTTACATGAGACTCTTGTTTAAAAATAACTAAAAACCCCAGGCGGTGGTGGTGCACACCTTTATTCCCAACACTGGGGAAGTAGAGGCAGGCAGACTTCTGTGAGTTCACAGTCAGCCTGGTCTACAGAGTAAGTTCCAGGATGCAAAGAAACCCACAACTAAAGACAAAAAACAAAACAAATATCAGCATATGACATGACTCAGTGTGTATGGGTGCTTGCCACCAAGCCTGATCAGAGTCTCACTCCACACACACTGGAAGGTGAAGCTGGCTCCGTAAACTGTCCTCTGTCCTCTACATGTGCATGATACACATGTGCATTTACATATATCATGCACACATAATGTTTCTAAATAAAAAATAATACAATTCGTTCTGGCTGTTAAAGACAGGGTTTCTAGCCAGGCGGTGGTGGTACACGCCTGTAATCCCAGCATTTGGGAGGCAAAGGCAGGTAGATTTCTCAGTTCGAGGACAGAGAAACCCTGTCTCGGAAAAAACCAAATCCAAAAAAAAAAAGGGGGGGGGGTTCTCTGTGTAGCCCAAGCTGTCCTGGAACTCACTCTGTAAACCAGGCTGTCCTGGAACTCAGAAATCCACCTGCCTCTGCCTCCCAAATGCTGGGATTAAGAGGCACGCACCACCACTGCCCAACAACACAATTCTTTTACTTTTGCTTTTCTTTCTTTCTTTTCTGAGACAGGGTTTCTCTGTGTATCCCAGGCAGTCCTGGAACTCAGGACCTTGAACACAGAGATTCACCTGCCCCCTGAACCAGGACATTATTATAGAATATCACAATTCTAAAAGAAAAAATAAACCGAAACACATCTTAAAGGTAATACATTTTAGTCGTTGTGGAAATACGCTCCTTCTGCCCCCGTGCTCCCTGTTTTTCTAGCTTATGCCTGAGAATCCCAGACATTTACTTCAAGAGGTCGGGGCTGGAGCACTTGGCTCAGGTCTGACCCTACTCGGATCATCCGCCAAGGCTTCACAGTATTGGGTGGGCCAGACCGTGGGATCTTGATTGTGGATTTTGGCTACAAACTTAAGGACTTTCATCTTGCTGGTTTCCAGATTTGCTCGTGGACCCCACTGGAGCTCACAGTCCACAGGATCTGTGTGGGGTATCCGACGGGACTCCAAGTAACGCTGTCTCACGAAGTCTTCAGTAATGAGTTTCTTCGGATCCCCGAAAACTGAATGCTTCTTGGTGGGGTACACCCCCAAGCGACGTAGAAAATCCCAGACATCGTTTTCTGGGATGCTGTGGCCATTCATAAAGATGAGCCCTAGAATGATCATCAGGAGGCCGGTGGTGGGCGTTCCCTGGTAGCCTCTCAATTCACTGTCCTCCTCCACAGGCTCCAGGTCGTTGATGAGGATGTAGGCGTTGCTCTTGGGTTCGAGTTCCACCAGCTTGTACCCGAACACGTAGCGGAGCCGTTCTGCAGCCAGCTTAAGCAGGTCTGGGAAGATGTCCTTGCAATCTCGGACGACGTGCTTCAGGATGCCTGACCGCTTGATGGGAATTTTCCTCTGGTCCTTAATCAGCAAGAATTGCACCAGCTCTGCCACCTTAAGCCCCAGCTGCTTCTCGGTCTGGAGCTTCATGGCGGAGGTGGCCAGGGCCTGACGCAAGCTTGGCCTGGGGACGCCTGGCGTGTCCTGCGAGGCGTCAGGGTGTCCAGACTCTCTCGGGATCTCTCCAGAGACGCCCGGGCAGCAGTCGCTGCCGCTCCATAGCTCGGCACCAGGGTGGCTCCTGCTCCTCGTCCTTTGCAACATGTGACCAGGCAGAGAGCTCCTGTAACCGGCCACACCGGACAACTAGGTGTCATCTGCACGAGGCTCCCACGCGCAGAGGGGAGCGGGGGCAGAGGGGGGTGAAGGGCGGGGCGCGGAGACAAACCATGCTTCCTAGTAGCATTTGTGCTGGATCTTATTGGCTGGTTTCAAATGCCTAGCACCTTGCATTCCCGGAAGATTGTCTTGCAATCTTCCATCCTGACAGAATTACCATCCTGGCATATTATCTTACTAATTTAACTGGATCATATTTTATGGTTTGTGGCCTGGTTTGTCTTTCTTCTTTCTCTTGAAGTGCTGCGGATAGAACCCAAGCCCTCCACCCCCCCACCCCCGGCGGCACAGGCTAGCAAGCAGCTATCTGCAAGGTTTGGTTTTATAAGGGCAACACGTGGCAGAGGACAACCTGGAGGGAGTCGGTCCCCATCTTCCACCAAGTGGAAAGGGCGATTGAACTCAAGTCATCAGATAGGCAATAAACTTCCAGTGAGCCAAACTGCCGGCTCTTTCTTAGTCTCTGGAGTGCTGGGTACGGATATGAACTATCCATCACATCTTGCCTCTTTTCCCTTAATGTTTTTGATAATTTTGGTGGTAGGATGATAAAATATATGTATGGGGTTTTTGTTGTTGCTGTTTGTTTGTTTGTTTGTTTGGTTGGTTTGGTTTGGTTTTTCGAGACAGGGTTTCTCTGTGTAGCCCTGGCTGTCCTGGAACTCACTTTGTAGACCAGGCTGGCCTCAAACTGAGAAATCCACCTGCCTCTGCCTCCCAAGTGTTGGGATTAAAGGCGTGCACCACCACTGCCTGGTAAGTTTTTGTTTTGGTTCATTGGAGATGATGCCTATGTAGCTGGTGATGCCCTCAAACTCTTCACGGTGCCTCCATCTGCCAAGTGTTGACCTAACCTTGCCAAATTCACATAATTTAGAAAGTCCCACTTGAGGGCCAACAAGATGGCTCAGTAGATAAAAGCACTTGTGGGACAAATTTGGTGACCTGAGATTGCTTTCTGGAATCCATTGGAGGAAGGGGAACAGAATCGCAGGTTATCCCCTGATCTCCACATGTCTCCCAGGGCAGGTGTTTTCCATTTCTCGCCCCGCCCCCCCCCCCCCCCCCCAGTAATAATATATAGAACAAAAACTAAAAACAGGAGCTGGAGGGATGGCTCAGTAGTTAGGAGCACGTACTGTTCTTCCAGAGGCCTCACGACCACTTATAATTCCAGCTCCAAGGGCTCCATGCCTCTGGGAACACTTGAACTCTTGTGTACATATGCACACACACACACACACACACACACACACACACACACACCTGAACCCTTGTGTACATATGCACACACAGACACACAATACAACCTGCACTGTTTTGTATACATGCACACACAGACACACCTGCACTCTTGTGTATACATGTACACACAGACACACCTGTTTTTGTTTTTTGTTTTTTTTTTTAGGTTTTTTGGATTTGTTTTTGTTTTTGGTTTTTTGGTTTTTTTTGGGTTTTTTTTTTTGTTTTGTTTTTGTTTTTGTTTTGAGACAGGGTTTCTCTGTGTAGCCCTGGCTGTCCTTGAACTCACTCGGTAGACCAAGCTGGCCTTGAACTCAGAAATCTGCCTGCCTCTGCCTCCCAGAGTACTGGGATTACAGGAGTGTGCCACTACCGCTCGGCTACACACAGACACACCTGCACTGTTGTGTACACATGCATACACAGACACACACACCCCCCTGCACTCTTTTGTATAAATGCACACACAGACACACAATACAACCTGCATTCTTGTGTACATATGCACACACAGACACACACACACCCTTGTGCTTTCGTGTACACATGCACACACAAACACACCTGCACTGTTGTGTACATATGCACATTCAGACACACACACATACACACACATAATTTAAAAACTGAACCTTACTTTTTTTTTTCAATTTAAGCGGGGCAGTGGCAGTGCACACCTTTAGTCCCAGCACTCAGGAGGCAGAGGCAAGGGCTGGAGAGATGGCTCAGTGGTTAAGAGCACTGGCTGCTCTTCCAGAGGTCCTGAGTTCAATTCCCAGCAACCACATGGTGGCTCACAACCATCTGTAATAGGATCTGATGTCTTCCTCTGGTGTGTTTGAGGACACCTACAGTGTACTCATATACATTAAAAAAAAAAAAAAAAAAAGGAGGCAGAGGCAAGAGGGTCTTTGAATTGGAGGCCAGTCTGGTCTACAGAGTGAGTTCCAGGAGGCCGGCCTGGTCTGCAGAGTGAGTTCCAGGACAGCAACACAGGGAAACCTGCCTTGAAGAACAAAACAAACAACATATCTTAATTTAAAAATTTAAAGCAATAAAAATTCCCACTGGAGCCCTCATTCTTGAGGCACAGGCCACGGGTGCTCAGGACACTCCGGTGGCATCGCTGTCACCACCACTCCTCTCCCCTCTCCACAGATCGCTAGATGGAAATAAGGTAGGAGTTGTGCTTCTGCTTCTGTTTGTAAATAATTTGTGGGGCTGGAGAGATGGCTCAGTGGTTAAGAGTACTGGCTGCATTTCCAGAGGACCTGAGTTCAATTCCCAGCATCCACATGGCGGCTCTGACACCATCTTCTGGCCTCCATGGGCACAAAGCATGACTGTGGTGTGCATATATACATCGGACAAAATACCCAGACACATAAAAAAAAAAAAACATTAAGGGTGGGCAGTGGTGGCCCAACAGTCAGGATACAGAGGCAGGTGGATGGTTCTCTGAGTTCCAGGCCACTCTGGTGTACAGATTGAGTTCCAGGACAGCCAGGGATACATAGAGAAACTGTCATAAAAAAACAATAATAATAATAACAACAATAATTAGACAGTATCTTCATAAACAAATTAAACAAAACAAATGAACAAAAAAGTCTAAAACATTTAAAAAATTATACAGCAGTGGTGGCCCACATCTTTAATCAGAGGCAAGCAGATTTCTATGAGTTCAAGGCCAGCCTGAACTTTTTCTTCTGGACTCCACAGGCACTCACATGCATACACATGTGCATATTCTCAGACACAGAGACAGTCACATAAATAATAAAAATAAATCTTTATTGCAAAATTAGAAAGGAGACAAATGAGAATCACTGAGCCTGGTGTCGAGGCACTGATGCTGCGATTGCAGCATTCAGAAGGCTAAGGAAG
Source organism: Apodemus sylvaticus (assembly GCF_947179515.1). NCBI lineage: Eukaryota > Metazoa > Chordata > Mammalia > Rodentia > Muridae > Apodemus > Apodemus sylvaticus. Next base: position 57,458,961 of record NC_067472.1, on the reverse strand, counting down.
GAGGATTATGGAGAATTCAAGGGAACCTGGCCTACGCAGTGAGGCTGGGCTGCATGATGAGAAGGAGGAGCAGGGGCTGCAGAGCTGACTCAGCATTAGGATTAACTTGCTGTTCTTCCAGAACAGCTACAGTTCCCAGAACGCACATCGGTGGCTTATGACCCTTTGTAACTCCAGCCCCAGGGGATTGGATACATCTGTCCTCCGAGGGCACCTGCACAAACCACATGCAGACACACACACACACACACACACACACACACACACACACACAGACACACAGTTAGAAATACTTTAAGATCTTAAACCCAAACAGGCGGGGAGCTGGGGAGAGAAGTAAAGCTATGTGAGCAGAGGGCAGGCCTTGACCTCACATAAAAGCCAGGTGGGCGTGGTCCAGCATCTGTAGCCTTAGCGTACAACAGGGGAGACTGAATATCCACAGTAAGTAGCTGGTCAGGCTGGCTCAAACTGCAAACTCTGTGTTCAGTTAGATATCAACAGGGAGCCAGAGAGCAGTTAAAGGCATTTGACTTCTTCCAGAGGACCAGGGTCAATTCCCAGCACCCACATGGTGGCTACAACAGCGGCTACCAACTCTCTGTTACAGGGAATTCTGGCTTCCTTCAGCATTGGTTGCACACAGTACACAAACAGACAGAACACTCATACATGTGAAATAAAAGTAAATATTTATAAAAAAGGAATATTAATCCCAGGCTTCCACATGCACAACCAATATACATTTGGATTCACACACTCACCACACACACATAGGCAAGAAAAAAAATGGGGCCAAGAAAAAGTACACAGTCAGATGGTAAGTTTTTAGTGTGCTATGTGGGCAATTTCAATAATTGTCAATGGTCTAAATGTTTCAATTGAAAGTCAAGAATTCCAGCTGGGTATGGTGGCTCAAATATGTGATTTCTGCATTTAGGAGGCAGAAGCAGGAAGAATACCAAAGTATGAAGCATACAAGATTAAATAAGAAAATGCTATCTCAAAAACACAAAAAATTACATTCTGTACTTTAAAATAAACTAATACCTTTTCTTTTTATATAAAAAAAACCTTATTATCTTCTGTGTGTGAGTGGTTTGCCTCTAATCAATGTCTGTGACCCTTGTATGTGCCTGTGGGGAACGTACAGAGGCATCTGCTGTATGCACACGCTCTCTCTCTCTAGATAGATACATAGATAAACAGATAAACATAATAAAAATTTTAAAATAAACAAAGTTGTGGCACGTGTCTTTAATCCTAGCACTCAGGAGGCAGAGACAGGAGGATGGATCTCTGAGTTCTAGGTCATCCTGGTATACAGATCAAGTTTCAGGACAGCCAGAGTCATGCAGAGAAACCCTGTCTCAATAAAAGTAGTATTAGTAACAGTAATAATAATAATAATAATAAACCTAATAATAATAACGGACCCAGTGTCCATTATAAACTTACTTCTTAAGTAAGTTTAGCTCAAATAGATTAGGTAATTTTCAGGGTTTAGACAAATTCCTTGAAAAAAACTGCAACCTTATCAAACAGGAAACAAGCATCTATTGACTTGCTTACAGGAATTGAATGTGCAACTGGAAACCTCTCCAAAGTTATCTTTCAGTGTAGATATGCCCATAACTAAATACTTTGAGGCAGCCAAGGAAAGATAACTTTTTTATTATATTTATCTGTTTGTGTGCTTATGTGTGCCGGCACAAGTGTGTCCTATGTGTGCCAGCACAAGTGTGTCCTATGTGTGCTGGCACAAGTGTGTCCTGCAGCATATGGTGGATGGAGGACAACTGGTAGGAGCCTCTCCTTCTATCATGGTGGTCTTGGGGTCAAACTTAGGTTGTCAGGCTTGGTGGCAAGGGCCTTGACAGCCATCTCACAGGCCAGAAATATCTAACCACACAGAGCTTGCCTGCCTCTGCCTCCACGTGCTGGCCTTAAAGGTGTGAACCATCACTGCCCATTGCACTTACATCTTCTTAAAGACCTGTCATCTATGTGTTGAAAACTTTTAGAGTCTTTTTAAAATTGTCATTGTTGTTTCATTTTGCTCCTTGTTTTATTTTGAGCCAGGGCCTTCCTGTGTGGAGAAGGCTCCCTGTGTGGAGAAGGCTGGTTCTACCTTGACATGCAGTTGAGGATGGTTTTGAGCTCCTCATGATCCTCCTGGATCCCGCCCCTAAGTGCTAAGGTTTGTGGCACTGTACTTGGCTCCAGTGTGACACCTGGAAATGCACATCCATCCTCAGACATACATCATTTCTTTGTGCTGGTATGCCTCATCTTTTTATAATTTATTTTTTATTGTCTTTAGTAAGATTAATCAAATATTATATATTATTACACTTTCTCCCCTTTTATTTTCTTACTTGTATTTATCATCATCATCATCATTATTAGTTTTTGCAGTGCTAAGGCTCAAACTGGGTTTCTTTCTAGGCAGGTAATGTCCCACTAAAACACACTTTTCAAGTCCTTTAGTGTTCCTTTTAATGTTTCTACACTTAACTTAAAATTTGTATTCATGTATTATGTGTGTGTGTGTGTGTGTGTGTGTGTATGTGTGTGTGTGAGTATGCTCATTTGAGTGCAAGTACCCAAGAAAGTTAGCAGAGTGCATCAGAGCCCCAGCAGCTGGAGCTGGGAGGCTCCTAATTTGGGTGCTGAGAACCAAACTCGGGTCCTTTGCAAGAGTAACAAGAGCTCTCAACGACTGGGCCATCTCTCCTCTACAATTGAAAGATGTCCTTTGTGAAGGCAGGATGAATATTAAAAACAATTTTCAGAAAATATTGCCTGTACAAATCTGGGCACACTCAGTTTAATAATCCAACACACGTTCAGAACCCGCTTGATGACAGCACCCACAACAACACCCATAGGTAACATTTATATTTGGATTTGGTTTTTTTCGAGACAGGGTTTCTCTGTGTAGCCCTGGCTGTCCTGGAACTCACTCTGTAGACCAGGCTGGCCTCGAACTCAGAAATCCACCTGCCTCTGCCTCCCAGAGTGCTGGGATTACAGGTGTGTACCACCACTGCCCGGCTCTATTTGGCCTTACAATACATTAGGCATTGTTCTAATAAATACATTTATGTATTTATGACAGAATCTCACATTGTAGTTCCAGAAGGCCTTAAACTCATGGTAATCCTCCTTCCCCACCCTCATAAATGTGGGATTACATCTGACTTCTAATCATTTTATAAACATGTTCTAAGCACATGTATATATATATATATACATATATATATATATATATGCACATGCACATGTATACAGATGATGTATATATGTATATACACCCTTTTACTTTTGAGACAGGATTTCACTATATAGCCCTGGCTTGCCTACAACACTATGTAGTCCAAGCTGGCCTTGAATTCATAGAGGTCTTCCTGCCTCTGCCTCTACCTCTGAAGTTCCAGGATTAAAGGTGTGTCCCACCATGCCTGGCTATTTATATATATTTCTTTTTTATCTTTAATTTTTTTTTGTTGTTTTTTGGATTTTTGTTTTTTTCGAGACAGGGTTTCTCTGTGTAGCCCTGGCTGTCCTGGAACTCACTCTGTAGACCAGGTTGACCTTGAACTCAGAAATCCGCCTGCCTCTGCCTCCCAGAGTGCTGGGAGCGTGCGCCACCACTGCCCCGCTATATATATTTCTAATATGAACATATATAAACAGAAAGCCATGGTCAGCTGCTCGTATCCCTCCAAATCCCACTAGAATCCCACGCACCACTCCTTGGATTTTCTGACTACCAAGGCAGGCTTTCTGCCCTCACTTCCCGCTTTGAAATACAGGCAGACTCGCTCTTTGCCTCTTGTCCCTGGTGTCCTTCTTGACCCACTCTGCTTGGTAGCTGCTTGAGGGAGATGTGACTTCCAGAATAGACCACAGCAGTTCCATTCCCTATTTCTGTCCCAGCTCACTACACTCCTACTTCAAGTGGGAATTTATGCAAATCCCAAAACAATGGAGATCCTCAATAACTGTTGAATGAGGAAGTAATGAATGAAGAATGGATGGATGGTCTTACAAATATAGAAACTCAAATACACAGGTGAGCCTGTAAACTCAGCAGGACTCTCTCACCCTTCCCAGTCATGCGCAGACTGCCTTGTTCTCCCCATCAAGACAGTACTGAGTTGATTGGGGGAGGGGAGCGGAGGCGGGACAGTGACGAGTCCGAATCCAACTATGCAGGCTAGGAAAAAATATGCTGATTATCTTTGCATCCTCAACCTGGTCCTATGCAGAGGCCTTAGTAGCGCCGCCTTCCCTTGCTCAGGTCTCTCTCCCTGCTTGGTATGGTATAATGAAGGGAGCTGGAGTAGGAAGAGGTTTTATTTCCTTCCTTTACCTTACTCTCATTCCCAGCTTCCTGATGATGTTCCTCCATGGTGCTCCTTAGCTGGGACATACAAGAATCCTACGACAGGCCACAGCCCGCGCGTTCCAAGAGCTTGGATGAGGGAACCTTGTAGGGATGCTATCAGCTGACATTGACACTAGCTGCCTCCTCCCTGGGTGGGTCCCATTGCCCACAGCTGCTCCTTTTGATTGGGCACCAGTTTTACCATATGAGCGTCTATTGGCTGTAAGGCCTGTCAATCTCACGTGGGCTTTTAAGTGGCACCAGCGAGCCGGCTCAGGATAGGCCAGGGCCTGAGGGTCACGTGCCAGTCCCGCGGGTGGACCCCCACAAACCCGGCCGTTCCGGGTCCCGCCTTCTTCTAACGGGCACGAGCAGAGGTGCCCATGCGCACTAGGGCAGCTTGGGGCCACCAGGCGGTGGGCGGGGCAGGGAATCCGGAGGGGGGCGAGGGTTGGGAGGGAGGTTTGGGTAGGGAGGAATGGGGAACCCCAGAGGGTCAGGGGGTCTAGGGGCGAGGGCAGGCTGCAATGTCTGTGGAGAAAGAGCTTCCGTTCCTGTATTCACAGTCGGGTCGGAAAGTACGGAGTAAGCAGCCTAAGGAGCCGCGGGGACGCAGTAAGGCCCGGATACCGGGCACCCATAGGAAGCCCCGCCGGAACCAAAGGCGATCGCCGCCGGAGTCACACTGCAAGAAGGCGCAAGTGCGAGAGAAAGAGAAGGTGTGGGTACCCTGGAATGGACTCATCGTGATTGGGAAGAGAGTGGAACTCTTGGACAGAAACGTGCAAAGGTCTAACCCAAAGTTGGAATCTGAGTACTGGAAGCTGGAGGGCACGGGGAAGAAGTTCTCAAAAGAGAAATCGGGCTTGCAACAGGAAACGGTGGTCGCGAAGCTCCTGAACAGAGTAGGAAGGACGGTGCGGGGTCCAGCAGGTTTGGAGGATGGCAACCCAGAGGCTTGGAGAGAGCTGGAGGACAGACTCAAAGGCATATCTAAGAGTGCAGAGATGACTGCACAGCGGGAAGAAAACGTGAAGTCTACGCCTAGGGACAAGTTGAGGACCACTGGAGGGGACTTGAGGTCCAGAGGGGATCAGCTGAGGCAGAATGAGGAATTGGAGTCGAGTGGAGAGAACTTGATGTCCAAGAGAGAGAAACGGGTGTCCATTGGAGAGAAGGCGGTAGGCAGGGGAGAGAAGCGGAGGTCTGCTGATGAAAAGATGGACAGTAAGGAGAGGCGGGGGTCTGTTGTAGAGAAAATGGACAGTAGAGAGAGGCGGGGCTCCACCAGAGAGAAGGCATTGGACAGTGAAGAGAAGCGGGGATCCATTAGAGAGAAGGTGACAGAGAGCAGAGAGAGGCGGGGGTCCATCAGAGAGAAAGTGTCAGACAGTGGAGAGAGGCGGGGGTCCATCAAAGAGAAGGTGTCAGACAGTGGAGAGAGGCGGGGGTCCGTCAGAGACAAGATGCCGGACACTAGAGAGAGGCGGGGGTCCATCAGAGAGAAGGTATCAGACAGTGGAGAGAAGCGGGGATCCATCAGAGAGAAGAGGGGGTCCATTAGAGAGAAGGGGTCGGACAGTGGAGAGAAGAGGGGGTCCATTAGAGAGAAGGTGTCAGATAGCGGAGAGAGGCGGGGGTCCACTAGAGAGAAGGCGACAGAGAGTAGAGAGAGGCGGGGGTCCGTCAGAGAGAAGGTGTCAGACAGTGGAGAGAGACGGGGGTCCAAGGCCAAGCTGAGTAGAGAGAAACTGAGGTCCAGTGGAGAGAAGCTGAGGACGGGTGATAAAAGTTCGAGATCCACTGAAGATATACCGGAGTCAAATATTGAGGAATTGGAGTCTGATGAGGTGAAGCTGGGAGAGCATTCTAGAACAGGAAGTGCCACCGAAGAGACGATTGAAAAAGTGATAAATATCACTGGTGGTGAGAGTGTGATGGAAAATATGAGTCAGGAAATGATTCCTTCTGAAAGTATGGAAGGGATAGATGACCACGAAGGGGCAGAGAAAGGGGTGGGAATCGATAGTCATGTCTTGGATGGAGTGAGAGATATTGCTGATGAATCTGTTCCTAAGGAAGAGAAAGACACTCTTGGAGAAAGCTCCAAGGAATCAGGTGGATGAAAAATGGAAGGTGAAGAAAGAGATTGGAGAATTGAAAGTCAAGGAGAAGTTAGAGCCAAGGACTTTGTTGGTCTTGAAAGGGTGAATGTGAGTGAGGACTCTGGACCTCAAAGGATCATGGGGAAGGAGCAGCAGGAGCTGCTGGGCATGGAGGCCAAGCCAGTGAGGACGTGAGGAACCGGAAAGAGGACAATGGAAACATTTTAAGGAGAAAAAAACAATTTGGGAGCAAATGCTAAGAAGAAGGAAACTTTCCTGCTTGAAGAACCCTTTTAAGAAATGGGTCTAGGGTGGCTGGATTTTGACAGACATGTATATGGTTGGGTATGAGATGTAGGAGAAGGTCAAAAACAGATTATACCAGGATAAAGGCTCACCATTGGGGGCCGTGGGAGAAGCAGCAAAGAAGGAGGTGACTGAAGCAGATACCAAAACTAGGTGCTCCCGCAGGAGGACGGGGAGAGGAGCGATGGGTGAAGGGAAAGGGCAGAGGAGCCACACCCACACCCTGCCACAGTGCTTAGGTTTGTTGATTTTTTTCTTTTAGTTTTTTTGAGATGGGGGTCTCTCTGTGTAGCCCTGGCTATCCTGGAACTCGCTCTGTAGACCAGGCTAGCCTCAAACTCACTTGCCTCTGCCTCAAGAGTGCTGGGATTAAAGCATGCACCGATTTTTAAACTGATTTCCTTTACTGTTCCTATATATTCCATGCGGCCAGGTTTATCCTCTGTTGTGTCAGTCCTCTTAAAGAGCCCTGTGCATCTGGACTAAACTCAGCCTCACTGGTAACTAACCTCATTTTACCAGGTCCACCTCACCCCTTCATGTCAAGTTTTGAATTGCCCAGATTTAATGTGAAGTTTTTCTTTACACCTGGGTTGTTTCTATCTTTCACTTTTTTTTTTTTTTAATACAGGGTTTCTCTATGTAGCCCAGGCTGTCCTGGAACTTAACTTTGAAGACCAGGCTGTTCTAGAACTTGGAGATCCACATGCCTCCACTAAGATTAAAGACGTGGGCCACCACAACCTGACTATACTTTGAACTATTCATCTTGTCACCTGTTGATTTGATGGAAAGTGCGTTTTTTGTTTTGTTTTTGTTTGGTTTGGTTTGGTTTGGTTTGGTTTTGATGATGGTTTTGATATGTACCCCTGGCTGGCCTGGACCTATATGTAGACCAGTCTGGCCTTTCAAATACAAGTATCTACCTGCCTCTGCCTCCCAAGTACTGGAATGTTTCTTTTTTGAGACAGTTTTTTTTTCTTAGCTCGAGCTGGCGTCAAATTCTCAGTCCTCCTGATTTCTGGCATTACAGGTTTATACCACTTGACTTAAACCTTGTTCAGAATCTTCCCTCCTCCCAAGGACCAGGAAAGGCCTCAAGAATTTTTGTCAAGACTCCATTGTCCCAGGCTGGAGAGTTGGCTCAGTGGCTAAAGGCATTTGTTGTTCCTGAGAAGACCCATTTTCTATTCCCAGCACCCATCTGGAGGTTCACTACTTCCTAGAGCACACACACACACACATCAAAAACAAAACAACCACAACAAACCCATTATCAAGATAGGCTCTTATGTCTTTTGGCAGAGGTGGTAGAGTGGATGGAATAGAATGCTTCACCAAGCCTGGTGCTGTGGAGCATACATTTAATCCCAGCACTCAGAAGGCAGAAGCAGGCAGATCTCTCTTGAGTTCAAGGCCAGCCTGATCTACGGAACAATTTCTAGGACAGCCTGTCTTGAAAAAAAAAAGTATTTTTCCTCTGGCTATTTTTATTTTAAAGCACAATTTCTGAATAGAACATTTTTTAAAAGATCTATTTATTTATTTTATGTATATGAGTACGCTGCAGCTGTACAGATTGTTGTGAGCCTTCATGTGGTTACTGGGAATTGAATTTAGAACTTCTGCTTGCTCTGTTCAACCCCGCTTGCCCCAGTTAACTTTGCTTGCTCAGTCCCTGCTCGCTCAGGCCCAAAGATTTATTTATTATTATAATTAAGTACACTGTAGCTGTCTTCAGACATACCAGAAAAGGGCGTTAGATCTTTTGGTGGTTGTGAGCCATCATGTGGTTGCTGGGATTTGAATTCAGGTCCTTCAGAAGAGCAGTCAGTACTCTTAACTGCTGAGCCATCTCTCCAGCCCCCTGAATAGAACTTTCATATAAATGTCATAAGCACATGATAGTCTCATGTCTTTAATTGGTGGTGGTGGTGGTGTGTGTATATGTGCACATGCATGTGTGTGTATGTATATATGTGCACATGCGTGTGTGTGTGTGTGTGTGTGTGTGTGTGTGTGTGTGTGTGTAAGTGTGTAGACAGAATCTTATGTAGCCCAGGCTAGTTTCAAATTCTCAAATCTTGTTTTCTTTTTCTTTTTCTTTTTTTTTTTTTTTTGGATTTTGTTTTCTTTTTCTTTTTTTCGAGACAGAGTTTCTCTGTATAGCCTTGACTGTCCTGGAACTCACTCTGTATACCAGACTGGCCTCGAACTCAGAAATCCACCTGCCTCTGCCTCCCAGAGTGCTGGAATTACAGGTGTGCCACCACCGCCTGGCTTAAATTCTCAAACTTGATATGTGGCTAACCATGGCCTTGACTTTGTGATCCTGTTCACTCCACCTCCAGGGTGCTGAGGTCACAGGTGTGGCCACCACACTAAGACTATGTGGTGCTGAGCACAGAGCCCAGGGCTTCGTGCGTGAGGCAAGCACTCTGCCAGCACCCTGCCAGCACCAAAAATCTCCAGCCTTCACTTATTTTGCCAAGGTCTCAGGCAATAGATCACACTTGCCTACAATTCAGTGCAGCCCAGACTGGCCTCGAATGCATAGCATTCCTGTCTCAGTTGGAATCAGAGGTGGGAGCCACCACATTTATCTGTCTCGTGCTTTTTCATTGTTTCCAAAAGATTTTGAAGCCCTTTGATATTTCTGTGTGCACAGTGAACCCTAAGATAATTTCCCCACCCCCCTTTTCCTTATCTTGGACAGTTTACATCATCTGATAGATGCCACAGAAAGTGACCATAGGAGGTAAACATGCCGGTCTCTGGCCCATAAAGTCTTACTGTGCTACTTTCAGTCTTGTTTTAGCCTACTGAGTGTTAGAGTGACAAACCACACACTGTGCCTGCAGTAGTTGTTAATCATTCCTCTGTCCTCTCCAGCATGTGAGCTCTGTGGGAACAGAAATGTGTGTCTGTGTGGGGCCTGCCATAGATCACTAGGCATTAAGCATGTATTCTATTACATTGGTGGTGGATGTACCATCTCAGTACCATTTAACATCAAGGGATTAAGTCATTGCAGTGATTTTCCTGCACGATCGTCTCACACTCTGATACCTGCAGGTGTCTGCGTTCCATATTGGAACCTGAGGTTTGTCTGGGCACAGGGTGTGTGCTGGGCAGCTTGGCGGGACAATGTGCTTTGTTTTCTTCCAGCATGGCCACTGGGGCTCAGATCTATTTTTATGCTGGAACCAATTACACAGGAAAACAGTCTGTGGCTGCGGCCTGCTTTCTGCTCTCCCTGACGTTTCCACGCCTTCCTTGGTCATAAACTGATTACTTGCTCTTTCCTGGATTCTCTGAGAACTCTGACCCCAAAGTTGGACAATAAAATCATGATAGTAGAAATGGTACAGTTGTAAAGATAAGCTCCTGATGACTCGGCCTACCAGCAGGGTGTTTTTATGTATTCATTTAAAAAGAAATGTAAAGAGATTTATTTTGACATGTATGAGTGTTTTGCTTGCATGGGTGTCTGTGTACCACATGGGTGCTGTGCCCATAGAGGCCAGAAGAGGGTGGTGGATCTTTTGGAACTGGAGTGACAGATGGTTGGGAGGCAGGTCTCTGCAAAATAAGCACATGCTCTTAATCACTGAATCATTTCTCCATATCTGTTTGTCTGTTTGTTTATCTATCTGTTTGTTTGTTTTGAAGTAAGGTCTTGCTCTATTCCCTGGGCTGGTCTTGAACTTGTGATGTAGTCCCACCTGACCTCGACCTCTCCATCCTGTCTCAATCTCCTAAATGCTGGCATTGCAAATGTGCACGGCCATTCATTCCTGCCTTTCTTTGGTTGTGAGATCGTATTGTTGTTGAATGACGCTGATCTTCTGGCTTCTTGTTATGAACAGTTAAGTTGGCTAGGTACAGACCAAGCACTGCGTGCTCTCTATCATCTAACCCACTGCTCAGTCCGCTACCTTGGGAACCATTCCTCTACCAAGTCTACCAACTCCAAACTGCCAGAGCCAGGCTGTAACTCAGCCAGCCTGACCTCAGAGCTGCCTTACTCTGCTGCACGTCAGTTCCCATTGTCTCTGGGCCAGCTGACTGCATTTCCTAGCTTGCCAGCACAGGCTCTGCCTGGAGTAGGGGAGAGGCTGAGAAACAACCCTTCCATTCATTCAGCAAAGTTTGCAGAAAAATCACTTCAGTGGCAATTTTGTAAGAACATAAAGGCAGGGACTCGGGGTACAGCTCAACCATTAAGAGCATTGGCTGCTCCTTCAGGAGACTGGGTGGGGTTCAGGCACATCACACACATGGTGGCTCACAACCATCTGTACTTCCAATTCTGATGCTCTCTTCAGACTTCTCAGGCACTGCACACATGTGGGGACACGGATGTGTGTGCATATAAAATACTCATGTACATAAAAACATCTTTTAAAGAAAGAAGATAAATTCAAGAAAGTAATATTTATTTTCTTCCTCAGGCCCATGTCTACCTGAGACCATCATTTGAAGAGTCCTCTGGTGAGTCCAGCATGAGAGCTGAGGTGTTGTCATCTCTTTAAGAGACGTCTTCCTAGGCACAAGGTGAAGACTGAGCATTTGCCCTGCTATGGGAAATGACCTACACTTCAGGAAGTACTGATTCTGATGAATCACCAGATTTCCGTTCCTTGGCTATATGGCTCACCTGAGATATCAGATGTTCCACCAGAACCCAGATACCAGTGAAGATCGAGCGTCTATGACAAATGCCAAATGCCACCTGCCCTGTAAGTGCCGATGTGTGGACTGTCTAGATAGCAAGAAGGTTTGTTTGTTTAATGAGTTTATTGTTTCACTGTGTAACTCAGGCTGGCCTGGAACTTCTATGTAGACCAGGCTGGCTCTGAACTCACAGAGATCCCCCTGCTTCTGCCTCCAACATGCTGGGATTAAGAGTATACGTTCTCCACCCAGCCCTTATTTTATTTGGAAGGTTCTTGCTATGTTGCCTAGGTCGGCACTGAACTCATGATTCTCTGCCACAGACTCCCAGGCAGCTGAGATAACAGGCCACACAATTTCACCTGAGTGGGTTTTGTATGTATAGTACCCCATTCTGCCGAAGTTAGCCAAAGCGCACACATTGGGAGTTAAAGCCTTCTGAGTAACTTTATGTATTTCTGTTCTCTCTCTCTCTCTCTCTCTCTCTCTCTCTCTCTCTCTCTCTCTCTCTCTCTCTCCTTCAATACAAAGGTCTCAGTACATGCTCAGGACTGGACTTACAAGGGTATAAGAAGGATCAGGTGCTGTGGTTCATGCCTTTAATCCTAGCACTCAGGAGGCAGAGGCAATCTGGTTTGCTTGGAGAGTTCTAGGCCAGTTGGGGCTTTGTAGTGAGACCTGGACTTTGAAAAAATAAAGAAGAGTTAAAAGGAACAGGGACCATACAGGTGAACATGGAGGACAGATTTTCTAAGCAGAAAGGAGAGCGTGCTGCCACCCATGATGGGAAGCTGGGTGGATTTCAGGAAAGGGCAAGAAAAGGATCTGGTAAAGCTACAGCAGGAAGAATATTGTCCAATCAGATGTGGACATGGGAGGAGCCTTGATGAAAGGACTTAGACTTTGTTCTGTGGCGGGGATAGCGAGAGTGACACGGAGTGACACTGTCAGACCTGTGTTCCACTGTGGCGGAGATGGGGAGAGTGACCCTGTCAGACCTGTGTTCCACTGATGGAAATGACTAAGCCAAGTGATGGAACCACCTGGGCCAGGGGAGGGGCCACCTCTAGGAGGAGATATGAGATCAGATCATTGTAATGGTCCAGGGTGGAGAGGGTGTGGCTATGGTCTAAGGCAAGACTGGGAATAAAAAGAGGAGAGGGTTTGAGCAGGATTAATTATTTTCAAATTATTTTCAAAGCCAGGCAGTGGTGTCAGCACTTGGGAGGCAGAGACAGGTAGATCTCTATGAGTTTGAGATCAGCCTGTCTACAGAGTAAGTTCCAGGACAGCCAGTGCTATATAGAAACCCTTTCTCAAAACAAATAAACAACCAATCAAACCAAACCAAAACAAGCCCAAACCAAAGCCAAACTATTCCAGCAAGCTTTGCTCATTCGTTGTGGATAAGTGGTGAGGGAGGAAGCACCAGCTCACAGGCTGGCTGATGTGCACGCCAGGGGCGCCCCTAACCCGGAGACAGCCTTATGGGAGGGGCTGTGGGCTTTAATTGTTCTAATTTACTTAGTAGTGTATGTATGACAGAGACAGACAGAGACAGAGGAGAGAGAGAGAGAGAGAGAGAGAGAGAGTCACAGGTATGGTGGTCAGAGGACAGCTTTGGGCCTAGATTATTGCTTTACACTTTGCTGAAGCAGGGTTCTTGTTTCTGCTGAGCTATATCCATCCATATATCTCTATCTATCTATCTATCTATCTATCCTCCAGGTTAGTTGGCCCTCAGCCTTTTAGGAAAATTTCCTATCTCTGCCTTTATCTCTCTGTAGGAGTGCTGGGATTAGAGATGTGTGCTGTGATTTCTGACTGTGTTTTTTTTTTTTTTTAGAATTATTTATTTATTGTATGTATATGAGTACACTATAGCTGTCCTCAGACACACCAGAAAAGGGCATTGGATCCCATTACAGATGGTTGTGAGCCACCATGTGGTTGCTGGGATTAGAACTCAGGACCTCTGGAAGAGCAGTCAGTGCTCTTAACCACTGAGCCGATTTTGTTGGGTTGTTTGTTTGTTTTTGTTTTGTTGTTGGTTGATTGGTTGGGTAGATGGTTTTTTGACAACTATGGTTGTCCTGGAACTCACTCTGTAGTCTAGGCTGCCCTCCAACTCACAGAGATCATCCACCTGTCTCTGCCATCTGAGTGCTGGGATTAATGGTGCGCCCCATCACCGAGGGGCTTGTTTTGTTGTTTTTAACATGGTTTCCGGGATTCAAACTCAAGTTGTCAGCCTTGCGCAGCAGGTGGCTTTAATGACTGAGCCATCTCACTAGCCAGGGACTGTTTATTGTGTGAGTTTTATAGGTCATAAAAATTGAAGATGGAGCGGTCAGCCTAAGTGGCATTGCCAGTCTGTGCTGATTGTGAGTGTTGGGCACAGGATTTGAACCCAAGAGGACCGGCACGCTTCCTCACTATGCCAGAGCTTCCCCAGCTGAGTGGATTCCCACTGCCAAGTAATTGGGGGTCAGGTCACCTCCCAGGGTGACCCCCAGTTAAAAGCTGTGTGTGGTGGAGCCTGCCTATAATCCCAGCACTTAGAGCTGAAGGAAAGATGGTCAGGAGTTTAGTCATCCGGGGTATGTAATGAGTCTAGCCTACATGAGACCTGGTCTCAAACAACAACAACAACAACAACAACACATAAAGTAGGGGGAAGGGAGAACACAGCTGCAGCGTTTAAAGCTTGGTAGAGTTGGGCCTAGAACTGCTCAGCGACCCCAGAAGCCACAGCCGCGCTCTGGGTATGAGTTCAAGCCACAGGCAGGTTATATGGGGTCCTTCTTTGGACCTAATTAACTTTTAAAAATTTCAAGATTTGGCCTGGTGTGGTAGCACACACCTTTAATCTTAGCACCCTGGAGGCAGAGGCAGGTGTATCTCTTGAATTTGAGGCCAGCCTGGTCTACAGAACAAGTTCCAGGATAAGGATCATCAGGGCTAAGCAGAGAAACACTGTCTGGAAAACCAAACCAAACCAAACAAACAAAACAAAAATTTAGAGACTCATAGTAAAATCTAGGTTTCTGGATTTCCTTGAAAAACCTGAGCTATTTGGTCACATTAGACCTATGCAGTACCTGTCTGACCCCTTCACCTGGGGCCTGCCCGACCTTTGTCATCTGGAGTGCCCCGGCCTACACTTGGAAGGCAGAGGGCAGGTGGATTTCTGAGTTCGAGGCCAGCCTGGTCTACAAAGTGAGTTCCAGGACAGCCAGGACTACACAGAGAAACCCTGTCTTGAAAAACCAAGAAAGAGAGAGAGAGAGAGAGAGAGAGAGAGAGAGAGCAGTGTAGTAACCCAACTTCAACCCCCAGGATCACAGTAAGCCTGGACAAAAACCCTCACATCAAGAGGGGACAAGGACACCCAACAGGAGGGAAGGGTCCCAAGGGCAGGCAGAAAAGTCCGAGACAGTACCACTCCCACCATCTATTGACAGTGTCCTTATTGAAGCTTTTTGGTTTCATGAGATTATTGAGTATTTTAATGTGTAGCAGTGATACTTCAGGGCCGCAGTCAGCTGGAGCGGCCATTGATCACAGTTTCCTGTTTGTGTGAGTTTGCCCGCTCCCTGGGAGTTGCTGTTAGGCAGGTAGGCCAGAGCAGGTTCAAGTTTAGGGGGCGTAGAGTGCAGGAGCTGTCCTCTCAAATCAATGTCTAGTGGCTGTCTGGCTCTGGGATTGCAGAAGGAGGTCACTGGCCTTGGTTTTGGGGTGCCCCTGTGTCTCAGAGGTTTAGTTTGCATCCCACGGTGGTTCTCTTTCCTGTTACAGCATGTAGCCCCACCTGCGGAGGCCAGTCCTGCAAGCTCTCCCCTGGGACAAACTGAGTCCCACAGTTTGGTGTCAGAAAGTATCTCTGTCCAGATTACAAGGGTTTTGTGAGGCCACTCCCCTCCTCGCTGGACTCGGAAGCCTCTTCAGTGTCCTTGGCCTTCCTTTCTCTTGTGAAGCCCTGACTACTAGAATCATTCCTAGGCTGTTTTGGGGGAAGCTCCCTTGCTGTCTCACAGATGCAGATCAGAGTCTGACCAGAGGAGGGTTAATACACCACAGAGCTGAGGACAGCAGGAGCCTAAGCAGGCACTGAACTAGGCTGTGTGTGTTTCAGTCTCCATACCTGGATTGTTTTGTTTGTTGGTTGGTTTTGTTTGTTTGTTTGATACAGTTTCTCTGTAGCCCTGGCTACCTGGAACTCATTCTGTAGACCAGGCTGGCCTCAAACTCAGAGATCTACCTGCCTCTGCCTCTCTGCCTCTGCTTTCCAAGTGCTGGGACTAAAGGTGTGCAACATCACCGCCTGGCTTTTGTGTTGGTGCTTTTGTTGTTGTTGCTGTTAAATTTTTATTCTGTTACATTTTGTATGGGGGGGGGGTGTTTCATCAACAGTATAGCTCCCCCTTAAAGGTCTTGGCAAGCCCTTGGCAAAGCTGTCCCTATCCATGTATTTTAACAAGACTCATCCTGTGTCACCTGGCACTGGATATGTTAGAATGTTCATAAAACTAGAGCCAAATGGACAAACAGCTTAATTCTGTTTAATCATTGTGGGCAACATCAGGCTGGGGAGCTGGCTCTGTGGCAGGCAGATCTCTGAGTTCAAGGACAGCCAGGTCTACACAGAAAATGTCTTGAAAAACAAAACAAAACAACCCAAAGAACACTTGCTGCTTATGCCGAGGACTAGAGTTTGGTTCACAGCATCCACATGGTGGTTCACAACTGTCTGCAGTTCCAGTTCCAGGGATCCAGCACCCTCTTCGAATCTCCTTGTATACTAGGCACACATGATACACATACAGGACAGGCAGACACCCACACATAAACATAAACATAAAAATAAAAGAAAAACATTTAATGTCAATGCATTTAAGTCCTAGTACTTAGGAAGCAGAGGCAGGCAAATGCTTGTGAGTTTGAGGCCAGCCTGGTCCACAGGTCAAGCACCTCTGGGACAGCCTGGGCTACATATAGAGACGATGCCTTGGGGGGGAAAAACACAAAGCAAAGCAATCCGGAAAAGAAACAAACAAAAACAGAAGTGGCCCAAAGGTGGGAGACAAGAGGAGGAGGATGATGCTTAGGAAGATGTTTTTAAAAGATTTATTTATTTATTATATGTGAGTACACTGTAGCTGTCTTCAGACACCCCAGAAGAGGACGTCAGATTTCCTTACAGATGGTTATGATTTTATTAGGGATGGTTGTGAGCCACCATGTGGTTGCTGGGATTTGAACTCAGGACCTTTAGAAGAGCAGTCAGTACTCTTAACCGCTGAGCCATCTCTCCAGCCCCCAGGAAGATCTTTTTTTTTTTTTTTTAAATTATTTTGTTTATATGAGTATACTGTCGCTGTCTTCAGACACACCAGAAGAGGGCATCAGATCCCATTATAGGTGGTTGTGAGCCACCATGTGGTTGCTGGGATTTGAACTCAGGACTTTCAGAGAAGAGCAGTCAGTGCTCTTAACCGCTGAGCTATCTCTCCAGCCCAGGAAGATTTTTCTGATGATTTGACATGGAGAAAGAGTGGGGCAGTGGGTGGCTGGTGCAGGACAGCTCAGGGTATGTCTAGGCCCACGGGATTATCATGGTGTCATCTATTTCCCATGTGTACGTGTGGCTTGCTGGAGGGAATCTCTTCAGTAAACTATTTGTGTAAACCACAAGGCTGCATGAGAACCGTGCTCTCTGTGCCAACCTCCTCAAGGGTTTCTAATGTTTACCATCAAAGATCATAATTATTACGTTACAATCCTGTCCTTTCATTTTTTATTATTGATGTGGGATTCATATAACATATAATTAGCATTTTAAAGTTACAGTCTAGTGGCATGTAGTGCATTTGCTATATTGTGAAACCAGCACCTTGCAGGTTCAAAACGTGTTTCAAACTCCAGTGCAAAATGAAAGGCCCTCCTCAGCCGGGCAGTGGTGGCGCACGCCTGTAATCCCAGCACTCTGGGAGGCAGAGGCAGGTGGATTTCTGAGTTCGAGGCTAGCCTGGTCTACAGAGTAAATTCCAGGACAGCCAGAGCTATACAGAGAAACCCTGTCTCCAAAAAACAAAAACAAAAACAAAAACAAAAACAAAAACAAAAGGCCCTCCTGCCTGTGTTTGTTTGTCCTGAGACTGAACCTAAGGCATTGCACATGCTGTCCAGATGCTCAACTGCCAAGGTGCCTCCCAGCCCCATATTAAAATGTAGTACTAGCGTGTGTGTGTGTGTGTGTGTGTGTGTGTGTGTGTGTGTGTGTGTGTATGTGTGTGTGTGTGTGTTACACCTGTGGACATGAGGGCATATGATGTGTGGCACAGCCAGTGTGTATCATGGCGTGCGTGTGGAAGTCAGATGCCGGCTTTTAGGGGTCAGTTCTCCCCTTCTGCCATGGGCACCAGGAACCAGAGAGTGATTCAGCCTCTCAGGCTTGTCCAACTAGAATGGACCCATCTCCTCAGCCCCTCATGGTGCTGAGTAGACATTTATGCTGTGTGAGCCGGGGTCTCACCGTGGGACTCTGGCCGGCCTAGAACACACCATGTAGACCAGGCTGACCCCACAGAGTTCTACCTGCTTCAGTCTTTTAAGTGCAGCAGTTAGAACATATGTCACCAGGCCACTTCTGAAATAGAATCCCTCCTCCCAAGCTGTCTGACTTTGTTATTTCCATTTCTGGGTGATGTACGGCCTATGATTCATCTCTGTGTTGGTTCAACAGATATTTACCAAGCACCTATATACAAGTATACCCCTGGCTACTGTGGTAGGTAGGTTCTAAGGATACAGTGCTATCTCTTTATCCAGGGAGCAGAGAGGCTAGTAGGAGTTTTATACACTAAGCATATAATCGACAGCAGATTAATTTATGTTGGACACTTATAGGAAAAGGGTGTTCGGGGTCTGGGATGTAGCTCGGTCGACAGTGTCTGCCTAGCAAACATGGAGGCCTTGGCTTGATTCCCAGAACTAGTAAATGAAGTGTGGTAAAGCATGCCTATAATCCCAGCACTTAGGAGGTGGGCGCAGGAGGATGAGAGGTTTAAAGTCATATTTGGCAACAGAGTAAGGTCAGCCTGGGATACACGAAACCCTGGGAAAGGAGGAAGGAAAGGAACGAGGAAGGAAGGAGAGAGTTAAATATTCGTGACAGCCAGTAAAATGGCTCAGGAGGTAAAATGTTTTGTTCCTGAGACCCACACCATGGAAGGAGACAGCTGACACCTGTAGAGCTACACCAGAGAGCCCATGAGCCCCCCACACCTTCCCCTCCCCACACAGAGAGAAATAATGTGATGCAATTTATACTTCAGATTTTATGTGTATGAGTATTTTGCCTGCATGTTTGTCTGTGCACTATGTGAATGCCCGGTGCCCATGGAGGGTACCTGATGTTTTGAAACTAGAGTTTCAGATGGTCGTGAGCCCCCTCGTGGGTTCTGGGAATGAAATCTGGGTTCTCTGCAAGAACAACAAGTGTTCTGATGGTTCATCTGTCCAGCCACCGGAAAAATGCTTTTAAAGACAATGCATACTTGTGAACTGGCATGATGTTGCAGGCTGTGATCCCGGCTACCCAGGAGGCTGTTGTGACGAGCTCTGGAACTGCCTGTCTCGAAGAGAAAAGGGAAGCTGGGGGTTAGCTCAGCCAGACTGCTCTCCTAACATTTTCTAGCCCTGGTCCCAAACCCCAGTATGGAAGAGGTGGAGGTCAGATTGTGAACAAGACAGCTGACATTCTTATAGGGTGTGACTGGTTTCTTTTCAGGGACACTGGGGAGAAAGATCTTCCAAGGAACTGAGCGGGACCACGTGAGGGTGGAAGCAGAAAAGTCACGAGTAAAAGAGCATTTCCATTTGCTACTGGGACGCAGCTCTGGCATAAACTGGGGCCAAAAGTGTGACCACCATCACCATTTTATAGCTGTGGAAGTGATGCTTCCCACCTCCCCCACTCCCTGTGCCGTCAGATTTTTGCCTAACACCACCTTATATTCTAAGGCCTGGTGAAGGTGGAAGGCGTTGTCTTTTCCAGCAGAGGGCAGGCTGAGAAAGAAAACTGCAGGCGCTCAGGGTCAGCCCAGCCTCAGTCCAGCCGCAGGTGTGGTCGAGGTCGACCGGCAGAGGGCGCTGCGGAACCGTCTTGGCTCTAGTAGGTGCCGTGCTCTGGTCCCTGCCCCATCGCACCTACTGCCCAGCAAGCTTTCAGCGCCCTGGGGCTTTTTCTTGCACACTAGTGCCCTCTTTTGTTTTCCTAGCTGCGTGTTCCTTAATCAAACTGTGGAATGACAAACCAGGGCAAGTCACCGAAGTCATTTCAAACAGTGAGCCAGTGACCACAGACACATGGACCCGCCTCATCCAGTCCCCATACCGGTCCCCAGGCAAGGAGCCACACAGATTGCCAGCTGGTTGTTGCCTCTGTGCCGTGTCTGCACGTCCTTCATGTAGGCACAAACTTGGGTTTCTTCAGGCAGGATGACCTGGCAGCAGACGCACCCCACCCACAGCCGGTTTCGCTTTCCTAATGTTAGAATGCCTCTAACTGAGGGAGGGTGGCGGGCGGAACAGGTTTGAGCATTTTCCCTATTTTTTTTTTAATATGGCCATTTGCTTAAGATTTCTTCTTTCTAGTGAGTTTCTCCCCTTTCTCAAAAGATGCCCAGAGCGCCTTCCTTGGCATTTGTCCAAACTCTAGGTTCTAATAGCTTTCAGCTAGTTTAATTTTAACCATAAAGCCGTCTTTTGGAATAATTACTTTTTAATCCAGAAAGAGCCAGTTTGATTCAAGACTGTAAGACCTTCCTCCTGCTCAGAGCTAGCAGATGTAGAGGAATATTCATTTCCTGCTATTGCATCTCCTAAGTGAGGGAGCTGATGGGATGAGAGTGGAAAGTGTGGAGAAACTGATCGTCTTTAGCTGCTTCAGTGTCTGCTTTTATGAACTCTGTCTAAGGAGAATAGGCTGGAGAGTGAGAGAGAGGGGAACAACATGAAGACCTTTGTGCTGAGCTGCAGGTGGCAAAGAGCGGCCTTTTCTCAGTGCTGTCCTCTGCACAACCAGGTGCCCTCTGATTTCCGGGACAGTCTCTGTTCTCAGAAGACTGACAAACCAGGGCAAGTCACTGAAGTCACTTCAAACAGTGAGCCAGAAAGACAACGGTCTTTGTTAGATCAACCTATCTCTTGTCAATTCTAAAACTGTAGGCATCTAAGAGACCTGTCAGCAACCACAGGCCTTTTCTCCTTCGGACTGGCCCAGCAAGGGCAGGTTGCCAGAGATGGGGGATTCCCAGAATGCTCCACAGCTAGCTGGGATACTTTTGATTCCATTTCTTCCTTTATGACCCCAGTCCTTTGTAATAATTCCTTATGTTTATGAAACCTTAAAAGAGTTTTGATGTATCAGGGTAGAATCAGTCTTCCTTTTTGTTGTTGAGGTGGCAAGCTTTTTATTTGGCAATAAAAGTAAAATCAAAGATGAGAATGAGAGGAAAGGGAGCTGTGTGTGCTGGGGGCCTGTCTGGAGAGAGCGCTGAGGCGAGCAAGCTCAGGAGGGCGCTGTCACAGGGTCAGCTTTACTGTTGGTCCGCTGGCCTTGCTCGTGCCCAGAGCTCTCATGGTGGCCCTGGGGAAGAAGGAGAGGGTAAAGTGAGTCCCAGCACTGTTACCAGTGGCACATCCCGGGCAAAAATCAAGGCTCTTCTAATCTAGTTGGAGATTGGCCTTTTGGGGTCAAGGGAGCTGCTTGTGGACAATCAGTATGTGTATAATCTCAGCTCCAGAGAGGTGGAGACAATTAGATTAGGAGTTTGAGGCCATCCTTGGCTACATAGAGAGTTTGAGATCAGCCTGGGCTACATTCGATTCTGTTTTGAAAAAGTAACCAAACAGTCCCTCCCCCAAATAAGGGCAGATGGCAGAAGCCAATGTGGACTGTGGATCCCAACACGCTGAGAGACAGCACCTGTGGTGGTCCTTATATATGATTGATGTCTACAAGCAGAACAATCCACCCATTAATCCGTCTGACCTAAGATGGAACAAGTCAGGGCCTGGTGCTCTCCTCTGACTGAGAAAAGGACAGGAGATGGGTATCTGTGAGTGTTACACAGCTAAAAAAAATATGCTATGAGGATGGGTCGGAAGGAAGGCAGCAGGTGCACTAGCTGGATTTCAGTCGTTTCTCTTCTGTCCTTTAGTTCCTAAGATGTCCAGACCAGACCTGCTCGGCAGGCCTTCTCCTGACACCCTTCCGTACTTGCACCTGGGCTCTTACATCACAGAGCACCCTTTCCTGAGGCCTCCTCTGAATCAAAGGTAGGGGTTGAGGTGCACTCTCTCCTGGAGGGGCTGTCACCTCTAGGCTGTTGCTCGGAGGAGAAATCACAGATCCTAGTTGCCTGGCTCATGGAGTCATGCCATCGTGCAGAAGGGATGTGATTCAAATGGTTCAGGGGTTGGGGTGAGGGACTTTTGTGTCAGGAATTCTTAGCATATCCTGATGGTTTTCCAAAATCCAGTACATATGAGATTAAAACTTCTCTATCAAATAATTAATAGTGTGTTTGTGTGTGTGTGTGTGTGTGTGTGTGTTGGGCAGAGGAAAACATGCAGGGATCCATTCTCTCCTTTCACCATTACTGGAGCAGCTGCTACAGTCCTGGACTATCAGGGTTGGTTTAGACAACCAACTAGGGATGTCCACTTGGGATGTGAGAAATCGGACTGTTGGAGCACTGAGACATTCCCTCTCAATGCTGAGATCCTGGGGAGAAAGGAATGAAGCCAAAGTCTCAAATCAGTACATGTAGCTGACCTAATTATAATGTTGCCTGGCTGTTTAATTAGTAGATAGTTGTATGGTGTGGGACAGCAAGGTCACCCATAGCTCTGAACAGTAGCAATGCTGTCCTGGGGCTCTGGAAAGAGTGAATGAAGTGTCAGCTGGAGGACCATTCTGTCTCAGCCTCCAGGTCAGCATGGATCAGAAGTAGAAGGTGGCAGAGAAGCAGACCCAGATTCTAGATCTGGGGAAGGGAATACAAGGGAAGATTAGGAAATCCAACTGTGGCCAGGGAAGCCACAGACAAACAGCCTCACCCACTGCAGCCTCTGGAGGAGCCCCAGGGGCTGCGTGCGATAAAGTCAAGTCACAGTGCAACAGCTGCTGTGGTGCTTCCTGCCCTAGACTTATCCTGTCAGCAAGGTGCCGCACCCTCTCTCAGCTCACTGTCCACTTGGAAGCGCTGGAAGTGAGCCACAGAACAAACGGACGGGGGGGGGGCAGTGAGCTAACCTGGGCACGTTCTTCTCCAGTGAGGGTAGCGGGTTGGCAGGGCCTGCACTGTGTGAGACTCTTGGTCAGGTGAAGGAGGGAGGAAAGGGAAGGCTGAGGCACCAGCAGACAACTCCCGGTCTAGAGTCATTTTCTCCTCCACAAACACTGGAGGTTTGATTGTCTGGGCCGGTCAGCTAACTGGGCAGAAGAGTAAGCTGAGGGAAGCGGCGCGCAGGCTGGAGGAAGTGGCCGGGCTGAGGGCCATGCCAGGCAGTAGGCACTTTGATGTGAGATGCTTGAACCCTAGACCTCACTGTAAGATGTGAAGAGTCACTCCAAGTTTATAAGCTCGTTAAACGACTGGTATTTTTGACTGGCTACATGTTTGGCTTAGCAAAAATACACACAGAGTGCTTCAAGCCACACCTAACCCTTCTCTGAGCTCTTGGCCAGCAGTTTCTTCTAATTACTCCAGTGAGCGTCTCTGTTATTTACAGTTCATAGAAGACAGGGTGGAGTGACTTCTGGCTTGGTATCTTTTGGGCCACAGGATGGGGGAGTGGTTCAAGTTCAGCTTGACATGAGTTTGAACCATAAGAGACTGCTGGAGTTGAGGGCTGAACCCTACCCTACCCTACACACACACACACACACACACAAGCATACATACACACACATTCACACATACTCACATTCACACACACACACACAAGCATGCACACACACATTCACACTCACACACACACACACACACACACACAAATGCATGTCCTTTGCACACATACAATTTCATGTTGTCTTTGGCTGTGCAGTCAGGATCAGGGCTTTAATGCACTTCATCCTTGCCTTTACAGTAACAGGGCTGGCCCACCCATTCCTTCTGGTTTTCTAAACCAATTAATTAACTGTGTGTGTGGCTATAGGTGTGTGGTTGTGGTCATGTGGGGGCTAGAGGATCCCCCCCTTGCTAGGGGCAGTTCTTTTATTCTGCCATGTGGATCCCAGGGACAAAACTCCTATTATCAGTCTTAGCAGCAAGTGCCTTTCCCCAAGGAGCCTTCTATTTATTTGTTTGTATTATTGAATAAATATATCATAATTAGAATTGCACAGCCAAAGACAACATGAAATTGTATGTGTGCAAAGGACATGCATTTGTGTGTGTGTGTGTGTGTGAGTGTGAATGTGTGTGTGCATGCTTGTGTGTGTGTGTGTATATATATATATATAAATGTCTTCCTCTGTAGCTCATATTGGCCTTAAATTCACTCCATAGTCATCTGACCTTCAATCTTGGTGATTTTTCTGGCTCAGCCTCCCAAGCACTGAGAGCACTGAGATTATAGGCATGCATATCTAGTCCTCCCTTCTGCCCTCCCTCCTTCTGTCCCTCCCTTCCCTCCCTCCCTCTTTCTTTCCCTTCCCTTCCCTTCCTTTCTCTTGCATCCTTCCCTCCTCCTTCCTTCCTTCGGAGTCTTATGGAGTTCAGGCCGGTATCAAACTCCCTAAGTAGCGAGAGATGACCCACAACCTCCAGCCCTCCCAACTCTACCCGTCAAGTACTGAGATTACAGGCATGAACCTTATATGCAGATTCGTGAATTCACGTCAAGCCCAGTGCTCTGTGCATGCTAGGACAGAAGCACTTTGCCAGCTGAGCTCCATCAGTCATGGCCTGAGACTCTAGGCAGTCCTTGTCTTAATATCCCATGTGCTGGGATTACAAAGCCTGAGCTGGCGTGCCCAGCCCCCACTCCCTTATAATTTAGGAAAACGAGAAGACTTTGCCCTTTTCCTCCTTCCTCCCTCTTCTCTCTTCTTATCTCCTTCCCTCCCTCCTTCCTTCCCTTCCTTGGATATTTTCAAGACTACATAGAAGTTAGCAATCGGGCTGGAGAGATGGCTCAGAGGTTAAGAGCACTGATTGCTTTCCCAGAGGTTCTGAGTTCAATTCCCAGCAACTACATGGTGCTCACAACCATCTGTGATGGGATCTGATGAGACAGTGCACTCATAAATGAAATCTTTTAAGAAAGAAGTTAGCAGTCAGAACGTCCTGCGGATCACTTCGAGCAGGGCGTAGCAGGTTCGACATCATACCTAGGTCTGCTCACAATCCCCACTGTCTAAATTTTTCTACCATCTGGCCTGGGATGGTGCCCAGGACAAGGGAGGAAGGCATGCTACCAGTCATTACAAATGGTCTTATGTCAGAGTTGGTTTTCCTGACTTGACACCAACAGCCTTATCTTAAAAGGCAAAGACTTCTGCCCCTTCTGCTCTTCACCATCTCTGAGGTAAAGGAGCGTCCACCCTGTCTCAGGAGCTAATAATAGGTGGGATCAGAAGCCTGTTTCCTCTGACACACCTTTATGAGATGCTTTCCAAGGGGGAGGTGGCAGGGAGATGGCTCACCTCTTCACCTGACACCCTAGGGAGGTGCGAGTCCCACTTTCCGAGACAGCCAGGCACATGAAGGCACCCGCAAGCCTTGTAGCCTCCCTAGCACTGGGTACTGAGATTAGAGGGACCCAGCTTGTGACAGTAAGGCCTATCAAATGTCTCCTTCACCTGAGTACCTCAGGGGTTGAAATGGAGTTGCACTTAAAAAGCATTTTAATTTTTAGTTGCATGTTTGGGTATGTGCATGTGAATGCAGGCACTGCATGGGTACACAGACGTGAATGCAGGCACTGCATGGGTACACACACGTGAATGCAGGCACTGCATGGGTACACACACGTGAATGCAGGTACTTTATGGGTACACACACGTGAATGCAGGTGTACTGCATGGGTACACACACGTGAATGCAGGCACTGCATGGTACACACATGTGAATGCATGCACTACATGGTACACACACGTGAATGCAGATACTGCATGGGTACATACACATGAATACAGGCACTGCATGGGTACACACATGTGAATGCAGGCACTGCAGAGGCTGGAGCGTTCACACCCCCTTGGTCCTGGAGCTTTGGGTGGCTGTGAGCTGCCTGACACAGGAGCTGGGACGCAGGTCTGCTCAGCAACAGCATAAGATAGTCTTTTAACTCCTGACTGTCAAGAGCTGCCACCCCCAGTTACACAGAGGCACACACTCACTCTCCTTGGATTCACTCTAGGGCAGGGGACATGCTAGGTAAGCAGGATACACTGAGCAATATCCCAGACTTCTTTGTTGTTACATTTAGAAAATGCGTGTGGGCCACAAAGTTGGTCCGTGGTTAAGAGCACTTGTTGCTTTTGTAGAGGACCCCAGTTCAGGTCCCAGCACACATGAGGGCTAACAATCATCTGTAACTCCAGTTCCATGGGAGGCAGTGCCACGTTCTGACCTCCCTGGCCCCAGGCATGCATACTGTACACGTACATGCATAGAGGCAAATGCGTATGCACAGAAAAAATAAGTAAATCGAAAAACATTGTTAAAAGATTGGGTGTGTGTGTGCGTGTGAGAGAGAGAGTGTGTGTGTGTGTGTGTGGTCAGAGTACAACTTGGGAGAGCCTGTTTTCTCTTTCTATTATGTAGATTCTGGGGTGGTCAGACTTTGCAGCAAGTGCTGTCAAGTTGGTAAAGACCCTTTGAGTCATCTCACAGCCTCTCTTCCACTCCTTTTATTTAGTTAGTCGTTTTCTTAGAAACTACAGGAATTTCTTTCTTTCTTTCTTTCTTTCTTTCTTTCTTTCTTTCTTTCTTCCTTCCTTCCTTCCTTCCTTCCTTCCTTCCTTTTTTCCTTCCTTTCCCTTTTTCTTCTCTCTGTGTGCGTGTTCCTCCTGCACAGATGTCTGTGCCTCACATTCAGTCCTGGTGGTGCCTGATGATGTGAGAAGAGGGCATTGCATCCTCTAAGACTGAGAGCCACCATGTGGGTGCTGGGAACTGGCCCCGGGTCCTCTGGAAGAGCAGCCAGAGCTCCTACTCGCCAAGCCTTCTCTCCAGCCTGATAGCTTGTTCCTGGGCAGGCTCGCTCATGAGTCTCAGACTGGCCCAAACTCAACACCGAGCAGATGACTTTGAACTGAATCTCTGCTGTGTCTGTTTCTCTCTCTGTTGCTCTCTCTCTCTGTGTGTGTGTATGTGTGTGTGTGTAAGAGAGAGAGAGAGAGAGAGAGAGAGAGAGAGAGAGAGAGAGAGAGAGAAATTGACAGAGACATAGAGAGAAAAAGAGACAAAAGGAAAACAAGAGAGACTGAGAGACTCTGGGAGCTGCTTCTCTACTTACTGTCTTGGTGCTGGTTGCAGGTAGGGAACCTAAATCTTCAGGCCTAGTGGCAAACACTTCTACCAGTTGAACCATCTTCCTCTGCCTCTGCAGTGGTGGGATAAGGTGAGAGCCACCAACACCCACCTCTTTCTTATTTTGGCAGGGCATTGACAATTTACCCTGGGTGGCCTCAGTTTCACTCTGAGGTACAGATAGACTTGAACTTGTGATCCTCCTGCCTCAGCCTTCTAAGAAGCCTGAGCCAGCTGCCTGGCGTCGAGTTGGATTTTGTATGAGACAGAGATTAGCTTAAGTGTGGAAGAGTCGCTTGCCCCTGTGGATCATTCACAGCAGAGCTTTGAAGACAAAGAAATCTCAAGACATGGGTGTGGGGAGGAGACGTTCTTGGGAGGCTGCGAGATTCCCAGAAGTCTGAGAGAGCTCACTGTGAGGAGAGGAGTCCGGCAGTGGTGAGGGAGGATGGATGGCAGCAGCAACCCTGGAGCCGGGGAGTGGGAAAGATTCACTGTGTAATTTCATTAAACCAACAGGAGCACAGCATTCCTTTAGGTGCCAAAACTCTTCTTGGGAAAAAATTGTGAGCCGAACCTGGTGCTATAAAGCTAGCACCCGGGGGTGGGGGGCAGGGGGAGGCAGGATATGCACCTGCCCTAGCTGCTGTGAGTTTAAGGCTAGACTGGGTTACAAGAGACACCATCTTTAAGCATGTTTTCTACTATGTGTATTCATCTCTGTGTGTTTGTGTAGCTATCCTGGCACATGAATGCCACAGCTTAAATGTGGAAGTCAGGGACTGTCAGGGAGACACATGTGGACCCTGGATGTCAGACCCCGCCCCTTGGGCCTGGCGCCTTTAAACACTGAGGCATCTGACTGCTCCAACCCTGCCTTAAAAATATCCAAACAGGAAAAAACTGGGAGTTGCCACTCTGGAGGTGGACAAAGGTACAGGAGCCAAATGCTTGGCCATAGGGGAGCCAGCCTTAAGCCAGCCACACACACGCACCATTCTGGGCTTCTGCCACCGCCCTCGGCAGTGAGGGGTCTCCTTCAGCTCTGTGTGTGTGGGAGCCAACACTGAGTGTCCTTGTTGTGCTCTAATTATAATAATTTTTTGGTTTTTTTGTTTTGCTTTGTTTTGTTTTAGACAAATTGTCATGTATCCCCCTTTGGCCTAGAACCCTCTATTTGGATAAGGATGACTTTGAATTTGGGATCTTCTTGCCTCTGCTTCCCCAGTGCTAGACTGACTAAAGATGCGCACCCCCAAGCCTGGCTTTTCAGTCTGAGGAGTACTAGAGCCTCACCTCGCACATGCTAGGCATTTTACCTATAGCACAGGTATACTCCAGCTGATTTTTATTTTGTGGTGCTGAGGATTGACCAAGGGACTTGTGTGTTCTAGGTCTGTACTCACAGATCTATACTTCCAGGATTGGGGGTGGGGATTAAGAATAGATTGGTAAGGCCTTAGTGCAGGAAGCTGAGGACCCATGTCCTCCCTGACTTTCCATGTGGCTCTTCCTTTTTTGCAGTTACCAGGAGGCACTCTTGGGCCAAGAATGGCTCTTGCCTCTTCTCTTGGATGCTTGTCTTTCCTTCTGGAAAGCCAGGCCCTTGTCTTAGGGGTATGTGTGCATGCAAACACGTATACATGGGGTAGAGCTCTGTTCCCCTGAAGTGATCATGACAGACAGTTGAGTGCTCTGGACTCAGGCTCAGCCACGGTGAAGCAGAGCGACCCCTGTGCAGGGTGAAGCTTGCCACAGTGCCAGTGTCTGCCTGTGATCCCTGGGAACAGAGAAAAGAGCTAAACTCCCAGGGGACAAGCACCTCCAAGACAGCCAGAGGTTCATTTTGTCTGCCATGTTTTCATTTGCATAGAAGAGCTGGTGCTTTGAGGAACAGATACAGAGACAAGGCTCTGAGCAGGTTGTTTCAAGCTATAGAGTGAGTTCGAGGCCAGTCTGAACTTTAGGAGACTCTGTCTCAAAATAACCAAACAAGACATGAGACTGAGCAGAGTCTGCAGCTGGAATGTGATGAAGAGGTGATACTCTAACCCTCCAGTCTGCCCCAGGGTTATCTCTGTGGAGAATGAGCAAGGCCCTTAGCCACAGGCCGGGCAGCACTCAAGACAGGCAGTGTTTGTACTCACTCTAGACTCCGGGGGATGGGCCTAACTAACAATCTAACCTGCTAAGCCACAGGTGGGGAATTAAAGACAGAATTGCTGTCACTAGACATTGTGAGGAAGAGGATCTGGTCACTTCCCCGATCCTCTGGTGCAGACCCACCTGAAGCTGCAGCTCCAGGAGAGAAATATGGCCAGCTTGCTGTCTGCTTAACAGTCCTTGATCTTTGCTCAAACCTACCTGGTATTCCTTCTTAGAACGGGAGGTAGGGAGCAAGGCTGTCTGTCTGGATGCTGCCAGTAGGGTGAGTGCTGTACACAGGAGTGTCCTCAGGGCCCAGTGCAAGCCAGGCCCACCTAATATCTCTATTCCTCATTCAGGAGTGCTGTGATCAGCAGGTTGATTCAAAACTGGGAGGGGCTGGGAAACCCCTCTGGCAGGAGATTTCGAAATGAGATTTAGATTAGAAAAAAACATAGTGGGTAGGGTTCTAAGACACAAAAGATACAGGAAGAACTCCCATCCTGTCCAGGTGTTCACATGCCCTTGGATATGGGGGAGGGGGAGAGGTAAACAGGAGAGCCTGCCTGGCACGGAGAGGCAGCAGTGAATCAGAAGAACCCAAGCAAGGCCAGAGCTGACCTCGCTGCCGGTGTCCTCTTCTGACAGCAGCGCCCTGGGCTGCCCAGTTCGCCTGCTCCAGAGCCTGTCTTTGGTCTAGGGCATGTCAGCACCCCCTCCCCCCCATGAAAGAGGTAGCTAAAACCCAGGACTCCCACGGGAGAGAGCCGTGGGGGAGATGGGGACCTGGCAGGCAAACAGAGAAAAGTGTAGCCTCACTGGGTGAACTGGAAAATGGAGGGAGGAGTGGGGAGGCTTGGGTACTCAGCCTTGGTGGCCACAGACAAAAAGGGTAGGTAGCTCCTCACCTGACAGCACAGGATGTTCCCTGTGCGTGAACTCAGAGGACCTGGCGTGAGAAGGCTCTGGGTTGCAGGTCCTGTGGCAGGAAGAGCGTGGGGGGGGGGGGCAAGATCTGGAGAGAGGAGGGAGGAGAGATTTGAGGTAGGGGAAACTGAGGAGGTACAAGGGGAATGATTAAAAGAATTCCCAACTAGGAAAAGGTGGATGGGACATCACAGAAGGGACTGAAGGTAAAAGGAAGTCTGATGCTAGGCGTGTTAACGCACACAAGCTTCTAACCTGAGCGCTCAGGCGGCAGAGATGGGAGGCTCGCCACACACTCAGTGCCAGAGGAACTCCAGGGAGACATTCTAAAGATAAATAAACAAACAAATCCAAGTTAAGAGATAACTGAATTACTGCTCATGCTTCCCATTTAAAAGTGCCACAGTTAAAGAGTCTCTAATTGTGGCCAAGGCATAGCCAGTTGGCCGTGGCAAATCCATTTCAGCTAGGCAGTCTGAGGTCAGCAGGACTTGAGAAGGCTGTTCAGGACCATGCCCTGAAAGCTGAGTGTGAGCCTTCAGAACTTGGTGAGCGGCTCTGAACAAGAGGGCCTTATGATTCACGGGACGCCTGCCTGCCTCGTGCAGGGTGGGGACCCATCCAACCGGAATCACCGCCCAGCCTCTCCCAGCTCCTTAGATGACAAGCCTTGGCATCCTTGGTCCACCCAACTCAGCCCCCAAACATGTTGCCAAAGCATCAGTAAACAGGTGTGGGGGAGGGAGGCCACAGGTCTTTGTAATTTGTCTTGTTTTCTTCTTTTGGACCCGGTCCCTGGCTAGTGAGGATGTCTCATCAGGGGCTTTAGAATTCTTTCCTCAGAGGGTGCCAATCACTGCCTTTTGAGCTCAGGGTAAGCTTCTTATTTTATATTATTTTGGATCTGGAGAACCAAGAATTTTCTAGAACTGTATGTGAAAAAAATCGTCCCTCACTGCCAATGCACCCAGTGTTCCCAGCTGCTCCCGTAAACGTGACCTCATCAGCTTGCTTGTCTTTCTTGCCAGAATTAAATAAAAATAGGATATCTTTAGTTGTAACATTCAACACGTGTTTAGGCATTTGTGGTCCCAAAGCCCTGAAGTTTACTTAACCCGACCGAGCCTGCTGTCACCGCAGGTCACAGATGCCGAGACCGGGAGAGCGAAGCTGCTTCTTTGGCGTCCTCCTCGATGAAGTGACTGTGACTCAGTTCAGCCTACCATTTGTTTATTTGTTTTTGAAACAGAGTCTCAAGGTATCCCAGGCTAGCCTGGAACTCCTTGTGTAGTTCAAACTTGTTGTTCCTCAAGGCACAGCCTGGGGTTACATTCACAAACCAAAAGATGCCTGGGGTTACATTCACAAACCAATCATGATTTTGCTGTTAGGTTTCAGCCCAGGTTGGTCTTCAACTCTCTGCTGTTGAGGTTGGCCTGAGCCTCTCCCCTCTGCCTGTCAAGTGCTGAGATATAAACAGGTTTCTGTTCCTTCTGTACCTTTTCGCTTAGTTCTCCTTCTTGTTTTTCTTGAGATAATGTCTCACTAGGTAGCTCAGGTTAAGTTACTCTGTAGCTCAGGCTGGCCTTGTGGCCACCACTTCTTCCTGCCTCATCCTGGGATTGCTCTTGCACCATCGCGCTCATTTTATTAACAGTTATATATGATGTACTTTTGTTATCAAATGCATAGGCTGGCAGGGTGCACACACCTTTCTCAGCAGGTGGGAGGCAGAGGCAGAGGCAGAGGCAGGTGTAGCTCTGTGAGTTCAGGGCCATTCTGGTCTACATAGGGAGCTCAGAGCCAGTCAAGACTACAGAGTACGAAACCCTGTCTCAAAAACAAACAAAAAACCAATCCCAAACAACAACAACAACAACAACAACAGCAAAAAACCTTTTCTCTTTGGCTTTGGTGGCAGAAGCAAGATGACAAAAGGAACGTCATACTCTGGAAAGCGTTGCAGTAACACAAACATGTTGTGTTACTGCCGTGACTCTGAGGCCTACCAGCTTCAGAAGTTGACTTATGGCAAACATGGCTGTCCTGCCAAGTGCAAGAGAAAACATGACTGGAGTGCCCAGGCTAGGGGAGGAGACACTCCCGGGACGGGGCAGGTGAGGCGCCTAGAGCTTGTCTATGACAGACTCAGACATGGATTCTGTGCAGGAAAGCCAGGAGGGCAGCTGCTGCGGAATCCAGTTCTTCCTGGGGAGTTCAGTCCGCCATGGGATAAATGTTGTTTCAAAAGAAAACAGTTTACTCTGGGGGCTGGAGAAATGGCGCAGCAGTTAAGAGCACTGACTTCCAGAGGTCCTCAGTTCAATTCCCAGCAACCACATGGTGGCTCACAACCATCTGTAATGGGATCCAATGCTGCTGGGTGGTGGCGGTGGTGGCGGCGGCGCATGCTTTTAATCCCAGCACTGAGGAAGCAGAGGCAGGCTGATCTCTGAGTTCAAGGCCAGCTTGGTCTCCAGAGTGAGTTCTGGGATGGCCAGGGCTACACAGAGAAACCATCTCGAAAAATCAAAACAAAAAAATAAACAAACAAAAAAGGAGATCCAATGGCCTCTTCTGGTGTGTCTGAAGACAGCTGCAGTGTACTCATATAAATAAAAAAATAAATAAATCTTTTAAAAAAGAGCTTACTCAATTTTCAGGTTTTCTTCCTCCCTTCCTTTCTCCCTCCCTCCTTCCCTCCCTCCCTCTCTCTTCTTTCTTTCTTTCTTTCTTTCTTTCTTTCTTTCTTTCTTTCTTCTTTCTTTCTTTCTTTCTTTCCTTCCTTCCTTCCTTCCTTCCTTCCTTTCTTTCTTTCTTTCTTTCTTTCTTTCTTTCTTTCTTTCTTTCTTTCTTTCTTTCTTTCTTTCTTTCTTTCTTTCTTTCTTTCTTTCTTCTTTCTTAGTAGGGTCTCACTATGTAGCCTTGGCAGGCTCGCAGCTTGCTCGGTAGACCAGGCTAGCCTCAGCCTCAGTCTCAGCTTCAGCCTTGCCTCCCCCTGCCTCCCCCTGCCTCCTGAGCTCTGACATTAAAGGCCTATCCCACCATACT
The DNA here is from genome assembly GCF_947179515.1 of Apodemus sylvaticus. Taxonomy (NCBI): domain Eukaryota; kingdom Metazoa; phylum Chordata; class Mammalia; order Rodentia; family Muridae; genus Apodemus; species Apodemus sylvaticus. The sequence goes on along the minus strand of NC_067472.1, from coordinate 57,425,806 downwards.
TGGCTTTGGTGATTTTTGTTTTGGTGTTGCTTTGTTTTGTTTTTTGTTTGTTTTGTTTTTAATCACTGATTGATTGTATTTTTTGAGATAGGATATGTCTTATGTAGCCTAGGCTGGTGTTAAACCCACTATATAGCTGAAGGTGGCCTTGAATTTCTGACCCTCCTACCTCTACTCCCAAGGCTGGATAACAATTGTGAGCTGCCATGTGTAGTTTATTTGTTAGTTTAGTGTGTGTGCATGTGTGCGTGCGTGTATACGTGTGTGTGCTGTGTATTTTATTTTTCCTATAGCTATGTAAAAACTTCCCACTCTGACCAGTACTAGAGGATTTTATTCATTTGCCATCTTGCTTTGTCCAAGAACGTGTCATATTACGCCTACAAAAGTTACCCGATAACCAGGTGGATTGGATAAGGTGGCACATACTGGTTTAATCCTGGTCTCCAGGAAAAACAAACAACAACAACAACATGGAAAAGACTCCTGGTGTCAGGGCAGGAGGCCGGGTGAAGGCAGCACCACTGTCCTTCTCTTCACGTGGAGGTGGAGGAGTTGGCTCACAATGCAGTCCACCCACACTATGAATACATGTGTTAAAAAAAACGCCAAGTGAAATTTTCTTCTGGGCTGAGTAGATGCACCATCGTTGCTCCCAAAGGAGAGAGCAGCCGCTCACTGCAGGGGCCACCTGACAAGCCCTGTGCTCCACTGAGCACTGCGCCGGCCCACACGCTTCCATGAGCAGCAAGGCGCTCAGTGTAGACTTGTCCGATCCTTGACCCTCTTTCCTCTGTGGCCAAGCACGACCCGTAGAAAATTATATACTTGTATAAACTTTGTAAATAAGTTTTTCTGGATATATAATCTATCTATCTATCTATCTATCTATCTATCTATCTGATATCATATATATGTATGATGCCTGGTATCAAAGCACTTAGAGGCAGAGGCAGGCAGATCTCTGTGAGTCCAAGGCCAGCCTATACTACATAATCAAGTTCCAGGCCAGCCAGGATTACATAGTAAGACCCTTTCTTTTATTTTTCTTTCTTTTCTTTCTTTTTTTTATTTTTTTATTTTTGGAGACAGGGTTTCTCTGTATAGCCCTGGCTCTCCTGGATCTCAACTCTGTAGACCAGGCTGGCCTTGAACTCGGAAATCCGCCAGTCTCTGCCTCCCAGAGTGCTGGGATTACAGGCGTGCGCCACCACCGCCTGGCTCGTAAGACCCTTTCTTAAAGAACAAAACCAAAAACAGGTGTGTGCTAGAGCTACATGGTGATGCCCTCTTCCAGCCCCCTCCCCCAGTCAGACACGTACTGGTTCTAACAGGAACCTCTTAGAACTCCCCAAAGGAGGGTGAAAGGGTAGGGGTATTATGTTTTCATGGAAATAAAACAAACCCCATGTCTGCAGATCCCTCTTGCTTCTGGGCGAGGCCCTAAGTGGCTGGGTTGTGCTTGCACAGGCTGGGGGTGGCCGCCTGCCCTCTTCTCCCTGAGTCCCAGGTGGGCCCGGTCCTTTGCTCTGTTGTCACCGCTGGCAGATTGTTTGTGCCCCTGGCAGAAGGGACTCAAGTCTTTCCAGTTCTCCTGGTCTCTTCAAGCAACTCATCCGCTGATGCGTGTGGGGAGGGAGAGGCTCCTGAGCCTGTTACCTAGAGTTCCCCCAGGAGCGGAGGAGGCCGGAAGAGGGCTGGGCTGGAGCCTGCTGGACTGGCAGAGCTGAGGAAGTGAGTTCCTAACACTGGAAAAGTGGGACTGTAGGGAGGAGGTCAGGTATGTTGGGGGTGGATGCTGGGCGTTCACCAGGGCTCTGATACGGCTTTGGAACAGTGTGGCCTACTCTGCACCTCCCCAGCAGTTTTCTTCTGCCATCCTCCTGTCCCAGAGGTGTAGACTAAGTAGCAGAGCTGCAGTGCTGCCTCAGCAGACACAGCTGCTCCTGGAACTTTCGCCTCCCTTCCAGGTCTTACCCCTGACAGTAGATTTCTTGTGTCCACACTGCCCTTTGTCTCATCCGCACATGTCCAGGGAAACCTGTGCTCTACACAGAGCACACACATTCTGCTTGGCACCTGGGCTGTTTTATTAATCTTGGTAGGCCTGTCTCTAACAACTCCTTAGGGTAGGAGGGCTCAGTAAGATGCCAGGTGTGACAGAGGCGCCAGATGGGAGCAATGGTCAGCAGGAATGCCAGACCTTCCTTTCGCGTCCTCATTCTCTTCAGTGTCCACAGTGGAGTGACACAGAGTAACTTGAGAGGAATCTGCTTGAGGCCAGTGACCACAGGGGACGGGATGCCATGCCCAGAGACCATAGCCAAACTTTGGAGTGCGGCAGATCCGGCTCAGATTGTGCTCACTCAGGAGTGTGACCTAGAGCAAGATGGTTCATCTCTCTGAGCCTCAGTTCTTTGTCTAAAAATAGCCACAATAATAGCTACCTCTGCAGGTTGTTGTAGGGATTAGAGATGATGTCAGAGACAAACCCCAGCATCCCGCGGTGCCGCGCATAGTAGGAACTCAATAAATGGAAGTAGTGATTACCTGTGGTCACAGGACTGTTTGTGCTATGTATGAACTCTTGAGTTCACAGCATGTGGCACTCGGCTTCTCTTGGTGACGCAGGAACTCCTCTTGTTTTGGTCTTCACATGAATGTCGGGGTCTCACAATTGTTTATACCGTTGTGCTGACAGTTAGCGTCTTTCAGCAGCCTGGATCCTCAATGACAGTCACCTGCTGTCTGCTGTGGGCAGCTTCTGCCTGGATTTCTTCTCTGATGGCAATAGGGGTTGTGGGAGAGATGGGAAGGGGTCCTGTCGGCTCTCAGATCTCCCTCAAGTCTGCCATTGAAAGTGAAACTGGTGTGGGCTGACTGCAGACAGCACAGTGACCAGTGGCTGCCACTCACAGCTCTCATCACCTGGAAGATTCCTGTGGTTTTGAGACAGGGCCTCATTGCGTTTTAGAAGTTTGATTTGGGGAGGAATAAATGCAGCCATTTTATAGAAGCCTCTCCATCAAGTCCACTACAGTCCAAAAACACTATGGAAAATGTTGTGTACTGAGATAAAGAAGGAGGAGAGGGAAGGACAGTAAACACATTTCATCCAGCTCTGTAAATGAGGAGAAAACTGGCTAACAAAGCTAGGACCCAAAGAGAGCTAGGAGGATCTGATTTGTTGTGTTTTTATAATTACATTTATAGTTGGGTGGTGGTGATGCACACCTTTAATCCCAGCACTTGGGAGGCAGAGGCAGGCAGATTTCTGAGTTCTAGGCCAGCCTGGTCTACAGAGTGAGTTCCAGGACAGCCAGGGCTACACAGAGAAACCCTGTCTCCAAAAAACAAAACAAAACAAAACAAAAACAAAAACAAAAAAACCCATTTATTTATTTATTTATTTATTTATGTTGCATACACACACATGCACACATGCATGCATCACAGTGTGCACATGGAGGTCAGAGGACACCTTGCAAGGGCCAGTTCTCTCCCTCCATTGTATTTGTCAGGAGGATTGAACTCAGGCGCCTCTCCATGTTGAGTGTGTATCATGTCGTCTGTGGCCTGCATCTCCATACTTGATTCAGTTAATCTATTGGCTCTGCTTCTGTTATGGCCCCCTTATTCCCCCAGTCTGGGGTCACCAACAGGATCTGTAGGAGGGGGCAGATGGTACGGAACACATTGATGGATCAGAAGAGGCAGCACGGCCCTTCCTGCCCAAAAGCCTGGCAGGAGAGCAGGTGTCCAAACAGAATCCAGCACTGTAGGGCGGGGCTGACGCGTGGGGGAAGCCTGGTGGGTTTGGTCTCGAGAATGGGACAGCTTAGGTTAGATGTTTGCTGTCACCTGGGGAGTAGACCCAGAAATGGATCATGGAAGCGCCTTCCCACAGTCAACCAGGCCTCCACCACCCCAAACCCAAGCCAGGCACAGCCTCCCAGCTGACGCACACTTTCTAGTGTGTGCTTTTCTTTTTCTTTCTTTCTTTTTTTTTTTCTTCTTTTTTTTTTTTTTTTTTTTTTGGTTTTTTGGATTTGGTTTTTTTTTTCCGAGACAGGGTTTCTCTGTGTA